>NC_090442.1:339370224-339673255 GCF_031143425.1 Pleurodeles waltl | reverse complement strand
TGCCTGTGAGATGATGTGTGGTGCTTATGTTTTCCTGAGCCACTTTTGTGTGTTAATTTGTGTGCATGCTGCTCTGAAGGTGTGCTTGGATAGGGTGCGGTAGAGGGGATTGGGTCTGGGTAGTGGAAGTTGGAGGGGGGGAGGCTGGACACAGAGACAATGGCTGCCATCAGTGCTGAGGCCAAAGCCTGAAATGCTCTCTGTCAGGCCGCCACACCAGAATGAATGCCCTTCAGGTATGCATTTGTTTGTTGCAAATGCCTCTCGACACCCTGGATGGCATTCAGAATGGTTGACTGCCCAACAGTGAGGGAAGCGGGCACGGGAAGCACGCTGAGGGGTTGCTGGGAGGGCGGTTCTGGTGGGGGGGGGGGGTGGCTGTCCCTGTTGTTGAGGTGGGCACACAGGTGTCCGCCACCGCCAAGGAGCTTCCATCGGAGGAGGAATCGCTGTCACTGGTCTCCCTTCCTGTCGCCGTCGTGGAGCTCCCCTCACCCTCCTTCCCACTGGTGCCTTCACCCTCAGTGGATTCAGCCTCCAGGCCCATGTGGGATGCAGCTCCCTCCGTCGCCGGTGCCTCTGCTCCTCCGCCAGATGATGCTAAAGCACACAAGGACAGGGTGACAAATCAAAAAAGTGGGGAGAGACAGAGGATACACTTGGTCAATGCCAGCAACACCACTACCGTTGGCGTACACAACACACAGGGAGCAGCCCTATGCACTAGGCCATGCCCAACCAGTCACTAAGATAGTCACCAGCCCATAGGGTACAATTCCTAACACCAGCATCTGCTCACCTGACACCCACAGGACTATGCCCAGTGGTAGTTGGCCACTTGTACCATTGGGGTAGGAGTGCTTCAGAGCCTGCACACAAGGGTGTTCGCCAACGTGTTGACCAGAGTGTTGTCTTCCATGCTGAAGCACATGCGCAGCTACATCGTTTTCCCCCAGGTGGATGATTTGGCCACAGTGAAAGCTGACTTCTATGCCCTGGGACATATCCCCAACATTATTGGTGCCATTGATGGTACACATGTGGCATTTCATTTGTTCCCCCCGAAGAAATGAAAAGGTTTACAGGAATAGAAAAAGCTATCACTCGATGAATGTGCAAATGGTGTGTTTGGCGGACCAGTACATCTCCCATGTGAATGCCAAATATCCTGGCTTTGTGCATGACGCCTATATCTTGAGGAATAGCAGCCTCCCTTATGTGATGGGGCAACTCCAGAGGAACCGGGTGTGGCTAATAAGTAAGCCCAAGGTCCCCACACAGTATAAGTTGGGGTCTGAGTATGTGGTTGTCCCTAAGGGTTAGTGTGTGTCTAACAGTTGTCCCTCGATATTTGCAGGTGACTCTGGTTACCCCAACCTCTCATGGCTACTGACCCCAGTGAGGAATCCAAGGACAAGGGCAGAGGAATGTTACAATGAGGCACATGGGCGTCCAAGGAGGATTATTGAGAGAACCTTCAGCCTCCTGAAGACCAAGTTCCGGTGCCTCCATCTGACAGGTGGATCCCTGTACTACTCACCCAAGAAGGTCTGCCAGATAATCGTGGCATGCTGTATGTTACACAACCTGGCCTTGAGACGCTAGGTGCCTTTTCTGCAGGAGGATGAGCCTGGAGATGTTCTTGTGGCAGCGGTGGAGCCTGTGGACAGTGAGGAAGAGGAGGCAGATGAAGAAGATGTGGACAAAAGTACAAACATTATACAGCAGTACTTCCAGTGACACACAGGTAAGAGACTGGAACTCAACTTTACATTACAGTAATCTTTTAGACATTGTACATGGCAGGCTCTTACCCTCTGTCTATGGACACTGACTGTTCCCTTTGGATTCTCTATTTTCAGATACGTGTACCCCATTCTGGCTCCTGCTATATGTACTGCTGCCCACCAAAGGTCATCCAGTAGTATATTTCACTGAACATAGACGTTTCAATACTTTGATAATATTGTAATAATACATTATCTAATTATTACACTGACTCCAGTATGGTTTATGTTTCAAGTGTGTTTATTTTTGTGCAAATAAGTATGTGGGTAAGTGCAAGGGGCTGGGATGATGGTGGAGGAATGTCCAGTTAGAGTCCAGTCTATTGGTATCACAGGTGCATTGTCCAAGGGGGTATTGGAAGTGGAGCAATGGCAGTTCAAGGTGGACAAGGTGACATAGTGGGACAGAAGGGTGACAATCAGGAGAGTCTTATTTCCTGGCGGAGGTCTTGGCAATGTTCTCTGTCTTCTGCCTGGATCACAGGGACCGTTTGCGGGTGGTTTTCCTGCTGCAGGGGGTGGGGTGCTGGTGGCCTGTTGGTCCTGTGACGGGGCCTCCTGTCCATTAGCGCCGGCGGAGGTGGAAGGCTGTTTCTCGGTTGGCTAGTGTCAGGGGCCCTTTGTTGTGCCACTGCGTCCCTCATGGTCTTGCCCATGTCAGCCAGCACCTCAGCAATGGTGACCAGGATGGTGTATATTTTAGTTAGGTCCTCCCTGATCCCCAGGTACTGTCCCTCCTGCAGCCGCTGGGTCTCCTGTAACATGGCCAGTACCTGACCCATGGTCTCCTGGGAATGGTGGTATGCTCCCATTATGTTTGAGAGTGTCTCGTGGAGGGTAGGTTCCCTGGGCCTGTCCTCCCCCTGTTGCACAGCAGTTCTCCCAGCTTCCCTGTTGTCCTGTGCCTCTGTCCCCTGAACCGTGTGCCCACTGCCACTGACCCCAGGTCCCTGATCATCCTGGGTTTGTGGGGTTGCCCGGGGTCCCTGTAGTGGTGGACACACTGCTGATTGACGTGTCCTGGGAACAGAGGTATGGGCCAACTGGGTGGGTGCTGTGGTGGTGTTTCCTGAGGGGGGAGGCTCTGCGGTGGTTTGGGACTGTGGCAGGGGAACCGACTGTCCAGAGGTCCCTGATGGGCCAGGTTGGTCATCGTGATCCAGGCGTGCAGAGCTGCTGTCGTCACTGTGGGCCTCTTCTGGGGGGGCTGGATGTAGCTGGCACCTTCTCTCCGGTGACGTTTGGTAGGGGTCCTGTTGGGATGCAAATGCATTGTTAATGCATCTGCATGTGCCATCTTGTGCGTGGGTGTGTTTTCCTGTATGATTGTGCTTTCCCTGTCGGCTTGGCCTTGTGTGAGTGGTGATTTTGTGGGTTGGGTGAGTCTCTCTATTGGGCATGCTGGTGTGATGGGTGCCCATGCAGGTCTGTGATGGGGGTCCATGCATTGTTGTTGCATGCAGGGCTTGGTATTGGGATGGGTGGGTTATGATAGTGGGATATAGGTGAGTTGGTGGAGTGATGGGAATGAGTGTAAGGGTGGGGGTATGTTTTGGCATGCAGGTAGGGTGGGGGATAGAGTTATAGAGATTTGTCTTACCAGAGTCCAGACCTCCTGCTACTCCTGCAAGGCCCTCAGGAGGCATGATCGCCAAGACTTGCTACTCCCATGCTGTTAGTTGTGGGGGAGGAGGTGGGGGTCCACTGCCAGTCCTCTGTGCAGCGATCTGATGTCTTGAAACCACGGAACGCACCTTCCAACGTAGGTCGTTCCACCTCTTCCTGATGTCATCCCTTGTTCTTGGGTGCTGTCCCACGGCGTTGACCCTGTCCATGATTCTCCACCATAGCTCCATCTTCCTAGCAATGGATGTCTGCTGCACCTGTGATCCGAATAGCTGTGGCTCTACCCAGATGATTTCATCCACCATGACCCTTAGCTCCTCTCCAGGTGTCTTTGGGGGTCCATGGATGTTGTGTGAGTGATATGTGTGAGGATGTGTGAGGATGTGTGAGGTGATGTGTTGGGGGTGTATACTGTGATGTGCGTTGATGGTGTATGGGTAATGGTGTTCTGTGCCTCTGATTGAGTGGGTGCTCTTTGCTTGTCTCCCTGTGCTTGGTCTCTTTTTTTTCATTGTAAGGGTTTGTGGGTAATGTGGGTGGGTGTTTTATAGCGTTATGAGTGTGAGGGTGTGGTGTGTGTATGTGTGTCAGGTGTGTGTAGTTAGAATTGTCCAATGTGGTGTGGTTTTGTAAGTGTGTGTGCCTTTTGATCGCGGTGGTGTGTACCGCCAATGGTTTACCGCGGTTGAAAGACCGTCATGTTGATTAGTGGGTGGTGATACTGTGGGCATATTCCTGTTGGCGTAACGGTGTGTTTTTTGCTATTGCCAGTTTATCACTGACCTTTGGTCTGGCGGACTTGTGTGGGTGTCTGTATTGTGGCGGAATTCTCTGTGTGGGTTATAATACTCGTGGTCACAGTATGTTGGCGGCTGTCAGCATGGCGGTAGGTGGCATTTACTGCCAGGGTTGTAATGAGGGCCATAGTCTTTGGCAGTGGTTTGAGTGGCGCATTTTATTATAGCAACTTTTCTCAGCAAAAGCAGTGCTTGCAACAAATCAGCAATCAGTGCAGTGGCGGCCCGTCCTTTAGGGCAGAGGGGCCATGCCCCCCTACCCCATGAAGAGTGTCTGTCAGGCTGAACAAAGGTCAGCCTGACAGACACTCTTCATGTTCAGGTCAGGTAGCCAGGAGCAGACATGCGCGATTTGCGCAGACTCCTAGCTGCCTGAGCTGAACTTTGCTGGGCTGAGGAGATCACAGCTCCTATGGGCGTGACCTCCTCAGCCCAGCAAAGGTGCCTCGAGGCCCTCCCCTGGGTGACGAGGAAAGCGTCACCAATTGACACTCTCCCTGGGCGCTTCAGTTTAAGCCCTGAAGCGCCCAGGGCGAGTATCAATCAGTGACAATTCATCACAGAGTGGGGTGGGGTCAGCAATCTCACTGACCCCATCCCACTCTGTGACGAGGCTGGGACTGCTGCCCTCAAGTCAGCCAATGAGGGAAGGCAGCAGTCCCAACCCTCCTGAGACCTGGAGGCAAAAAGTAAGTGTGTGTGTGTGTATGTATGTGCGTTTTACATTGAATTGTTTGGCGCGCGCGTGCATGTTTGAGTGTTATGAGTGTTGTTAATGGATGTGCGTGTTTGCGTGTGTGTGTGTGTGAAAGAATGAATGTGTGTGATCTTGTAAAATGAATGTTTGATGCGTGCGTGCATGTTTGAATGGAATGAGTGTTGTTAATGGATGTGCGTGCGTGTGTGTGTGTGTGAAAGAATGAATGTGTGTGATCTTGTAAAATGAATGTTTGGTGCGCGCGTGCATGTTTGAATGGAAGGAGTGTTGTCAATGGATGTGCGTGCGTGCGTGTGTGAAAGAATGAATGTGTGTGATCTTGTAAAATGAATGTTTGGTGCGTGTGTGCATGTTTGAATGGAATGAGTGTTGTTAATGGATGAGCGTGCGTGCGTGCGTGCGTGCGTGCGTGCGTGCGTGTCTGTGTGTGAAAGAATGAGTCTGTGTGTGTGTGTGTGCCCCAGCCGCCCCCTCCCAAAGCTGCCGGCCGCCACTGAATCAGTGTAGTGTGTTGTATTAGTTGGCCAGCTTAGGTGAGGAATCCCTTCATTGCCCACAGCTGGCCAAAGTCATGGGTCACCCCACAGGTGTATTGACTGTCAGTATAGATATTCACAGACTTCCCTTTAGCCAGGTGACAGGCTGTAGCGAGCACCACTAACTCCTAATGCATGATCCATCCACAAACAGGTCCCCTTCAGCATCTGGGAACGGGACATCTCTGATGTCCAGCCTCACTTTGGTGTGCTTGTCAACTGCTAGTATACAATCATGAAAGGAGTTGTCTGCTGGCTGAAGGGTCATCATGGTCCCGCTATGTAGGGCACAGGCAGGCCGCCTTTTGATTATAATGTGCGGTGCCAGCAGGATCAAATCTTATTGCGTGAGGCGTGCATTTGTAAGGTGTTGAGTCTCTGTTATCGTCAGTGATGTGTCCACGGTGTGTGGGATGTGCAGAATCAAAGTATGGGCCAGCACTATGTTTTTGGATTGTTCTACCGCCAGGGCTGCGGAGTCCACCGCCCTCAGATAGGGTGGAAGCACTGCTGTGACAGGGTTGAGGGTGGCAGAAAAGTATGCCACTGGGCAGTAGAAAGACCCATGTTTCTGAGCCAGTGCCCCCAATCAGCAGCCACCTTTCTTGCGGAAAAAGAGGTGGAAATCCTTGCCATAGTCTGGGGGGGCCAAGTGTGGCTGCTGCACACAATTCCCTTTTTAATGTCTGGAATGCAGTCTCACAGTCTGGGGAACAGGGGACTTTATCTGGCACTTCTTTGTGAGTGAGGATTTCAGTGGGCGTGCAATGAGGGAAAAGTTTGGAATACCCTGCAACCCAAAGGAAGGCCCTTACCTTCTTCTGTGTTTGTGGTCTGGAGACGTACGTGATGACAGCTATTCTGTTCGGCAATAGTTTCAGAGTTTCTTGCGACAGCTCATTTCCCAGGTAACGCAACCTTTCCTGGCAAAATTGCAATTTGTTTGGGGATACCTTATGACCATTCTGCGCTAGGTGGCATAGTAGGACTACAGTGTCTTGGAAGCAGGCTGCCCGGGAGGGTCAGGCCAGGAGTAAGTCGTCAATGTACTGAATTAAGCTAGACGCCCCAGGTAAAGCAACCTTGGCAGATCTGCCCATAGGGCATCAGAAAAAATGTATGGCGAGTCCAAAAAACCCTGTGGGAGGCGCTGCCCTGTTAGTCTTCTTTGTTTGTATACAAAGCTAAACAGATGCTATGAATTAGTGTGAAGGGGCACAGAAAACAAGGCGTTGCTCAGATCTAGGACAGTAAAGTTGATAGCAGTACTCGGAATACTGGACAGGATAGTGGCTGGATTCGGGACCACTGGGAATGAAGGGACCACTACTTTGTTCAGCTCTCTGAGCTAAATCTAAATATAGGGGCCCTGTCCGACACCTTAGAGGCCTTATTCATTGGAAGGCTGGGAATGTTGCAGGGGCTGTCATGTATTTCCCCGTGGACACCTTGATGCAAGAGATCATGTATCACTGAGGCTATCCCCCCTTCTCCCTCTTTGGATATCTTATATTGTGGAACATGCGGCAAAGGCGCCCCGGTTCTTAGCTTCACCTGCACTGAGGGGTAGTCAAGAATCTCTCCCACGTCATTTGGACCCTGTCCCCAGACCTCCTCTGAAACAGATTCCTGCAATTCTGGTGGTATTCCCTGGGCCTTCCCCTGGGAGCCACATCTCATGAAGGCCTGTACAGATAGTCCATTCACCCTACTCTCCACCAGGTCTGTATAAGCTTTGAAACTTGAGAAAAAAACAAGTATAGAAGATTTATTTTAACGTGACATGGAAACCCTGATTGGCAAGGTCAAGTTTGAGAGTTCAAATTGCAGAATTTACATACAATCTTTTATTTTTTCACCCAGGTGCCTCAAACCTGGTCCAATCAATATTTGCCAACTGGTCAAATTCTTGAACATTACAACCATGATTCCAGTTACTGTTTCGTAATATTGGTACACAAGATCAAACAAACTAAAATAGTCACAGTGGTCACAAGATATGTGTCACATACTGATCAGGAGACTTTCTGTTAATAAAAACAGATTGTGCGCCGGAAGACAGATGTCCTGCTATTTTTTGCTTAAGCTAGCATGCATGAGTACACTATGAGTACACCATGGTGCTATCTCTGTGGCAAGCCATGCTTCATAACTGCGTTTCGAGCAAGTGAAGAGAAGAACAATAAACGTGGTTCATGCGGTGACAAATTGTCCAACAACAGACCTTGTTTCATCACTGAGTATCATAGAGCCAAGGAGCCAGGCATGGACTCCATACCTAACTATTAGGTGCGCCTGTCCTGACAATATAGATACTCTGAGGTTGGCCATAACCCTTGAATGTGCCTCTCAGGACTTAGTTAACCTAGGATCTTCTGTAACATCCGAGAGGACACATTCACTTCATCCTCAGAAGCCAACACCACTTCCTGGGATACAGCCACAGTAATGACAGTACATGGAAGGGTCAAATATGAGGGATGTGAGGTGTCAGGGCAGATGCCTCACTCAGCTCTTCTGAGCAGGCACATGGAGGTGGAGTAGTGGCAGGTGGTGCAGCCCGATGGAATGGAGGCCTCAGCAGTTAGGGAGAGGTTGGTGGCAGGCACAGTTGGTGATGTAGCCAGCCCTGGGGATACCACTTTAAGTTCAAGCTCTTCTGGGCAAGGGGAGAACCAAATTCTTCCTTCCCCTGGCTGGTGGTGTCCCTCTCAAAGCCCCCCCCTTTAGTGCCTGCAGCCTCCACCCAAACTGATGGCATTGGTGATGTAGGTTTGGTCCAGTGGGTGCATTACCCCTGCCTTGTTCTTGCTGTCCATCCTCCTCCTCACTGGTACTGTGGAGAGGACGTGCCAGCTGGCGAGCCGAGATTCCACTAGCCTGGTCCTGTCTGGATGTTCCTTGGCCAGCCAGATCCACTGAAATAGAAAGCAAACAATTATGTAGTTGGTGTAAACAAGCTCAGGACAACATTAAGCAAGTGCTAACTTTTTACTCCTTCGATCTCATGAAGCAATTTCATGTTTTTCTAACCCAAAAGTATGTGTATTATTACTGTAACATCCTGAAATTACTCACAAAATAACATCTCTCTAAAGTTCGCTTAGTATACTCAAAACTTCACCTTCACCATTGGTGCAATGCGTGTTTCCTGACATTGAATAATAGCTATCGTGCAATGTATCAGTTTACAAGTGAAGATGGGACACAGTTTGGAAGGATATATCCACACCTAAAAGTGGATCTAGGATTATCCTGTAATGTGCAGGCTCAACAGTCTTACGCTTAGTATCAAATGTCAACATTGTGTGGCATACTGAAATACTGCATATGTGCAAAATTGGGTGTACCTATACAAACAAGGCCTTGGAATATCTCTTGAGAACATTAGGCTGTCTGCATGGCAAGTGCCTCATTTAGCATGTCAAGATTGGTTTGTGCTGTACCTAGATATTAGAAATGACACATGTGTCACTGCTGAGAAGGTGTGTGTATTTCGTCCCTTTTTGAAATGTCTATATTATTTTGAGTGAGAGAAGTATCACAAAGTCAGCCTTTACTTCATCATCCAAACATATACTATTCAACCTAGAAACAAATTCCCACAAAAAGCATGCATGATACAGCATACAACACCAGAACCCCACACATGCCAACGCTAGACATTGTGCAAGCCTTCCTTCACCATTGAACCTTAGTTGACACATCATTATATTGTAATTGCATTTATTCATTGAAATGCAACTGTAATTTGTCCCAGTTGTGCTTAGAACACGACAAGTCTCAGAAAGCCCTCATTAAACACCATTCCAATTGCTCTAAGGAGGCGCAGACGTTATAAGTACTGTGGCTAATATGCAGATAGGGTGAAAGGTGACATGACAACATGCTGTAACTTCTCTTTCACCACTCAAATCATAATACTAGACACATAAAGCAGTTTATGCACTTACAAGGTCTCATCTTCTCATACTCCTCTAGCTGAGCATGGAGGGTCGGCCACTCTGTTTTCAGGACCCTCCTGTACAGTAGGCTGAGGTGGGACCTCTGCAAGTGTGCCTGGGAGGACAGGCCCAGGTCCTGAGCCTTGATATGGGCCCAGCGTTAGAGCTCCTTCCAACGCTTATGACACATTGGGGCCAGCCGATGGTAAGCACTCACTGTATTGTAGCGCACAGCGATGTCTTGCCACACTCTTGCGTGCTGCAATACTTAGCTATTCCTCCAGGGCCCCATAAAGCTGAGGGTACTTTTCAAACACCCCTTCAGCTAGGATTTTCAATTCAGTTTCGCTGAATGAGGGTGCATTTTCCTCAAGTCCCTTAGCCATGGTGGGGCAGATTAGGTACACAGAGCAGCGGGATAGCATACAGCCTTGCATGGAGGTGAAAATAGCTCAGAATGAATATAAAATGGCAGCAGATCCTCTTATGAACTCCCTGTTGTCTATTTCTTTTTGTCATTTTCTGTATAATATCATTGGGTTCTGGCCTGACTGTGGAGTCTCCACTCCATGTGCAGAGTTTACACACTCGGGGCGGAGACTCTGCACTGGAGCCTGAAAACAAAGATTACTGCAAGAAATGAAACAGAGGCAACAAAATCTGGAAATTTAGTACATAAAGTTGCAGGCAGCCATTCTAAGGTAATTTTGAGCCACCCTCACCACCAACCAAGATCCTCTGCAATCCTGAAGCCAAATTAAAGCATGGCAAACATTAAGGGGCATATTTATGAGAACACTGCATCACGTTTGCCCCAGGCAAAATGGTACATGCATGACGTAAGGCGCGAAGTCAGATGTATGACTTGGAGCGGCCTCAAAAATATTGAATAGTGCTACGCAATGCAAGCCCCTGCATTGCGCTACTCTGCCCATGGTAGGCCTTCCATGGGTGAAGCAGTGGATGTTCCCATGCACTACCCATGGATTTTCACACAACAGCAGATTTACATGATCATGTAAACCTGGACATGTTCCAAAACCTTATGCCTCCCAGGGGAGACTCAACAAGGAGAATATCACTGTTGCTCCTTGTTTTGTCCTCTTTCTAAATGTGCTGCATACTGCAGCACACATAAAACACACAGAAAGAGGAAAACACCTCCCAGGATTGTTCTGTCCAGGAAGGACCTCCTTCCTGCATAAAAAGAATACTGGATGGGACACAGCCACCGTTGCTCAATACAAGGGTGCCTGCATGGGGACTGGGCAGCCCAATGTCACCCTTTCAGGGGAGGAGGACAGGAATGTGCTGTATGCCTCAGATAGAGCAGATTTCTGCCCTTTCCCAGTGATGCTGTGCAGCAAGGTGACTTGATGTGCCACACTGCAACTTTTTTAGTAAATCTGCCCCCAAGTTTCTAATACTGCTTGAAACCCCTGTGTCACATGTGTAAGGGCCATTGTCCAAATGGTGTGCAACACAGCAAACCTCATATATTCAATGAGGAAGGTGTGCCTGTTTGAAGCATGGATATCTCAAAAATCTAAGGTTAACACTTACTTGTAAAATTTTCAGTTTGACACATACCTGTAGTTTACTTTCTTGTACACAGTGCCAAACAGCACTGGCTCTATGCATAGGCATCAATCCTTGTGACACTTAAGATGTCCTTTGTCCATGAAAATCTCACAAATTGAGTGACATGTACTTCCTTCAGGCAATGGAGTCATTTGCAACTTTGTGACCATTAATCACAGACATGTAGCAGGGTCTAACTTTTGACTCTTGAAAACATCTTTTCCTCACAGGCTCTACGTATGGCTTACAGAGTAGTCTCAGGATGGAATTTATGGACACAGTGTTAAATGTCTACCAATCATCATCGACAACAGACTGTGCAACCACATAACATCTGTAACACATTTAGTGGCTCAAGAGAAAAAGTGCCAACCAGCTGGTCACGCACCTACATAGCCTGCCCTCTGTGTGGTACAATGTTCCAGTTCTTTGCATTTAGAGGTATGTGTAAGCCCTGACATGCTGCACCGTGGTGTAAGACACAACAGGCTACTATTATCTTGCACACAATTTCAGGGAAGTACAGCAGCATGCCCCTTGTACGGTCTAGACATCTGAATTCTGACTTTAGTATTCCAAAGGTATGCTATAAGATAGATTGTGTCTGTATGCGTGCACTATTGTACCTATGTTGAGGTACAGTGGTTGCACATCTACATGGTGTGAGGAGATGAGGGGAGAGTGCATAAGCAGCATTACCTGAGAAGAAAATGTACAGCTTTTGGTGCATGTCCCTGTTGAATATGTAAAGTTACTAATATCTGAAATGTTATATGCAGTGTCTGTTGCTATCATGTATGAATCACAAGAACTGTTAAATTGTGATCGTTGTTGATCGATGTACATAGAAACATTTAAAACATGTACAAACTTGTCTGTTGCTTGAATGCTTAACCAGAAGCCACATGTTGCCAAATTTTCCTGCTGCCAGCCGCTAGGCAAGAGGTGACTTGCAAAATATGTAGCTGTCATGTGTACTACCTGGAAACACTGCATGCATATTCGTAAAGCAGCCCCTGGCATCACTCACACCCTCCACATTGATGGAATGCCAGCAGTGTCTTTTGCAGAACATGTGTGCATTCTGGCAAGGCTCCTGAAGTATTATAAATCAACTAGGACAACAAAGTGTACAAGATTAGGCATGCACAACCCATGGCTGAAGGCTACAAAGTTAAATAAAGCAATAAATAGATCATCTAAGTGTAACTAACAGTACAAGATAAATTGCACAGCAAAAGAACATATAGTTGACTGAAATTAATTTAATTGCTTGTAGATCAGTTGAGTTGCTTCAGTGTTAGTTCACACATTGTAAATCACTTGGCACTGACAGTCCATATTTGAAAATTTCAGGTGATTATAATAGCAGCTCAATGCTTTTTGGGTGAAAACACCCTTCATCAGGGGTAACTCAAGCAGCTCCTGCAGTATGTTAATGGAGCACTCCTGTGTAAATTCCGAAACTCAAGTAGCCAAAAACCAAGTCACAGCTTGCAGTCTCTGTAACCACGAAAAACACCTAGCTCTCATGTGAATGCATTCTAATCGGGAGGAAAATTAAAAATTGCTTAAAAAAAGGTCCCAGAAGTGCCATGAATACAATTACAATCAATTGCACCAACAACACGTGGGAAGTGGGGTAAGATGTAGAAATCCCTGGCAACCCTTTCTCTTCAGTGCAAGTGGCATATGTATGCATGTGCATTCTCCTATTTACACAGCTCAGAACCTGATGAAAGCATTGGGACTGGCATGCCTGTGAAATGACCACAACATCACTGAACACCCACTGGAATGACCCAGTAGCAAAGAAGTGAAGAGCTACTAGGTTCTTGACATAGGCTGGGATGGCATGCGAGCAGCAGGTTACAGAGTTAAGGTCCTGCTCACACTCAGATCTTCAAAATGACATAAGAGGGAAAACGGAATTTGGAGCTGAAGGGGAAACTGGGCTTTTGTTGCAGTAGTCCTCCCACTTTTTGCCTGGTATTTGAAGCAACTTTGACTGAAATGCACTGGGTTCCTGCTACCAAGCTCCCCAGTGCCAGTGTTCTTTCCCCAAAACTGCACAATTGGTCCCCCAATTGACAATACCTGTGGTACTCTTGTAAGTCCCAGTAAATGGTACTCTAGGCTCCTATGGCATGGGTACCAAAGAGGTTCCTCAAGGACTGCAGCATGTATTGTGCCACCCTGTGTTCTCCTAGGGGACAGTGTGGGATTAATGTTGTATTTCTGCTCCCTGGTACAACAGGCACTTCAGCTCTACAATTCCCTGAAATTGTCAGCCTGTGATTTTATTCACAGCATGCAGAGCCCTGAACTTGATTCAACAGAGCACATTAGGATAATTTTTCTCTTTTTATTTCCTCATCGTGTGATGAGCACTTTCCCCGTTTCTTTGAACAGTGGGAGTACTCTATGCTTGGTGTTCCCACCAACCATCCTGAGTTGACACGTCCAGAAGCGCCTGACAAATTTGTGAGGGGGTGCCTGATCCTCCAAGTACATCACGTAAGGAGCCCCATGGGCTACAGGGCAGATTTCACTGGGCCCGCTAGCACCTTCTCCCTGAGTAACAAGACGCCTGGTGCTGTGGACTGCCTCGCTAACTGAAGTCTGTGTGGTCGCAGCAGTCTGCAGCCACAGGAAAATCGTCCCCTGCACCGGATCGCTGACACTTGGTGTGCCGCCTGGACAGCAGGGACTTCCCGGAAGCATGCACCGTTCGGGAGCCGAGGGGGAATTCCTCCACCAGGACCAGCTCCTGATAACCTGACTATATAGCAGCTGTGGCTCATGCTAGTTAGCAGCTGCTTCGTTTTCAATCCTGCATGGAGTGAGGGCCCTCCCTCTCAATTCCTTACCTAGGTAGGGCCTGGGACATTGTCCACTGAGGTTTGAAGGATCACTACAGCAATCCTCAAGTGAAGAGAGGGGTCGCCTCCATGATGAGCTAGATTTTTACAGTATTTCCTGAGAAAAACAAATCCTCAGGGCTCCTGCAACCCACTCCTGGGGCCTAATACACACGTTGTCACTGACAGTTCAGAAATCTAATGTATTTTGTCTAATAGGCGCATTAGACCCCCTACTTATCGACTAATGCTCAACTAGAGTATAGGTGTGCTGCAGTTTATACCCTCCGAGGGATACCTTGTGATTATGGTAACATGTGGTGATGTGTATATCAATATTTCCAAACCTCCCTCTTTACTTGATCTGAGCCCCTATTTACGTATCCTAACTTTTCATAGGTTATTAGGGCACCGAATGCTAGTGCAATGATTGGTTAAAATCTATCTGGCTCATTTCATACCGCTGATGTAGCAAAGTATTCTTGCGTTGCCAGAATTGCAAGGACCATTCAGGACCATTCATGTTATGTGCAATACTGATAAGATATGTTGTTATGGTCTATGCAAAATATCTATAATGTAAGACATATTGTTTTATATAATCCAGCATGTAGTGTCTTTTGTAGTGTACTTATTGTGTCACTGGTGTGAGTGTGTTGCTCAAACACTATACACATGACCTCTGGAGATAAGCCTGACTGCTCTGTGCCAAGCTACCAAAGGGTACGCACACGTTATCTTTGGTGTGTAACTTACTTGCCCTGAGTAGCATGGTGGGTTCTGCTTGGCTGAGGTGCATACCCTAGCCAACCAGAAACCCTATTTCTAACAGGGAGAAACTTAGGAATCTGATGTTTGTTCACAGATTTCGAGTGGTATAACATATCCACAATTTGACTGTTTGGGGAAGACATTGAATGTGAAACAGTAGAAGGTATGTTTGAACTTGTGATGCTTTTCAACATCACTTGTGTGTTTTTGACAGAACATTTAACACTGCAATACACACCCTACACATAGGAATATGCAACTACCCAGTGCCTACATGCAGATATTTCATATTTATAGTGATGTATTTTGTGCTATTTTGCTTGTACCTCTAGGTTTTTTATGTTCTGACACAAGTGCGGAAGCTGTCCCGAGTGCAGAGATTCTGCCCCTAGTATGGTGATTCTGCCCTGAGTGCGGAAACTCCACCCTGAGTGTGGAAATTCTGCCTGAGCGCAGACGTAAAGATACTACTCGTAACTTTCCTTTGTTATTACCAGACGTTGTAAATTTAGACTTTTGGTCTAACTTTACCTTTGTGAATCAGGCCCCTACTGATTTGTCTTGTGTGAGCACCTTGACATGAGACAATGTGGTTGAATGCATCACTTGTGCATGTCATTGTTTCTTAGCCAACCCTTAAGCAAGCTGTAGACATTGCTCTTCGTTTTGGCGGTTTTCAGTATTTTGTATCATTCCTGTGAGGTCACTACAAGCTGTGACATACAAGCATGAAGTACAATGCTTTTATTTCTGTGCAGGGTGCCCTGCAATTTTACCATATGTAACAAGCATTGGCAAAACCAATAGTCTGGCTTTGTTTCATTGCTGATCACACACAAGCAATGCCTCTGACACACATACACCCACATACCTGTCTCTCACACACACAAGGCTCTTACATGGGCACGCAAATGAATGTAATGGTGCTAGAAGTGGTAATGGTAGAAACAATAGTAGTAGTGGTGATAGTAGTAGTGGTGGTGATTAAGGTAGCAGTAGTGATGGTAACAGTCCTGGAGATGGAGATCATTACAAAAATGTATAGGCACTGGGAGCAATATAATACTGCTCTAAACCAGCAATTACATTCCTATAGCTAGACGTTACATTTATTAATCAATTATTCAATCATGCAAGTCTCAATACACGTGATACATTACATCTATGTTCATTAGAGTTCACATAGCCAATAGCTTCAAATAATCAACCATATTTCAAAGTCCATTAGATGTTATAGATAATATTAATGAACGATTTCATTCTTCAGGTATAAGCACATGTACAACCAACACATATTTTGTGCTCATAACACTGCTTCTTATGGCTGTAAAGTAACAGATTTACAATTTAAATTCCATCCTACCATTTTTACAGTTAATATAACAAAACATTCAACTGGCAAGTACCATGATGACAAGTTTCAAAAGGCAAAATTTAAGAAAATATTACAGAAAAATAGAAAATCAATGTCTTACAACATTTAAATTTCAAGACCACATTTTTGAAATATATAGGATTGATATACACCTAAGGTAAATTGTTTTAAGAATTGTATAAGAAAGGAAAAATGAAGAAATAAAAGAAAATTGGTAGAGTAGACATCATTAACATTTTCTAACCTACCTAAAAAAAATCTTTATTAGCACAAAGGTTTTATACATTTATGGAGACGGGTTTGATGACTGACTGCTCAACAGCATGAACTTAAAGGTGCTATCTTGCACATTAGCCAATGACAGTAGCATCTCAAAAGCTAACCAATAATCTTCATGTTCTGAACTAATTTAAGTTCTTAAGTCTCCCAAACTTCAAGACTTCTTGTTAGAGCTGTCAACCTTAGGATGGTCTTCCCCCAAACGTTTTGCCTTTCCTCCTCCATTTTGCTGGATCCACTTTTGTTGGCCTTATGGCTGATAATGATGGTGGTAAAGGAGAAGTGTTTGGTGTTAGTGATGATGGTGAAGACATTGTTGATGACAGTCGCTATAGTGGTGAAGATGGAAGAAGTAGTGACAATGAGTCTGGTGCTAGTGGTGGTAGTGACTGAGGTGATGGTGGTTGTAGTTTGAGTGGCAATATTGATAGCACTGTACACCAGTGCTAAAGTGTATGTGCTCCTGTTGGGTTATTATTAAAACACACTCTGTACTTGAACGTTCTGAGCTGAGAATGCAGTGATGTGTGAGTAGAATGTGGGTTGTGATGATATGAGGAGAGAGGCGGTTGGAGACCTTGGGAGAGGGAGCTGGATGTAACCTGACTTCACAGTGTACTTTTGGTTCCTGCTCCAGAAGATGTGAATAAAGAAGTTTACCTACCTTACTCGTACTTCTTACTAGTGGTGACGAGCTACAGCAGGAACTCCCACATGTGTTCCGGATCACAAGAGTGGCTGCTGGGAAGGTCTGTGGGCTGTCAATCCAGTGTTGTTCTTATCCGTCCGTTGAAATCAGGAACTGAACTTTCGTTTGATTTTTTTGTCGCCTTGCACACACCTTCATTTTTGGGAAGAACCTCCCTGTTCACAGGTCTCGTCAGTCCCGCGTTGACATTCGCACATTAACTTACTACGTCATGCGGTGGCCATTTTGAATTGGGTACTTTCACCATATGGTGCGTCGGGCCTGCATTGACGTTAGAACATTTACTTACTACGAGCCGAACACCAGATTAAAATTCAACTTTGACGCTGCGTGCATTTCAGCGGTGACACGCACACCATCTTTGGGAAAACCCTTCATATGGTGCGTGCACGGTGATCCGCACACCATTACTGTGAATCCCTTCATTTAGTATGTGCGGTTCAATGGTGACAGGCAACCATCATTGTGCAAACCCTTAAGGGTTAATGGTCGTATGTGCTAATTGTTCATCCATCAGCAACGCGCACACCACTTATTAAAATATTACATTTTCTTCTCTTGTAAAGACTATGGCCCTCATTATGACATTGGCGGTCAGCTGACCGCCACGCCGGTGATGGGGGCAGTACGGCCGCCAGGCCGTTAGTAATGACCACGGCGGTAGCAATCTCCAGGAAGACGGAAGACAAGGATCTGCTCACCATATTATGACTCAGCAGACCGCCAGTATTTCCGGGACGTTAGCAATGCCACCAAAAGCCTGGTGGAAATACATCATATGAAAGGAGAACCTTACCTCCAGGGACACAGAGAAGTCCGAGGCCGCCATGGAAGCAGAACTGCAAGTCTTCTCAATCTTGTACCACGCCATGGCAGTCCAGAAGCACCAACGCCGACGAAGGCGATGACTGCGAGTACAGCCACCTAGTACACAAGGGAGGGAGGGGAGAGTGACGCACACATGCACAACACACATCACACACTCATGCAACACACCCGGAACAATCTGCAGAGTAAAACAACAGAAACAGAACCCAGAAGCAAAGAAAGCCAGGACACATACCTTTGGTGCAACCACTGTAATTATGTGGAAACAGTGACCTCAATTGTAGAAAGAGTGACCTTGAAATATTGATATGTACAGAAAGGGCCATTGGCCACGCCAAACTGTCTAAGGGCCACAGGGCAACCTCCAAGGCCCAACTTGACTCCTGACAGCCCAGTCACTCCACTGGGCAGGGGCATCATGGAGGTGGTAGGCAGGCACCTCAGGCGCACGGGGTGATGAGGGAGTTTTCTTCACAGGGGGGTCCATGGGCTTGGTTTTTGGAGGGGGCTGGTCCTTGCCCCTCTGTTTAGGTGGCATAGGTGTGGGCTTGGGGCGGGGGACCGGAGTGCCACTCTTGTGCCGCTTAGTGGCAGCAGAAGTATCAGGGGGTGGAACAGGGCTTGATTTTGTGCTGGAGGTACTGGGCTGGGGGTGGTACTTTTCGCTTACAGGCAGGACAGGGGGAGGGGAAGGAAGAGGTCAAGACAGGAAAGAAAAAGCTTCTTAGGACCAGTGGGGCGGGATGTGGGAGGAGGTATTGGAGTGGAAGCAGAGGGAGTGGTTGTAGGAGGAGGAAGTGTGCTGGACTTGGGTGCAGGTGTGTGGACAGTGTGAGTGGTGGATTGCTATTGGGGGTCTGAGTGCGAGCGTTTGTGTGTCTTTGGGGTGGGCAGACAGGGTGGGGGAGGACAAACAGGACGTGTGGATGGATGTTGTGGTGGTGTCTGCAAATTAATTGGGTGTGCTGCATGAGGTGGTGATGGTGGTGACTGTGCATGTGGTGTGTGGGTTGCATGTCTGTGGGTCTGCTGTTGTGGTAACTGTGGGCATGGCTGTTCAGGTGGCATGATCTGGATCTGTTGATGCTGTTCATGCAGGTGTGAGTGCTGATGTGACTGTGAGAGAGGAAGAGGAAGAGGGGGAGACAGTGGAGGGAGTGGCTGATGTGGGTGCATCTGTGTGTTGGTTGTGTGTGTGCTGGTGAACTAAAGTGTGCTGCTTGTGTTTGTCTGTGCAAGTCTTGTCTGTTATTTTGGGTGCATGCTTGTCAGAATGTGTGCGTGGGATGGGTTTGGGGAGAGGAGACTGGGACTGGGAAGAGGTAGTTGGAGGGTAGATGGAAGAAACAGGGACACTGACTGCCATCAGAGAGAAGGCCAGAGCCTTAAACGATATCTGAAGGGCCACCAAGCCACTGCAAATGCCCTCTCGGAAGGCATTGCATTGCTGCATCTGGGATGCCAGCCCCTGGATAGCATTCACTATGGTTGACTGCCCTACAGAGATTGATTTCAGGAGGTCAACAGCCTCCTCACTGAGGGCAGCAGGGCTGACTAGGGCAGGGCCTGAGGTGCCTGGTGCGAAGGAGATGCCCACCCTCCTGGGAGAGAGGGCAACTCAGTGGGGGGCTGCTAGGAGGGCAGGGCTGGCATGGGGGCTGGCGGAAGATGAAGTCACTGGGCTGGTCCCGGAGAGGTCCACCACCACCAGGGAGCTCCCATCAGAGGAGGAATCAGTCAGTTGTATCAGCTCCCGACCCCGCCCACGTTGTGCTCCCCTCACCCTCCGTCATAGTGGTCCCCTCGGCATCGGTGGAGTCTGCCTCCTGGGTCCCATGGGCTGAAGCTCCCTCACTCGCCGGTGCCCGTTCCTTCGCCAGATTATGCTAATGCACACATGGACAGGATGACAAAAGGAAAGGGAGGGGGAGAAAGGGAGCACAGGGTCAATCATAGCCCAACATCACAGATGGCATATCACTCACTGGGACTAAGAATGGGCAGTATGGACCACACTGACATACCATTGGTTAGTTACTACAGCAGGTAGGAGACAAACACTGCCATCTTCACACCTGCTAGGACCAACTAAGCCCTGTCTGCCAAGGAAAGCCAGCTACCTAGCAATTGAAAAAAATGCATATCACCAAACATACCTAAGCCAGACCAGGCAGCAATGTCTAAACTGGCATATTGGGGCATCCACTGACTAGAACCCCGCACAGAAATCCCATGTCAGGCAACAAATGATGAATGTCATACACACTGTACTCACCCACTTGTGGCTGCTGTGCTGCCTTCAAGCGCCCATCCAGTTCTGGGTAGACCACTGCCAGTATGCAGGCCACTGGGCGGGGTCAGGCTCAGACGGGCACCTCTCCCTCATTGGGAGGCCGTCCCCAGCTGGGCCTCCATGGTCTTCCGGGCCCAGCGTCTCAGGTCCTCCCACCGTTTCCTGCAGTGGGTGCTCCACCAGCTATGGATCCCCAGGGTCTGCACATCCTTGGCGATGGCACACCACAACCCCTTCTTCTGATGGGCATTAACCTGCAGAGGAAACACAGATGGAGGGACACCATGAACCACACAATCCAGCCAGTTAAAAAAATGACCTAAATACAGCATTTGCCCCTCATCAGGGACACACATGACCCCTACCTCTTCATTCACATTGCCTGCAGCAGTACGCCCCCAAATGTCAGACTGCAAGCACAAACATACATCTACATGCAGTGATGTCACATGCAACATACCCATGAGGTACTCATCTGTTGGTCTGGAGGCCCATGCAACTGCCCATACAGGGGTAGGACCCAATCTACAAGCCTCTCCAACTCCTCTGACATGAAGGCTGGGACTCTTTCCCCTGTAGCATGGACCATGGCAGGGACCAGACACAGGCCACAGCAGCACATGTAGTACAGACGTAGTCAAGTGGAAAGTCAGGAATCAAGTGAAGTAGTAAGAAGAAAATGGCGGTCACGTCCGCGGCAGTAAACACCATCACCGCTGGGTTGGATCATTATTGGTTCCCACACTCCATAGAGCCCCATGTTATCCAATGAGGAATTGCACGGCGGTGCAGACCGCCTTCCGCCATGATGCCTAATGCCAGCAGAGTGAGATCACTTCCACCTGTTCCTGCATACAGGACAGGCGGTTGCCATTTTCTACTGCTAGTACTTATGAATTAAATTCACTGGTGTCAAATGTACCCAACTAGACAATTCTAGTGTCCATCATAAATACATGCTCTGTGTACTCTGATGTTGTGTGTCCATAGATCCTGTTGTCACTCCCTTTTTTCTTTTGCGTCTCTTAGGTACCAACCACTGCGGAGGAATGGGAGGAGGCGGTAGGGACCCATGTACAGACCCCTTGTGGACTTGGCTACACTGGAGGACAGGCACATCATACTCACCTATTGTCTGGACAGGGCCACAATCACAGAGCTGTGTGCACAATTGGAGCCTGACCTGCTACCTGCTATCCTTTGCACCACAGTAATACCCCCTCTTGTGCAGGTACTATCAGTGCTCCATTTCCTGGCAACAGGTTCTTTCCAAGTGACATTGGGCTTGGCTGCAGGAATGTCACAGCCAATGCTCTCTATTGTGCTTGCAAGGGTTCTGGCAGCCTTGCTCAAACACATGTGCAGCTACATCCCATTCCCTCATGCTGATGATTTGCCCACTGTGAAGGCTGGATTCTATGCAATGGGACACATCCCGCATGTGATTGGAGCCATTGACGGGACCCATATTGCCTTAGCTCCCCCCCCCCGGGCCAATGAACAGGTGTACAGGAACAGGAAGAGTTTCCACGCACTTAATTTCCAGATGGTGTGCCTTGCTGATCAGTATATCTCACACCTCACTGGCAAGTATCCTGGGTCTGTGCATGATGCCTAGGAATAGCAGCGCCCCACAGCTGACGGCACAATTACAGAGGACCAGAGTGTGGCTTATAGGTGAGCCTGAGTCCCCATCCAGTGTATGTGAGTGTATGCCTACAGGAGTCATACCCCATGCCATTGTGCAAGGCCAATGTATGTCCCTCACTTCTTCCAGGTGACTCTGGCTACCCAAACCTGTCCTGGCTCTTGACCCCAGTTAGGAATCCGAGAACAGGTGCTGAGAATAGGTGCAATGATGATCTTGGGCATACTAGGAGGATTGTTGAATGGACCTTCGGTCTCCTAAAGGCCAGGTTCAGGGGCCTCCATCTGACAGGTGGATCCCCATGCTACTCCCCTGAGAAGGTCTGCAAGATTGTTGTGGTGTGCTGCATGCTGCTCAATTTGGCCCTCAGACACCATGTGCCCTATCTGCAGGAGGAGGGGGGTGACAAAGCAGCTATGGCAGCAGTGGACACTGAGGACAGTGAGGAGGAGGAGGTGGAGGAGTATGTGGACAACAGGACACATATCATACAACAGTACTTCCAATGTCACTCAGGTAACACTGTTGAGGAATGCATTTCTCCATTACAGTGTTGTGTTGTGTGGCTGTTGTCTAATGCAAGTCCCTACCTTTTTCATTCCACCTGACTGTCACCTATCCCTTCCCTTATTGCAGATGTTGGTGTGGTTACAACAGTGTAATGCTGTGATATGTACAGACTGCTGAGACACATTTGTAGATGGATAAACACATTTCAGGACATTTGCACAGGATCATGCAGTTCAATATAGTTCAATACATTGTACATTTCCTTCAGATAAAGCACTATTACTCAAGTTGTGTCCAAGGCTGTTTATTTATAAATTTGGTTTACAATGCAAAGTGCAATAGGGTGGGTGATAGTTGGGAAATGTCCAGTGTAGTGGGCCAGTCTATTTGTAGCACAGGTTCAGTGTCCAAGGGGCCGTACGAAGAGGAACAATGGCAGTTCAAAGTGGACTAGGTGACACAGTGCAACACAAGTGGGACATTCTGGAGGGGCTCATTTCCTGGCGGTGGTATTGGTCTTGGCAACTGTCTTTGGTGTCTGTCTGGGTTGCAGGGAACGTTTGTGGGGTGGTTCACCTTCTGCAGGGGGAAGGGTGCTGGTAGCCTGTGGGTTCTGTGGCAGGGCTTCCTGTCCACTAGCTGCAGCAGATATGGAGGGCTGGTCAGAACACTGGCTAGTGGTAGGGGCTCGCTGGTGTGCTGTGTACTCCTGCATGATTTTGGCCATGTCACTCAGCACCCCTGCAATGGAGGCCATGGTGGTATTCAAGGCCTGCAATTGTTGCATTACCTCCTGGTGGTGTTCCCCCTGCAGCCTCTGGTTCTTCTGCATGATGTTGAGCACCTGACCCATCCTGTCCTGGGATTGTTGGTATACCCCTAGGACATTTGTGAGTGCCTCCTAGGCAGTCGGTTCCCTTGGCCTGTCCTCCCACTGGTACACAGCTGTCCTCTGACTGTCTCTGGCCCCCTGTGCCTGTGTCCCCTGAACTGTGTGCCCACTCCTACTGACACCAGGACCCTCATTGTCTTGCCTGTGTGGCGTGGACTCGGGTCCCTGCAGAGGTGGGCACATTACTGATTGACGTGCCCTGGGGACAGAGGTCTGGGGGCGTTGGCTGGCTGCTGTGGTGTTAGATTCAGAGGGGGGCTCTGTAGTGGACTGGCTGTGGGATGGGGTATCCAACTGACCAGTGATCCCTGATGGA
This sequence comes from Pleurodeles waltl, assembly GCF_031143425.1. Lineage (NCBI taxonomy): Eukaryota > Metazoa > Chordata > Amphibia > Caudata > Salamandridae > Pleurodeles > Pleurodeles waltl. Next base: position 339,649,784 of record NC_090442.1, on the reverse strand, counting down.
CCAGGGAGTTTGTCCAGATCCATACCTCCTGAGTTGCTCTCATCAATGGAGGAATCTTCTGGTTGGGGACTGGGTAGCTGTGGTACCCCCTCGCCACTGACATTGGCTGGGGCACCTTTGGGGATGTAAGTGATGTGTTAGGGTACTTGCCCATGACTTATTGAGGCATTTCTACCTTTCCCAATGATATTGGTGTTGTCCTCCCACCTTTGGTAGTTTGTGGTGATGGATTGTGGGATTGGTAGTTCTACATGCTGTGCATGCATTGGGGGGTGCATGCAGAGCTAGAAGGGATGTGCTTGCAGTGTGTATGGCATGCAGGGGTTGCCATTTAGTTGTGGTAATTGGGGTGGAGCACTGTGTCAGATGGAGTGGGTTGGAGGGAGTCAGGGTGCGGGGTGAGATGGTATGCGGGTATGGGGGGGTGATAGGTTGCAAATGTTGACTCACCAAAGTCTAGTTCTCCGGCTCCTCCCGTGAGTCCCTCAGGATGCAGTATTGCCAAGATTTGCTCCTTCCATGCTGTCAGCTGTGGGGAAGAAGGTGGGGGTCCACCGCCAGTCCTCCTGATGGCGAGCTGGTGCCTTGCTGCAATGGAATGCCCCTTTCCCCGAAGGTCATTCAATCTCTTCCTTATGTCGTCCCTAGTGCGTGGATGTTGTCCCCCGGCATTCACCCTGTCCACGATCCTCCTCCATAACTCCATCTTCCTGGCAATGGAGATCTGCTGTACCTGTGCTTCAATCAGCTGTGCCTCTACCTTACTATTTCTTCCACCATGGCCCGCAACTCCTCATCAGTGAAACGGGGTGCCTTTGTGGGGACATGGGTGCTGTGTGGTATGTGTGGTGCGCAGAGGGTGATGTGTGAAGTTGTGGGGTGTGCGGTTTGTGGTGTGTGAAGGATGAATGGATAGTTGTGGTATGAGTGTATAATTGTCTCTGGGATTGGCGGTGCAAGTTGTGGCAGTCTTCTCGTGTTTGCAAAGGTTTGTGGGTGTTGTGGGGGTGTTTTTTATACTGCCATCAGTGGATGTGTGGGGTGTGTGTAATTGTGTCAGGTTTTTTTTTTTTATCTGGCCAATGTTGTCTTGTTTGGCATTTGGGTGGCCATTCCCACCTTGGCGGTGTGCACCGCCAATGGTTTACTGCTGTTGAATGTCCGCTGTGGTGATTTTTGGGTCATTATTTGGAGGGCGTTGTTTTGATGGCGGAACGGGATGGGTGGTAGTTCTGACGATTTATTGCCTTCAGTGGGTCTGGTGGATTTGTGGTTGTGGCAGTTTTCTGTTGGTTTTGTGTGTATGTGTCATAATTTGGCAGATGGATGTTCACCTCCGCGGCAATATGTTGGCGGCATTTACTGAGGTGGTAATCGGTATTTACTGCCAATGTCATAATGAGGGCCTATATTGTTAAAAATATATATATATTTTCTTTTCTCTTTAAAAATGAATCAATCCATAATGCCGCCTTCCACTTTCATACCCAATCAACCCACTCCCGACACAAATTGGGAACAGTCGAAAGAAGCATTTGAAGCATATTTAGATGCACTCTAACGTGAGAATTTCACACACAAAAGGAAGCAATGCTATGCTTAAACACTGTTTAGGAACAGAAGGAAGGAAGATACTAAAACATACTCCCCGAGAAGTTGTTTTGGTTATTGAAGTTGAGGGAGATGGAGTTGAAGATGAATATGCCACTGCAATAAAATCTTTAGATGTTTGTTTTAAAACATGCACAAATGTCACTTTAAAAAGACATAAGTTTTGTAAATGGGTACAATTGGAAGGTGAATCCGCTTCAAGTTATGTTGGCGCTTTAAGAATGCATGCTGTATCTTGTGAATATGAGGTCTTTGAAGAAGCGATGATAAGAGACCAATTAGTTAAGAAGACACAATAACAAGAAAGTTCAGGAAACTCTTTTATCTACTACTAATTTGTCATTACAAAATGCCTTGGGGATTGCTACAAGGATAGAAAGTACAACTTCATATATGGAACAAATGGCTTTAACAGAGAACAATATGCATAGAGCGCAAAGTGTTTTAACAGTCAAAAAGAAAAGTAAGAAACCAACTAAAGGCGATAATCTGGTGCAACAAAACAAAACAGACAAAACAGAGAAGAGACGGTTCTTTAAACCATTAGAATGTTACAGATGTGGAAGCACAGCAGATTTAGGTAATGCCAAAGTATATCCAGCTACTGAGAAAACATGCACCAAGTGCATGAAAAACAGACATTTCATTAAAGTTTGTAAATCAATTAGAAGAGCGAATCTGAACAATGTAAATAAAATAGAACCGTTGAGTGGTATATCATCTAGTGAGGAAGATGAAGTATTAACGATTAATAAATCCAGTTAGTCAATACTAAAAATGGATACATACCATAGCACAGATCTAGGATCAAAGAGACTGTTTTGTCAAATAACGATTAATGAAGTAGATATTAGAGCTATGGCTGACTCCATATTACCTTTCATGTTAATTACTGAGACTAAATGGAAAGAATTATTTAACAAACAAGGAGAAACATTAGGACTTTCCAAAATACATCCTGTGGGGTATGGAGGAAAAACAATGGAGATATTGGGAGAGTTTGACGCTGAGATGAAGTTCAAGAATGTGGTGACTCAAGGAATGGTGTATGTTGCCAAGGATAAGGCATGCCTTTTGGGGTGGTGTGACCAAAAGAAATCTAGGTATTTTACTGGATTCAAACAATACTGAGCAAGTTATATTGAAGCAAGATTACATTCAAATTTCAACAGTGAAAACGAGCTGTTGGGAAGAATTATATCCAGAAGTGTTTAACGGAAAGTTGAGTTTATTCAAGGTTTTTTTGCACAAAATAAAATTGAAAGATACTGATCAACCAATAGTTCATAAAGTATGCAGGGTACTGTTAGCCCTAAGTGGAGAACTTAAAAAAGAACTTGATGAATTGTGTAATACTGATGTAATTGAACCTATTGAATCTTTGGATTGGGTATCACCGATTGTATTAGCTTGTAAAGACAATGGTTCTATTCACATGTGTGTGTATTTGCATGATTTGAATGAACAGCTCTGGGTGGATCCGTTTCCCTTGCCGAATATAACAGAGATGTTATCCACCATCAAAGGAGCTAAAGTGTTTAGTTTGCTAGACATGACGTCTGCCTATCATCAGATTAACTTAGATCCTGATTCAAAACATTACACAGCATTTGTCACTCCAAAAGGGTTATTTCAATTCAAACGCATGGCTTTCGGTCTAGCGTCAGCCTCTGCTGTAATTCAGAGAACAGTAGAGAGTATGTTCAAGGGCATGTGTGGAAAGAAAGCATTCCAGGATGATTTCCCGATTTATGGGGAAAACAGAAATCAGCACAATGAGAGATTAAGTCAGGTGTTGGATAAACTAAAAAGGAAAGGTATAACCCTTAGTTTGGAAAAATGTTGCATTAATATAACATGAATAGAATATTTAGGCTATAAATTATCTGGTAGTGGCATAGAACCAAAAAACAGTTTAGTAAAAGGGATCGAGAATTTTACTAGTCCAGAGAACAAAGATCAATTAATATCCTTTATGGGTCTGATTGAATTCTATGCCCAAGTGTGCTGAAAAAACATTTAACATGAGGAACCTTTTAATGAAAAGTTCTAAATGTATATGGGACGGAGCATGTGGCAAAGAGTTTGACCTTATTAAAAAAGAAATCTCTAGGGCTATTCCCTTAAAGCCTTTTGATAGTAGGGAGCCTACAATAATCATGAGGGATGCCACTAAAAAAGCTTTGGCGGCGGTATTAATGCAGAAAAGAGAAGGAAAATACAAAGTTGTGGCCTTTGCTTCTACAAGCTTGCGGGGTGCAGAAGCCACATATTCTACTATAGAATTGGAGACAATAGTTTGTTGGTGGGGTATAATGCATTTCAAGCAATATTTGTAGGGTTCTCAATTCACAGTACGCATGGATCATAAACCATTAGTACAGTTACTCACCACAAAAGGTGCAGAAAGAGCTACACCGAGGACAGTGAAATGGCAATAGAGACTTCGGGAACACAATTTAGGTAGAATATGTACCTGGAAAGAAGAATTTTATAGCTGACTGCCTTTCATGATTGTCAGCTAGTGAAGCCGAGATTATTGAGGAAGAAAATGAAGACAGTGCTGAATCTGTGTGTACTGTGGAAGATCATTCTGAAGGGGCTATTTCATAGCAAGAGTGGAGAGATGCATGTGAATCTGACCAAGAAATCAAAATGATTATGCAAGGTGTAGTCGTGGGAAGTCTAAATTGAATCTCAAAAATAATGATGGTTAAAAACTATGAACATGTCTTTGATGAATTATCCATCATGAAAAAACACTTATATTGGTCTAAAACTTTAGTTGTACCTCGGGGAGGTACCTCATATGACCCATGAAGGTCAGATTGGCATGCGTGTAATGAAGAGAAGAATAAGGGAACATTTCTGGTGGCCTGGTTTGGACAAATGTATGGAATATTTTGTCAGAGACTGCATGAGTTGTGCCATGAGTGACAAATCTCAGGTAATTATTCCCAGTCCTATTGAGACCGTTAAGGTTCCACAGAAGATGTGCGGCAAGGTGTCTATGGATATCATAGATACAATGTGTTTATCTGGAGGAACCCCAGAAGATGGCGTGGTACTGATTACTACAGTCGCTGGCCTGAGGTCAAATATTTGAAAGTACCGAATTCATCTAATATAATAAAATGGCTAGAAAATATTTTTGCAATACAAGGAATTTCAGATGAAATTGTAACAGACAATGGTAGTCAATTTACATCTCAACTTTTCTAGGCGTTTTAATTTTTTTGTGTTCATCTCACTCCAAAACATCTTTGTACCCCTCCAGGAGTAATGGTCTCATTGAGAGGTTCAACAGAGTTATAAAGGAGAATAATTGTCCAAGGCAAATGGGTTAGAGTTTAAGTCACAAATAGAAAAATTGTCATGGGCTGTACGAACTACAAACCACGCGGACACAGATGTTTCGTCATTTGCACTACTGAAAGGTTGTATTCCCACATCTAAGTTAATAAGGGATAGGGTCAATCAATCAATCAAGGATTTATAGAGCGCACTAATCACCCGTTAGGGTCTCAAGGCGCTGGGGGGGGGAGCTACTGGTCGTAGAACCATGTCTTGAGGCGTTTCATGAATGCTAAGAGGTCTTGGGTCTGGCGAAGGTGGAGCGGAAGGGAGTTCCAGGTCTTGGCGTCTAGGTGAGAGAAGAATCTTCCTCCGGCAGTGGTGCGGCGGATGCAGGGGATGGAGGCGAGGGTGAGGCTGGCGGAGCGAAGATTGCGGGGGGTGGAAGGTGAGTCTGTCATTGAGGTAAGCTGGGCCTGTGTCGTGGAGGGCCTTGTGTGCGTGGATGAGGAGTTTGAAGGTGATCCTCTTTGATACTGGTAGCCAGTGAAGGTCTCTAAGGTGGGGGAAATGTGGTTGCGGCGTGGAATGTCCAGAATGAGGAAGGTGGATGCGTTCTGGATTCTTTGCAGCTTTGTTAGGAGTTTGGTTGTTATTCCTGCATATAGGGCATTTCCGTAGTCCAATCTGCTGCTGACCAGGGTGTGGGTGACAGTTTTCCTGGTTTCGACGGGAATCCACTTGAAGATTTTGCGGAGCATGCGGAGAGTGTTGTAGCAGGAAGAGGAGATGGCATTGGCCTGCTGAGTCATGCTGAGAGTGGAGTCCAAGATGAAGCCTAGGTTGCGTGCGTGGGTGGTGGGTGAGGGCGCAATTCCTAGGGAGGTGGGCCACCAGGAGTCATTACAAGTTGAGGGGTTGGTGCCAAAGATGAGGATTTCTGTCTTGTCTGTGTTTAACTTGAGGTGGCTTGATTCCATCCAGTTGGCGATGGCGTGAAGTCCGTTGTGGAGGTTTTTCTTTGCAGTTGTAGGGTCTGTTGGGAGGGAGAGGATGAGCTGAGTGTCGTCTGCATAGGAAACTATGTTGATGTGGTGGGTTCATGAGATGTTGGCGAGGGGGGCCATGTAAACGTTGAAGAGCGTGGGGCTGAGCGAAGATCCTTGGGGAACACCACAGATGGCTCTGGAGGCTTCTGACAGAAACGGTGGTAGGCGGGCTCTCTGCGTTCTGCCTGAGAGAAATGACGAGATCCAGTCGAGTGCCATGTCGCGGATTCCAGCATTGTGGAGGCGCATGCGGAAAGTGTGATGACATAACGTGCCGAAAGCTGCGGAGAGGTCCAGGAGGATGAGTGCTGCTGTTTCTCCTTCGTCAAGCATGGTCCTAATGTCGTCTGTGGCAGCAATGAGTGCAGTCTTGGTGCTGTGGTTTCTGCGGAATCCGGATTGGGAGGTGTTGAGTTCCTTGCTGTCTTCCAGGAACCGGGATAGTTGGCTGTTTATGATTTTTTCGATGACCTTGGCTGAGAAGGGGAGGAGGGAGATCGGCCGGTAGTTCTTGGGGTCGTCTAGGTCTGCCTTTGGTTTCTTCAGCAGGGCGTTGATTTCTGCATTCTTCCATCTTTCTGGGAAGGTGCCTGACTCGAAGGTGCTGTTAATGGTTTTGCAGAGGTGGGGGGCAATGATGATGTTTGCCTTATTGAAGATATGGTGTGGGCAGGGGTCCGATGGTGATCCTGAGTGGATGGAGGCCATGGTGGTGGCGGTGTCCTCTATGTTGACGGGGTCCAGGTGTGGAGGAGGTGGGTGTTGCTTGGAGCATTGGGTTCTTGGGTGTTTGTAGTCAGCTGTTGGGTCTGGGGTTTGAAGCTATTGTGGATTTCTTCTATCTTTTGATAGAAGTGGGTTGCTGGTGAGTTGCAGAACTCCTGTGATGGCGGGGGTTCGTTGGAGCAGGTCCTGGGCGTGGAGAGCTCATTGATGATGCCGAAGAGCTCTTTACTGTGTTGAGCATTGGCGTCGATGCAGTTTTTGAAGTGGGTCCTTTTGGTGGTGTGGATCAGTTGGTGATGTTTGCGTAGGGCATCCTTGAAAGCGATGTGGTTGGAGTTGGTAGGGTCAAGGTGCCAGATTTTTTCCATTCTGCGTCATAGCCATTTGGATTCCTGTAGTTCTGGGGTGAACCAGCTGGCCTTGATTCTGTGGGATGTGTTTTTTTTTTTTGTTGAGCAGTGTAAGGGCGTTGGCGCAATCTTCTATCCAGTGATGCAGGTTGGTGGTGGCTGTGTTGGGGTCCCGGGTCCCAGGGGGTGGGGCCCGGGCGGAAGTGGAGATCAGTTGATCCATTGATATTTTGCTCCAGTTGCGTCGGGGGGAGTTGTGTGCGGTGGTGGTGAGTGACTGGTTTCTGGTAAGAGAAATGGATGCAGCAGTGGTCTGTCCAGCTCAGTTCGTTGGTGTGGCTGAAAGAGACGTGTTGCTGGCTGAGAAGATGGGTTCGAGTGTGTGGCCTGCGGAGTGGGTGGGTGAAGTGACGAGTTGCTTGAGGCCGAAGTTGGCGAGGTTGTCGATTAGGTTGGTGGTGTTGATATCGTTGTTATTTTCTAGGTGGAAGTTTAGGTCACCGAGGAGGATGTAGTCTGTTGAGACGAGGGCTTGGGAGCTGATGGCGTCAGCAATGTCATCGCAGAACTGTGGTCTGGGTCCAGGGGGTCTGTAGACCAGTGTTCCTCTAAGCGTGTTGTTAGCGTTGATGTGGATTTTTAAGTGGAGGTGCTCGGCGGAGTTGATGGTGTCGTGGGAGTTGGTGGAGACGCTTATGGTGTTGTTGTGGACTATGGAGATTCCTCCTCCTGGTCTGTTGATTCGGTCTCTTCTGGTGATCTTGTAGTTTTCTGGTATGGCTATGGCTACATCTGGTTCTGAGGTTTCGGTGAGGAATGCGACGTCGGGCGAGTATGTGGTCAGGAGGTCCCAGAGTTCAATTGCATGTTTGTGGACGGAGTGGGTGTTAAGTAGGATACATCTTAGGCGGTTGTCTGTTTTGATTTGGAGTTTGGAGGTTAGGTTGCGCGTGAAATTGCAGGCTTTGCAGGAGAAGGGTCCGTTGGTGCGCGTCGGTGTGGACCGGAAGCAGATGGAGGAGCGTCCTGGATTAAAAGCGTGGCGTTTGTTGGCTATGTAAAGGTGTTCGGTGGCGCGGTAGGTATGTTGGCCAGGGGGTCTGGCGCTGGGCGAGGTCTTGGCGCGGATGGGTGCAGACAGGGGAGGTGGGAGGGAGTGGCAGCTGGGAGGAGGGAGGGAAACCTCCAATGGGAGTGGGGGGCGGGGGCAGCAGGAGTCAGAAGCGGGAAGAGCTCTGAGGAGAAGGGAGGGGGTGGGGCCATGGGGAAGCAGGCGCGTGAACCTTCCGGGAGAGGAGAAACCAAGAAGCCTAAACAAGCCCAAACAAGCCTGAAATTTTAAAGGAAAATATTGATGGTGTAGTAAGGAAAAGAGAGGCTGCCCAAATTAAATACATTTAGCAACATAAGTCAAGAAGCATGAGGATGAATATGAATGTAGGGGATTAGTGAGCGTCAAATGTGCAAGAATAGTTCCGAAAGGGGTATCAACATTTTCAGAAAAAAGGACAGTGAAAGTAAGAAACAGTGCTGTAAAATTAGACGATAGAAAGTGGTGGAACAAGGACAACATTTCAGTGTCTAGAACCCAAGAACAGAGTGGGGATATAAATAAAAATGTGGAAGTGAACAATAAAGGAATTGCGGGCAAACGCAGTCCATCCATTAGAGAAAGCAATTTGCCTATTAAGTTTAGGGATTACTGCATGGACTAAATTATGATTCATTTTATACCTTGTTCTCATGTGTTGTGTGATGTGTTTTATGGTTAATTATCCAGGACATATTGTTATGATAATGTGTTATTTTTACATTTATGTTATTATAGGATTATTGCTCTGTGTATCATTATGTAGAATATTGTTATACTGATGTTGACATCTTTAATTTTTTTTTTTTTTTCATTTTTGTTTCTGTCTATATTTAAAGGAGGAGGACATGTTGGGTTATTGTTAAAATGCACTCTGTACTTGAAAGTTCTGAGCATAGAGTGCAGTGATGTGGAAGTAGAATGTGGGTTGTGATGATTCGAGGAGAGAAGCGGTTGGAGACCTTGGGAGAGGGAGCTGGATGTAACCTGACTTCACAGTATACTTTTGGTTCCTGCTGTATACGATGTGAATAAAGAAGTTTACCTACTGTATTCCTACTTCTTAATAGTTCATTCCTTAAAACATGGCAATATTGGGCTTATCCCTAATTGGCATATTTAATATACTTACAAAGCTCCTGTAAAGTGCACTACATGTGCCCAGGGCCTGTAAATTGAATGCTACTAGTGGGCCTGCAGAACTGATTGTGCAACCCGTTTAAGTAGCCCTTTAACATGTCTCAGGCCTGCCACTGCAGAGCCTGTGTGGTCAGTCTTAACTTGCCTGTCAACCTGACAAAATGAACCTTTTGCCGGACCCAAACCTAACTTTTTCATCCATAAATGTTACTCCTAAGGTAGGCCACAGACAGTCCCAAGGGCAGGATGCTGTGTATTTAAAAAGTAGGACATGTACTTTTAAGTTTTACACGTCCTGGTAGTGAAAAACTCTTACAACCGTTTTTCACTACTGCAAAGCCTATCTCTCCAACAGATAACATTACAGTTACCTTATTACATTTTATAAGTGTAATTTCCAAATGGGAAGAAACAACCGCTTCAAGTTTGGTGCCTCCGGAATCACAATTTAAAATCTTAACTTATGGTGAAGTCGAATTTCAAATTGCAATTCTGAAAATGCCACTTTTAGAAAGTTGGCTTTTTCTTGCTTAAGCAATTTGGTGATAGCAGCCTATCTCTCGTACCTTGACTGGGTGTAGTTGGCAGTAGGGCTCTGTGTATTCCCCATAGACAGCCACGCACAATTGAAGCTTAGGTGTGACTCAATGGGCCATCAGTGGCAGGAGGGGAGGGAGGAGATGGGTCCAGGTCCATCCTCACTAATACCCAAATAAACTTTGTCCTGTCTTTACCTGCATTGTCACTTGAGCCAGTTTGGAGCCAGGGCAATAGAAGTAGGAATTCTGTGCACTACAAAGACACTGTTTAGAAATGTCTCCCACCTTCAAGAACCAGGGCACCAGTGTTTAAAAAAGTACCTCAGGCACCACCACTTCTTTACACTTCTGGACCTGTGGCTACTCTTCCAGGAAAAAGGTCTGCTGTGCTGCTGAAAGGACTGTCACTCTGCTTACCTGCTACTCTGAAGGAGCTTCTGCCCTGCTGTGCTGACCTGCTGCCTGCTGCCCTCTTGCCTGGGGAAGAAAACTGTTCCTGTAACTTCATCTTGATCCCAGTACCCCACAGTGATTAGGGGGCTAGTCTACTGGCCTACAGATCCCAGACCCATTTTCAGAGAGTTCCTGACTCCCAATATGTGCCTCTCAGTTTCTGACCCCTTGGTGTGGATTTTGAGCTCTTAAATGCAAGCTTTTGGGCTCTTCATGACTGAGAATAGGCCAATTTCCATCAGATCTCCACCACTCGTACAGAAATTCAGCACAAGCTGCCACCAGCCTGTCTCCTTGCATAGTAAGCATCAATCACAGCAGAGGACTACAAACATGAAGCTCCAGTCTGCTGACCTGCCCTTCATGCCACGCCGACCACTACCAGTGATACTCTCCTTGCCCCCTATGACTTTTTCCAACACAAACTGGCCTCTTAGTACAAAAGTTGAGAAGGTAAACCGTCTAAGGGGCTAATTTGGGACTGTATCCGACCCGTGCTCCATCAAGGTGAACCAGAACTTTTGACTTTGACCTGGTCCAGCACGATCAGACATCCCTGTTTGGTGTTTTATATTGTTTAGTGCTATTTTACAGCTTATTTTTTAAAAAATGCATAACTCTAGTTCTACTGATTGGATGCCGGCATTTTCGTCTTATTTTATTTAGTAAATTCTGTTTTACTTTTCTAACATTTGTGAGGTGTTTTACTGTTTGAAGTGTTGCACAAATACTTTACAGATTGATTCTAAATTAAGCCTGAATGTTCTTTGTTAATCTAACTGGGGGTTATACACAGGTTAATTTGGGGCTTGCTTGTACCTTACCCTGACAAGGATTGTGGTGGTTGCTTGACCATGGCTCACACCCTAGTCAACAAGTAACCCAACTTCTAACACTTCTCAATACCTTCATATCTATTTATGTTATCTTCTCATCATCAGGCATCGTAACACTTCAAAGTTTTTTAGAGAACACTCTAAATTCACAAGTCTACATTCAAATCAATGTCCCACAAAAAGGTGCTATGCATCCATCATCTTTAGTTTCTAGAAACACAGAAAACAAAGATTTAAAAAACCCTCACACATACGCCAACTCCAAATCAACAACAATATGAAAGCTTTTTGACTATCAGCTCATTTACCTGATCTTCCATCCCATGATCCACTGCAATCCTAATCTGAAAAAACTGATGCCTATGTAGTGTTACCCATGAGTTTTTGTTTCTATAGAAATTATGTTAGTAGTGATCAAGGTGATAATGATGACGGTAAAGGAGAAGCGTTTGGTGTTAGCCATGAAAGTGAGGACATTGTTGGTGACAGTGGCTATAGTGGTGAAGGTGGAAGAAGTAGTGACAGTGATGATGGTGATAGTGGTAGTAGTGACTGTGGTGATGGCTGTAGTAGTTTGAGTGGTGATATTGGTAGAACTATACATGGTGATGGTGGTGGTGGTGGTAGTGATAGCCGATGTGGTAATGGAATTGGTGGTAATGGTAATGCAAATGATTGTGGTGGTACTAATAATGGTGGTAATGGTTGTGGTGGTACAATTAATGGTGGTGTGGTAGCGGTCATGGTGATAGTTGTAATGGAAGTGGTAATGGAGGTGGTAATGTGGTAGTGGTAATCATGTTTTGGTGGTTGTGAGATTGTAATAGTGGTGCTGTTGTTAGTGGTAATGGTGTTCCTTGATATGCTAGTAATGATGGTGGTAATGTTGGTGACAACTACAGTAGTGGCTGTGGTAACTGGGCTAGTTAAGGTAATTGTAATATCTGTGGCAATAGTGAGGTGGTAATGGTGGTATTGGTAGTAGGTGGTGGTAATAATGATTGCGGTGGTTTCTGTAATGGTAATTGTGATAATATGGTGTTGAGAATGTTGGTGATGTCTGCAATGGTGTTAGTGATAGTGGTACAGTTGGGAGCATTAGCGATGATAGAGGTAAAGGTGGTTCCAATTATAACAGTGGTGGCGGTAGTGATGCTAATGTTGGTGGTAATGGTGGAGCTGTTAGTGGTATTGAGGGTGGTAGTGGTAATGGTGGTAGTGTTAGTAATTTGTTTGTGATAAAGGTGGTGCTGATAGTAAAGGTGGAGGAAGTGATAGTGTAATGGTGATTTTGGTGCTAATGGTGTGGTTTAACTGATGGAGGTAATTGTGCTGGTTGTAATACTATAGGTAAGTTTAGTAGTGGTGTGTGGTAAAGGTTGTAATATTGATAATGGTGGTTGTACTAGTGGCAATGTTCCTGAGTAGTGGTTGTGAATGAAAGATGCAAATAAACATAAAGCAGAACTTCCAGACAATATCCTTCTCTTGCAATGCTGCTATTTTTCTCAGGGCCCAGGGTGATCCTCCTGTGAGGTACCATTGTACTCCAGTGGGAGTGGTTGCTCAAGTTTCAATCTCCATGGTACTGTGGTATGATGGGGTTGAACCTTCCATGTTGGCTACTGTGGTTCGGGTGCATGGCCTTGCCAGTGGCCAACTCCTTGCTGCATATGGTCAAAGGCTGTGGGCAGCTGGGAGTTGGCTGTCCATTGGACTATTATGTACGGGGTCTAGCCAGGGGAGTGGCCACAGGGACAGGAAGGAGGACAGGTCCTGTGGCCAACCCCCTAATACATACGTTTGAAGGTGCAATATCTGTCATGCAAATGGTATGCTGACACTAAATACAAGAAGTCCAAATCAGAAATGATGCACCCACTCTGCCTCTTTTTCTTATTTTTAGGAAAGCTTAGGAAAGAACAACAACTCAGATGTATCAGATAAGACATTCCTGCAACTAGCAGAGACCTGTGTTTTAGAAAGGTGCAAACGACCAGACAAAAGAACACAAAAAATTATGTGCTTTGTAATTAGTAACTAATGAAGAATCAATAAAAAGAAAGCCACTTGCATACCTCGGAAGTACAAAGATTAATTAAGCAGCGTCATTTCAAATATTTTGGAGTCTGACAATGAAAATGCTGGAAATTCTAGGTAGAGTAAGTTGTGAAGGTACCCTAGGGTACCTTCTTCAGAACACTCTGGACCTGTGGAAGAACAGAAGGACTGCATCTGCTGTTTGAGACCTGTGAGGAGACCTAAAGGGTTGAACCTCCTCCCACTTGCACCCAGGACAAAGAAGGGGACTGCCATTTGACCTGTAGACAAAAACCTGTTACCTAACCTTCCATTGTAATACATGTGTCATCCCTAGGAGAGGGTACGATGTATTTAACAAGTTGGACATCTACTTTTAAGTTTTACATGTCCTGGTTGTGAATAACTCTTAAATTGATTTTTTCTCTACTGAGAGGCCTACCCGTCCCACAGAAAAAATGTGTTACCTTATTACATTTAATAAATTATCAAGTTTGCTGGTGAACAGATATAAATGTCATGTTTACAAATATAATTTAAAATCTTCATGATAAATTTAAATTTTACGTCACAATTCTGAAAAAGCCACTTTTAGAAAGATTCAATTTTTTTGTCCTAACCAATTGGTGCCATTAGCCTGTGCCCTGGGTCACATGACTAGTGCAGTTGACCTTTGTGTATTCCTTCCAGACAGTGTCACAAAGATGGACTTGGAATTGGCAGGATGGGCTATCCTAATAGAACGGGTGGGCATGAACTGTTACATACCAAGCTTCAAAGGAGCTGCCTCAGCACACCCATAAAGGACTTCACAAGCTTTTTGTCACCCAGACATCCAAGGACAAGGGCAGGGAGGAGGGAATTTCCAGAACCATCTGTAGCGCAGGGCAGAAGTCTAGAGGTTTCTCCCTCGTCAGTACTGGCACCAAGTATAAATTTTGGACCCACTGACCAACTCTAGTACACTCCTGGTCCTGTGAATACTACAGAAGGATTGTACTGCTGCCAGAAAACTGCTCTGCTGCCTGAGACTGGCCCTGAACCAGCAGAGACCTGTGTATTAGAAAGGTGCAATGGACCAGACAAAAGTACACAAAGGATGATGTGCTTTGTAATTAGTAACTAATGAAGAATCAATAAAAAAAAGCCACTTGCATACCTCAGAAGTACAAAGATTAATTAAGCAGCATCATTTCAAATATGTTGGAGTCTGACAATGAAAATGCTGGAAATTCTAGGTAGAGTAAGTTGTGATAGTTAAGGCGAGAGGCGCGAGTTGCCTGAACCACTGCTTGACCTGCCAAAAGGGGAAGTGAAAATGTGATTTTACATAAGAGCCTAAGATAGAAAAGCAGAATGCTGAGACTTTATTGATATGCACAGCAAGAGAAAGAGGATGGTCAAGTATAAAATCAAGATTTCAACTAAGGGAGTGGGAATAGGGTGATGACCTGGGCTGGAAGAGCACCATTTGTCGGCCCAGATTAAGGGATCTTTCTGACCTTTTAGAAGCTCAGTTTTTAATGTGTGTAATTTTTAAGGAATTATTTTCCGACTGGTTGATGATATCCAAAATACATTGATGAAAGTTGTTGTTTGGAGCTCAAAAGATCTTCATCTGAGCAGATAATATTTTGCATATCGTCAGCATAGGTGAAAATAACCAAAAAATGTTATACATTTTACCAAAGGAACAACATAGATATTAAACATGGAAGTCTTAAGGGTGGAGTCTTGAAGAATCCCATGCTGAGAAATTCAGAAATGTGGCATAAAAGGAGGAAGATGGACTGCCTGTTGACAATTGGGAGAAATCCACAATATAACATTGCCATAGACATCAACCTCTTTCAGATGTCACAAAAGAGTGATGTGGAATCATGTGTCGTAATGAGAGGAAAGATCTAGAGGGGGAAGGGAATCAGGTCTGTCCCATACTGGTACTATGAAGTTGTAGCAATCCAGACTGAACTGAGTGAATGTTTATCGGATACTATTGGTTGACACACAACATGAACATGATGCCCCTGTGTTGTGCTAGTGATTGCCAACATTTGTACTGTTGATTTTCTAAATTACAGGTTAAGATTCAGCAGATGGAACCACTGATCAGGTTCTTGCTGCAAAAAGAGAAACCAAGACTAACATTGGTAAATGCAGTTGTTGTAAAATGCCTCTTTTTGCATGATACCCCTCCAGTGCTTTTTGGACTGATTCTGCGGCTTTTTGACTGTGCAGTGGGGTCTGTTATCCAGGACCCAGTGCATCTGCTCCTACCCTCTAAAACATAACAAAGTTGGCAATAGGCCTAATTGGCATATTTAACTTACCTATATGTCCCTGGTATATGGTACAAAATGTACCCAGGGCATGTAAGTTAACTTTCACTAGTGGACTGTAGAACCAACTGTGCCACCTACTATAATCAAAGTGCAAACATGGCTGTAGGATTTCCATTGTAACCTGAATATATACATTTTAAAACTGCAATTCAAACTGTCAACCCCTTTCGACAGGCCACAAACATTATTTTAAATATTAATAAATCATCCTTATGTAGGCCTAATAACCCTGAGGCATAGTATCTAAAAGTAGGACATGTAGAAATGTAATGTTATACATGTACTTACAGTGTAAAGGCCCCAAAAGCTATTTCACAGTAACAAGACTGACTGTCCCAAAGCTCTGGATTACATTATTACATTTGATAATGCTAATTTCAGTTGGAAAATAGCTACAAATATAATTCAAAGACTTTTATTAAAATTATTTCAAAAGTAATTTAATGGTAATATCTCATTTGTAATAACTATATTAAGTAAAAAGTACTTTTAAAAAGTTGCCTTTTTCCTGCCTAAAACCTCTCGAAGCCCATTTGCATGAGCTCCAATTGGTACCTGGCAGCTAAATAACCCCTTGATAAGGTGTGAAAACTGATCCCATAACAGGACAATGGCATTGGGTTTGATACGGGGTGTTTCTGTTCCTCTTGTAGGGTGACCATTTGGGCTTTGATTAACTTAAAAGAGGTCTACCCTGTCACATGAAAATGTTAGCTGACCTGACCAGGGCCCTTCTTTGTTTCCTCAGTAAGATAGGCAAGCTCCACTCCATGTGAGAGATGAACTTCTCCCAAAACTGGTTTGAAGTGACCTGAGAGAAGAGATTGCTCATTTTCCTTACCACACCTCTGAGGTGGGCACATGCTCTGCACAAGTGGAGCAGAATTTTACCATCTCAGATTGGGGTAGAGAGGGGCACTGTGGACTATTTGCAAGAGGGCACACATAATCTGCTCCAAACGTGGGTATTTCACCTTGGAAGTTTTTTCCCTATTGTTCATGTAGGGGCCCATGATTCTCACCCACCCACAAGCTAATAACAGCCATTCATAAATGTAGCACCCTAGGGTACCTTCTTCAGAACACTCTGGACCTATGGATGAACAGAAGGACTGCATCTGCGGTTTGAGACCTGTGAGGAGACCTGAAGGGTTGAACCTGATCCCACTTGCAGCCAGGACAAAGAAGGGGACTGTCATTTGACCTGTAAACAAAATTCTGTTACCTAAACCTTCTTTTGTAATACATATGTCACCCCTAAGGTAGGGACTACACAGCTCTTAGGAGAGGGTACATTGTATTTAACAAGTTTGCCATGTACTTTTAAGTTTTACATGTCCTGGTAGTAAATGACTCTTAAATTGATTTTTCTCTACTGAGAGGCCTACCCCTCCCATAGGATAATATTTGGTTACCTTATAGCATTTAATAAATGATCATGTTTGCTGGTGAACAGATATAAATGTCGTGTTTAAAAATATAATTTAAAATCTTCATGATAAATTTTAATTTTAAGTCACAATTATGAAAATGCCACTTTTAGAAAGATGTCATTTTCTTGTCCTAACCAGTTGATTCCAGTATCCTGTGTCTTGGGTCACATGACTAGGTGCAGTTGACCTTTGTGTATTCCTTCCAGACAGGGTCACAAAGATGGACTTGGAATTGGCAGGATGGGCTATCCTAACAGGATGGGTGGGGGGGAACTGTTACATACCAAGCTTCAAAGGAGCTGCCTCAGCACACCCATAAAGGACTTCACAAGCTTTTTGTCACCCAGACACCCAGGGACCAGGGCAGGGAGGAAAGAATTTCCAGAACCATTTGTGGCAGAGGGCAGAAGTCTAGAGGTTTCTCCCTCTTCAATACTGGCACCAAGTATAAATAATGGACCCAGTGACCCACTCTTTAGTACACTCCTGGTCCTGTGGATACTACAGAAGAAGGATTGTCCTGCTGCCAGAAGACTGCTCTGCTGCCTGAGACTGGTCCTTCTGAGAAGGAGGACTGAACCTGCTCCCGTCATCCCAAGCAGAATGACTTCAAGGGTCAGCTGACTGATCTCCTATTTAGAACTACAGGGAGAAAACACACTCCAGATGCCTCCTTGCAACTGCCCAGCTGACCTCCTGCACTAGACCTGCCTGTACCTACATCTGGACCTGTCTGAGCCCTGACAGCCTCTGCTGGAGTGAGTTTCTGATCCCCAAGAGATGCCTTCCCGGTCCAAGAGTTCCTCTTGTGAGAAAAAGGAGAAATCTTGAAGTTTTTGGGCTCTTTGCGCCTTAGAATGGGCCTGTTTGCACCAAGATCTTACCGCCCACAATGACTGCCAAACAAAGCTCCAGCAAACACGACTGTTGGCGCTACAGCAACAGCCAGCGACAACCAGCAACACAAGATCTGTACTTCATACTACAACATTGACAGCCCTCTGTGAACGCCTGGGATGACCACCAACACAAACCTTCAGTAGTAACTGTCCACGACACCCAGCGGCAATGACCATCGAGCTACAGTGACTTTCTGCAATGTTTTTCCTGCTTCTTGCGGCCTCGTCCACCACAAACGGGGCTATTCGTGCTGGACTTTGAGAGATACATCTTTCAGTGGGACTAACCTGGTCCGTGTATTCCGCCTATGCTCCATCATGGTCTGCTTGAACTTGTGGCTGCCACGGAGACTTGCCAGATAATATAAACTTGAGTGGGATGTTTGGCTTTTAGCTACAAAATTCGCCTACATCTCTGAAAGTGTATATCTCTGGATTGACTGGTTGGATTTTTATTGTTTGGGTGTCAAATAATTTTTTACATGTTACTCTATTTTTCCTAAGTTGATGCCTTGTATTATGTTTCCACTTTATTATTGTTTGTATGCTGCATAAATACTTTGCAAATTGCCTCTCTGTTAAACCTGACTGCTTCTGTACCAAACTACCACAGGTTAAACACAGTTTAATCAGTGACTTTTGGGCCTCACCCTGACAAGTACTGTGGCTGTCACTTGAGTAGGGTGTCCTCCCCTCAACCAATAACCTAATTTCTCACAAGCTGTGTTCAGCAACAGCTTGCAGCATTGTTCCATTGGAGGAATCTAACCTCAAAAAAGTGACTAAGTCAAACTATAGAAATGTTCACTGTGCAAAGGCACATACTAATCTGCTGAGCAAGGGACCTCCTGTCATAAATTTTGAATTTTGTCCTTAATGCAGCTTTTCCACCAAAAATCAACAACATCACCTGGACCTTGTGCGACAGCTATTGTGCCTTGTGAAGCCTTTCAGCCACAGCCTGCTGCCGTGCCCTGATGACGTTGTTTGACTTCCAGTTCATAGAGGGCCAGATTTAAATCTTGGTGGTACTACTGTTAACCCGCCGTGGTGGCGGGCCCAAGAACTCCATCAAGCTGACGGAGTTCCAACTGCGGTATTTATATCTATGGCGTTTCAACCTCCATACGCGTCAATGGAGTTTACTCTGTCACACAAGAAGTATCCAGCAGCCAAAGCAGCAGAGTCCAATGCTTGGGTATAGCAATCTGTTGCCATCAGGACGACGGGTTGCGCTGACCACGTTTAGTTAACACAGTTGTGCTGGCTGTGGCCCCCAGCAGCGGAGTCCATCATGGGACCCATTCAGTTTTGTACTATGGCTGTGGTTATTGGATGGACGCTAACAGCACACCCCTGATCTATATTGGCCAATTGGGAACACCTGCAAGCCACACTATAAAACACACCCCATTTCAGACCATGATACTTTGCCATTCCACGGCAGAACACTATTTTGCTGCTGAATTTCCACACATTAGAAGTCAGTTTTGTTCTCTATTTAAAACGGCAACATATCACTGTAAAGGTCACAAATTTGAAATGTCCAAATGAAGATGGCATGGTAAAAGATTGGCAAACAGAATAACTAGGGAACATTAATGATTCATGTAAGAAAATTGATTCAAATGATAAGTTAAGAGGATACATATACTTAGCACATGCAAAGATAATCAATGTCAATAAACACTGTAGTCAATGTATGGAAACTTTGTTCAAGAAACATATTTGGCCTGGAATTTCCTGAATTAACCATTACTACTAGATTACAATCACAGACTGATATGTTCTCTTTGTTACAACTTGTTCTGACAATTGTTATTACAATATGTAAAGGTACACTAACACTCAGATAAAGAGGTTGCCAATAAAATCTTGACTTATGTCATTTCCTTCCATTGGCCTCCTTGTTTTTCTGGGGGCATCACTAAAGCAAACTTCCCCTGGTTTTGTTTGATTCCTCATTAGTGCTAACAAACATGGTCGATTAGGACAAGCTGAGTTTCCTATATGAAATTAAAAAAATATATTGAGAAAATATATCCCATCCCATTGTACATTCCTAAACTACGAATAAAGCAAATGATCCTCATGTCATATTGTTCTCATCGACAAGCCAGGCCCTCTCAGACCCAAGCTGTGACACTTGCAGGGCTATGGTACTGGTCCGTAGTACAAAGGAATCAGGTGCTGACACTGGGAAATGGGCACATGTAGTTGATATGTACAAATCAGGTAAGCACACAACTTGCATATTGATTGAATAGAAGTTCTTCTAATTCTGGTAGACCTGTATCCTGGTGTGTGGTGGCATCAAGGCAATATGTGTGGCATCAATTGCTCCAACCATATGTGGTATGCCAACCAAAGCATAAAAGTCTCCCTTCACATTGGCAAAATCCTGGTGTCATGAAAACTGGATGAAGCTGTTGATGTCTTGCCATTGAAGAAAGGACTTTGTGTAGCATGCCACTGAAAGCTGGTAGTGGCATGCCTCCAGATACTGCCAAAGTGTATTAGAATGATCCTGTGCCCACAAAATGAAGTACTGCCATGATTTTCACTAGTGGTGTTTGTAGGAAAGCACCTTTTTTGTCATAATAAACCTCTACTTTTTGCCTGGTATCTGATGTGATTTAGACTGAATGTGCACTGGGTTCCTGATAACCAGTTCCCCAGTGCCAGATCACTTTCCCAAGACTGCACAGTTATTTCTCCAATTGGCAAAACCTTTAGCACCCTCTGAAAGTCCCTAGTAAATGGTATTCCTGGTACCCAGGCCCTAGAGTACTAAAGAAGACCCCTTCAGGGCTGCAGCACAAATTGTGCCACCCTAAGGGACCCCTCACCAAGCATGACAGGCTGCCATTGCAGGCTGAGTGTCTTGGTGCAGACATTACTGAAAAGCATGTGTACATTTTCCCCTAACACTACAGGTATTATATGTAACTCACCCCTCTAGCAGACCTTACAGCCCTAAGCCAGGGTGCATTATATTACATGTGAGGGCATATCTGCCTCAGCAGATTTGCCTCTGCTATGTCTTTGTCAATTCTCAGACATAGGTAGTGACTAGGGAAGGCATTTAAATACATGTGCCGGACACTGGTCACCATGAGTTCCCCAGCTACATGATGGCTTCATTGAATATAGGTGTTAGACCTGGCAGCTTTTTGGCGTGTCTCCCCTGTCTTTTTGCCTTCTGACCTCCATTTTATATGGTATACTGGACTCTGTTTTTGCTGGTTTATTGTCTCTGCACACTTTACCACTGCTGATCAGTGCTAAAGTGCAAGTGCTCCCTAAGTAAACTGTATTGGTGATTGGTTTATCCGTGATTGGCATATTTGATTTACTGGAAAGTCCCTAGTAAAATGCAGAGGAGGTGCCAAGAGCCTGTAATTCAAATACTAGCAGTGGGCCTGCAGCACTGGTTGTGCCACCCACGTTAGCAGCCCTGTAAACATGGCTCAGACCTGCCACTGCAGTGTCTTTGTGTGCAGTTCTAAACTGTCAATTCAACCTGGCAAGTGTACCCACTTGCCAGGCCTACACCATCCCTTTTTATACATGTAAGACACCCCTATGGTAGGCCCTAGGTAGCCGTATGGGCAGGGTGTAGTATATTTAAAAGGTAGGACATGTATTGGTGTGTTTTACATGTCCTAACAGTGAAATACTGCCAAATGTGGTTTTCACTGTTGCAAGGCCTATCTCTCTCACAAGTTAACATGGGGGCTGCCTTTAAATAACATTAAAGTGCTGATCCCCTTCGCGGGCAGACAGAAATGTGGAGTTTGGTGTCTCTGAGCTCACAATTTAAAAATACATCTTTTAGTGAAGTTGGTTTTTAGATTGTGAATTTCAAAATGCCACTTTTAGAAAGTAGGCATTATCTTGCTTAACCCATTCTGTGACTCTGTCTGTTTTTGGATTCCTTGTCTGGGTCAGTATGACAGTTGGGCTGTTCACACCTCTCCTCTAGGCAGTGACACAAAGGGTGCTGGGGTGTAGCCTGCATATCCTGATGAGCCATCTGAGCTAGAGTGGAGGGAGGAGTGGTCACGTACACCTGGAACGACTGTGCCTGCCCTCACACAATGCAGTCTCCAATCCCCTGGTGTGTGTCTGGGGCTTGGCCTGGACAAGGAAGGATCTTACAAACACTTGAGACTTTGCTTTGAAGTTTGCCAACTTCATAGGCAGAAAGGGGTATAAGTATTGGAACCAAAACCACAGACTGGTTCTGGAATAAAGAGGAACCTCTGCCCAGGAGAAGAGCTGAAGGAGGAGTACTGTTGCTTTGCTGTGTTGCTTTGCTGGACTGGCCTTCAGTTGCTGCTTCTGCCTGAAAAGAGTGCAAAGGGTTAACTTTGCTCTGCGTCCTGCTTGATAAAGTTCTCCAAGGGCTTGGAGTAGAGCTTGCCTCCTGTTGGAAGTCTCAGGGACACCGAAGACTTCAGTTTACTCTACCTGCAGCACTGGGAACTTTAAGGGTCATTATGACCCCGGCGGTCGCTGGAAAGGTGGTTGTACATACCGCCACATTATGACATTGGCAGGTTGGCTGAGGCCAACCCGCCAATGTACCACACCGACCACCATGGCGGTAACAGCCGCCGGTCTGGAGATAACAATCTCTAACCCAGCGGCGGCTACTGTCCCACCAGCAGCATTATGACTATGCGTTTGTAATGCCACGAAAACCATGGCGGTAGGCTATACCAGTGACAGTCCCTGTCACTGGTAGGAGGCCCACCCACCCCCCAACCCTCCCCAGACAACCTCAACCCCCCCTCCATCCACGCTCCCCCCTTCCAAACCTCTCCCCCATATAAACACACACACACGCAGGCACACACCACGCATTCACACACTCACTTACACAGGCATGCACACATTCATACATGCATGCATCCATTCATTCATGCACACATCCGTACACACATCCAAACTTACACGCAGACATGCATTCACATTTTCATTCATTCACGCATTCTCACACATGCACACACACACAAGCAACACTACACACTCATTCGCCTGCACGCCCACATTCATGCACACCCCCACACACACAATACCCCCACCCTCTCCCCTGTCGGAAACCCTACTTACCTGAATCCAGGGAGTCTTCTGGCAAGGGACAGGATGGGGCGCTGCTACCACCAGCATGCCCCTCAGCACAACACCTCCAGGCCGTATTATTTTTCACAATACGGCTGGAGGAGGTCTACTGACATGGCACTGCTGGTAGTAGCAGAGCCACCTTAACACCGTCCGCCAGCATGGCCACAGCCAGATTTCCACCCTTCCTGTGGTGGAAATGCGTGTGTGTTCATATTATGGCGCTAGAACACTCAAAAAGGGGGGAGAGGAGAATTTTCCCTGCCCAACCTCCCAAATTTTCAATCAATAACACTATAGGACAGGAAACAACTAGTTCATTATACACCCAACAGGGGTAATCACCAGTTATGAAAAAACTGCCCTCACCCACAAATTGTGGCATGCTTCATCATCAGGCTACTGCTAACACACTCCAACAAAATCCCAAGTCGAAGTGGAGCAGAAAGGGTAGGGGAACATAAAAGTGCACACAACAAATACACAACATTAAGCACGGGGACCAAAGACGAACAACAGACTTATAAAACTGTCTCAGATCGATCACTCTCAAGTCTATATTATAGTGCCACCTGGGCATGATTAAAAAAATACCCCTGGTGGTGATCTCAGGAAATCATGACCCGTTCACCCCAGCTTCTGTTATATGTGTCAACATGTTTCGGCCATTTTTCAGTGCCCCTTTGGGTCACTCGGCCTTCATCAGGACCTTCATACTGCCCAGTTATGATTATCCCCTACTTTCCTTTGATCAGGGTTTCATACCGTTCATACGTCAGGGAGCAGTTCTCCCTGTCTGTACACACACTGTCGGTTTTCGAGTTTTCATTGACACTTGTATTCAATCAGTGCCGGGTGGGAGCACCACCCCGTAGTCACACATTCATCAAGGGACCAGTGCTGCTTGCTCTCTGCTACCCGGCTCCGTGTATGCCCCTGGGCTCACTCACGGCATCATCGGATGACGTCACCAAGCCACTGCTCACATCATGACCTGTGGGCCCTGCACTCCGGCATCTCCTTGCTCACACCGCAGCCTGGGCATTCTCGATGATGCCTTCCTGCTGACACCAGTGCCGCTGCCTGCACTGTGGCCTGTGGACACCGCTCGTGAGGAATACACGAAGCACCATCCCGTCTTGCACTGCAGCCCCAGCCCACCGATGCCAGCACCATTGACTCCAATGTCATAACCAGGCAACCCTGCCTGCACTGTGGCCTGTGGACACTGCTTGTGAGGGTCACGAAGCACTGTCCAGCACTGCCGGCTTAGACCTAGAAAAGACATTGCTTCAGCAACGACGATGCTGCTACCTGCACCGTGATCTGGTGACACTGCACATCTCACTGCCCCGCTTCACACCGCAGCCGTGGTCTCACTGACGCTGCTGGATACTGTCACCGAGCCGCTGCCTGCACCGTGACCTGTTGGCACTGCACGTTGCACTGTCCTGCTTCGCACCGCAGCCCCGACGCCATCCACACCAGCGCTCCTGACTTCATCAGCCCAGAGTTCGATCTGCACCACGTGTGACTTCAAGGGCCAGACAACTCCAGCGCCGACTCCAGAACTGACACCGCGACGCCAGCAGCGCTGCTCTCCGTAGCTCACAATGCAATTCCAGAGGTAATGTTTGTGGGTCTTTCCGACAGCATAGCTGGCCCGCGACGCTATGACCGGCCTGAACCATTGGTTTTGTTGGTCACGACGCCGTGATAGCCCCAGGTGGAGCTATCAACTTCAAGGAACTGTTTTTTTGAGTAAATCTTGCAGAATTCATATCTTTATTACCGTATGTGGGGTTTTTCTCATTTTGGTCATATTTTATATAGATAAATATTGGCTATTTTTCTAAAACTGGTTTGGTGTCCTTTTGTAGTGTTTTCAATGTGTTACTTTGTGTTACGTGCAAATGCTTTATACATTACATCTGAGATAAGCCTGACTACTCATGCCAAGCTACCAAGGAGGTGAGCAGAGGTTATCTAAGCGGGTATCTCCCTTATCCTGACTAGAGGGTCCTTACTTGGACAGTGTGCAAACCAACTGCCAACAAGAGACACCATTTCTAACATTGGTTGCCAGCGGTGAGGATAGGACTTGAATTTGAACTTGACCTACAGTGATTGGTGTACACTACTACCATATCACAGACCACTATGTGCCACATCCACATCCAGATTTTTGTTTTTGATTTTTTTTCTCCTTGACCTATTTTTGATCTCAAGTTCAAGTGAACTCCAACAACATCATGTCTCAGTCAAGAGCATTGTCAGTTGCATCCCAGGATGTGATCTTTGAGGAGTATAGGTTGAAAACCTATACCGTGAAGGAAGTGAAGGCCGTTTGTAAAAACCTCAAAGTCAGGTCAGAGGCCTCACCAAAAAGGAGCTACAAAAGTAGCTGAGGACCTAGGTAGCAGCCAGAAATGCCAGTGGGCAGTCGGTGGATCCAATGGGGGAGTCTATGGACCCAAATCTAAGAGAAGATGTCCTGAGGGTGCAGGAGCTGCTATGAGGAGGAGGTACTCCCTGGGTCAAGCAGCAGTGGTGGTTCTAAGAGCCTGACTCCAGAGGAGCTGGAGGACAGGAGAGAAGCCAGGAGGCACCAGAGTTGGAGGAATTGAAAATGGAGGAGAAGAAACTGCTCTTGGAGCATGAGCTTGAAATAAAGGAGCTGGATGGGAGGAGCAGGTCTAGCCATTATGGTGGCAGCAATACCTCAGTGCAGTCAGACAGAATTGTCCACATTCCTAAGAACGTAGGGAGAGGGCACAAGAAGGGAGACAACATATAGAGGTGGTTTCAGGGATATGTGACATCCATCCACATGAATAGGGTCCCTGAGAAGAATTGGGGGGCAGGATTGTGGAACCACTTCACAGAGGAGGGGAGGGACACTTTGTTAGCTTTGGGTATGGGGTACAACCTCACCTCTCTGACATGAAGGAGGCCCTTCTCACTAGGTATGTTCTCACTCCTGAGAAGTACTGGGATCAGTTTAGGCAGAGTAAGAAAACTGATTACCAGACCTGGTTAGAATGTGTAGATTCTTTTTACAGAGTACTGGATGGTTGGGTGAAGGGCAGTAATGTGACAAATTTTCAGGGGCTGTACAACTTAATTACATGGGAGCACTTGTCTGTGTTTTGCACAGCTGCACCAGCACTTGGCTGATAGTAAGCTGACTGACCCCAAGAAGCTTGCTATGGAAGCGGACTGCTGGGTGAGTACCACAGTCCACAAAATGGTATATGGGGAAATTCTTACAAAGCTGGACAAGGTTCCCAGCAGCAGAGTGCGGGGACAAGGGTAAACAAAAGTAGTCTTCCAAAGGGCCCAAGAGAAAGGGCAAGGGGCACAGGAAACCAACCCCAGAGGTTACCACGGTCCGGGAGGAGGCTGACCTCGAGGGGACGCCCCAGCACCTACAGGGGAACAAGTGGCCAAACTGGGAGAACAACCAGAGCTGACACATTGACAGCAAGAAGGGAGTCCCAACAGGGAGAAGTTTTGTGCAGAGCAGAAGGTGTGCCCTAATCCCTTGGGTCTTAGGAAGCAGGCCGAAGACCAGGCAGCTGGTGCTGAGCCCAAGAATCACCTAATATACTGGGAGAATGATCTCCTGTATAGTGAGCCTAAGGCTGCTGAGCCTGGGGCAGCCCATGAGCTTGTGGTACCCCAGGGGTTCAGAGTCTTCCTACTGGGTTTGGCTCATGATGTGCTTCTGGCAGGACATTTGGGGCAGGGCAAGACCTTTGACAGGCTTGTCACCCACTACTATTGTCCCCAAATGAGAAAGCATTCAGATGCGCTCTGTAGACTTGCCAAGCGAGTGACAAAAGTGGAGGGAAATGTAAAGCCCTCCTCCAACCCTTTCCTATCATGAGCATCCCTTTTGAGCAGGTGGACATTGACATAGTGGAGCCTCTGGACCCCAAGACAGCCTTAGGAAACAGGTTAATCGTGGTCTTGGTGAACCTTGCCACCCGGTACCCGGAAGCTATCCGTCTGAGGACAGTGACGGCACCCGCTGTGTCCCAGGCACTGATGGGGATCTTTACCCGAGTGGGTTTCCACAAGGAGGTGGTATATGACAGGGGTACCAAAGGCCATGTGGAAGGAATGTGAAGTGAACTACAAATTCACCACTCCTTACCACCCCCAAAGTAATAGGTCGGTTGAGAGACTCAACCAAACCCTGAAAGGCATGATTGGGGATCTGTCAGACTCAATGATGCGTATGTGGGACGTCCTCTTACCATGCCTTCTTATTGCCTACTGGGAAGTACCACAGAAGGGGGTTGGCTTTAGCCGCTATTAACTGTTGTATGGGCACCTGGTCAGAGGACCTCTGAGTCTAGTGATAGAGGGCTGGGAGCTAGCTCCTAGAAAGCCACCCCAGGATGTATTTAGCTACATGCAGTCCTTCAGAAACCAGACCACATGCTTTAGGAAGCTCACACAAGAGAACCTAGAGGGAAGCCAGAAGTACATGAAATGCTGGTACAACCAGAATATCACTCTGGTTGAGTTTCAGCCTGGCCAGAAAGTGTGGGTCATGGCCCTGGTAGAGCCTTGTGCTCTGCAGGGCAGGTGGTCCGGGTCATGTGAGGTGTAGGAGCACAAGCGTGATATCACCTATTTGGTGGACTTGCAGACTCCAAGGAACCCCTTGAGGGTTCTACATGTGAACCGCCTCAAACCCCACTTTGAGAGATATGAGTAGACGATGCTTCTGGCTACAGATGATGGGGTGGAAAAGGAAAGTCAACCTCTCCCTGACCTCCTGTTTGCCAAAGAGCAGGATGGGTCAGTAGAAGGTGGGATCCTCTCCCCTTCTCTAACTCTAGAACAGTAGAGTGATTGTCGTCAGTTACGGGTCACTTTGCCACTCTGTTCTCACTCAATCCAGGTGTCACCCATCTATGCATGCATGATATGAACACTGGGGACAGCCTGCCTGTGAAAAACAAGGTTTACAGGTTGGCTGACAAAGTGAAGGCCAGCATCAAGGAGGAAGTCTCAAAGATGTTGGCTTTAGGGGTGATTGAGCGCTTCAGCAGCTCCTGGTCCAGCCCAGTGGTTTTGGTCACTAAGGCTGCTGTACCTGGTGCCAAACCAGAGCTTTGGTTCTGTGTGGACTATTGGGCACTCAATGCCGTTACCATAACAGTTGCCTACCCCATCCCTAGAGCTGAGGAACTCATAGATCGGTTGGGGACAGCCAAGTTCCTCAGCACACTTGAGTTAATGTCTGGGTACTGGCAGATTGCCTTAACCGAGGGGGTCAAGGAGAGGTCAGCATTCTCAAGACCAGAGGGGCACTTTCAGTTCTGGGCCATGACTTTCGGGATGAAGAACGCCCCTGCCACCTTCCAGAGATTGGTCAATCAGGTCCTGGCTGGGGTTGAAAACTTCAGTGCCGGCTACCTTGACAACATTGCTATGTTCAGCTCCAGTTGGGAGGACCACTTGCACCATCTCTGCAAGCCGCAGGCCTAACTATCAAGGCCAGTAAGTGCCAGATAGGGCAGGGTCAGTGGTGTACTTAGGACACCAGCTAGGGAGCAACCCAAAATTGATGTAATTTGGGCTTGGGCACCCCCCAAGACCCAGACAGAGGTGAGAGCCTTCTTAGGCCTCACCGGGTACTACAGGAGATTTGTCAAGGAGTATGGCACCATTGTTGCCCCCTTGACAGAGCTGACTTCTAAGAAACAGTCTAGACAGGTGATCTGGACTTAGGCATGCCAGACTGCATTTGACATCTTGAAGGAGGCCATGTGCACGGCGCCCGTGCTGCTGGCCCCTGACTTCTCTAAGGGGTTTGTGGTACAGACAGATGTTTCAGAGCATGGGGTAGGAGCATTACTTTCACAGCTGAATGAAGAGGGACGAGATCAGCCAGTAGTCTTCCTTAGCAGGAGACTACTCCCCAGGGAACAGAGGTGAAGTGCAATTGAAAGGGAAGCTTTTGATGTAATCTGGGTGCTAAAGAAGCTAAGACCCTATTTGTTTGGGTCTCACTTCTGAGTTCAGACTGACCACAGACCCCTCAGATGGTAAATGCAGATAAGGAGTGAGAACCCAAAACTGGTGAGGTTGTCCATTTCCCAACAGGGGATTGACTTTCTGGCGAACACCGTCCTGGCACAGAAGAGGTCAGCGCTGGTGGTCTGTCCAGATTCTTCCGAATTAGTGAGGAGGACTCCTCAGGGGCTGGGTAGTTCCCCCGACTTTCAGCTGGAGGGGACATGTGTTAGACCAGGCAGCTTTTTGGCATGTCTCCCCTGTCTTTTTGCCTTCTCACCTCCTATTTTTATGGTATACTGGACTCTGTTTTTTGATGGTTTATTGTCTCTGTACACTTTACCACTACTGATCAGTGCTAAGTTGCAAGTGCCCCCTATGTAAATTGTATTGGTGATTGGTTTATCCATGATTGGCATATCTGATTTACTGATAAGTCCCTAGAAAAGTGCATGGGAGGTGCCCAGGGCCTGTAAGTCAAATACTGCTAGTGGGCCTGCAGCACTGGTTGTGCCATCAACATTAGTATCCCTGTAAAAATGGCTCAGACCTACCACTGCAGTGTCTGTGTATGTAGTTTTAAACTGCCAATTTGACCTGGCAAGTGTACCCACTTGCCAGGCCTAAATCTTCCCTTTTTATACATGGGCAGGGTGCAGTGTATTTAAAAGGTAGGACATGTACTGGTGCGTTTTACATGTCCTAACAGTAAAATGCTGCCAAATTTGTTTTTCACTATTGCAAGGCCTATCTCTCTCATAGGTTAACATTGGGGCTGCCTTTAAATAACTTTAAAGCGTAGATTCCCTTTGAGGGCAGATAGACATATGGAGTTTGATGAAGTTGGTTTTCAGATTGTGAGTTTGAAAATGCCATTTTTAGAAAGTAGGCATTTTCTTGCTTAAACCATTCTGTGACTCTGGTGGTCATTACAACCCTGGCAGACGGTGTTAAAGGTGCGGTAATACCGCAAACAGGCCGGGGGACAAAACAAGGGAATTATGACCTTGGCGGAAACCGTCAACAAAGACAGCCACTTTAACACACCGCCCGCCATGGCGGTACAGACAAGCAGCGCGGCGGTTACCGCCAACAGACAGGCGGCAGACAATGTACCGCCCACACTATTACAACCCGCCAATCCGCCACCTTTTCCGGGGCGGATTCACTTTGGATAAAAACACGGCGGAAACAGTTTCTGCAATGGGAAAACGCTCACCTTAGCACATCCCACGAGGAAGGAGGACACCATGGAATTACAAATCCTACCTGCCCTTGTTTTTCTGCTCCTTTACGACCAACAGCTACATAGGCGCAGAAGATACCAGTGAGTACTGCACCTATGACACGGGGGAGGGGGGAGTCAAAAGTTAGGGGGACACCCACCAAACACCCCCACCCTCGCATTATACAACATACACACCAATGCATTCACAAAAATCACAGTAGCAACCCACAATCCCCCCGGAAGAATGCAAAGACAATGCGAAATTCGGGCAAACATTGTAATGTGCCAATATACATGTCATACAAAAATATACAGATATATATCTCAAAATCACTCTTATTTACACATACAATCCGAGAAGTAGTGCAGATATGTACACAACAATGTCCGTGCACCAACAGTCCAAAAATGCATGGGCGAGGCCCACAATAGATACCTGACCAAAATCGGAGAGAACACTGCCGGGGCATCAGATAGAAACACTACAGGCGCCTCAGGGGGAAGGGAAGGGGGGGCACCTCAGCCAGATCCACGACAGGGCTCCATGCCCATTGATGTATCCTGGGGAGTGCAAAGCCACAGTCTCTCAAGTCTCTACAGTGGGTGGTTTGCCCACTGTGCCATCCTGTGGAGTGCAAAGCCACAGTCCCTCAAGTCTTTACAGTGGTTGGTTTGCCCACTGTGCCATCCTGGGGAGTGCAAAGCCACAGTCTCTCAAGTCTCTACAGTGGGTGGATTGCCCACTGTGCCATCCTGGGGAGTGCAAAGCCACAGTCTCTCAAGTCTCTACAGTGGGTGGATTGCCCACTGTGCTATCCTGGGGAGTGCAAAGCCACAGTCTCTCAAGTCTCTACAGTGGGTGGATTGCCCACTGCGCCATCCTGGGGAGTGCAAAGCCACAGTCTCTCAAGTAGATGCAGGTCTCCACTGGTTCTGGAGGGGGACTGGTGCCCAGACTGGATGAGTCTCCCCGTGAAAGTACCTGTCCTGTCACTGTTCCAGCTGCACATGGGATAAGGATGCCTGATGTGGCGGTCCATTCATTCCTACACGGTGCATGCCCTGTTCAGCGGTGCTTTGACATGGCGGTCTTTGCCCTGTTCAGCGGTGCTTTGCCATGGCGGTCTTTGCCCTGTTCAGCGGTGCTTTGCCATGGCGGTCTTTGCCCTGTTCAGCGGTGCTTTGACATGGCGGTTCTGGACTGTTCAGCGGGGCTTTGACATGGCGGTCCATGGACTGTTCAGCGGTGCTTTGCCATGGCGGTCTTTGCCCTGTTCAGCGGTGCTTTGCCATGGCGGTCTTTGCCCTGTTCAGCGGTGCTTTGCCATGGCGGTCTCTGCCCTGTTCAGCGGTGCTTTGCCATGGCGGTCTTTGCCCTGTTCAGCGGTGCTTTGACATGTCGGTTCTGGACTGTTCAGCGGTGCTTTGACATGGCGGTCTATGGACTGTTCAGCGGTGCTTTGCCATGGCGGACATTAGTGTGTGGCATGACGATCTCTACACTGGGCATTGGTGTGTGGCATGACGATCTCTACACTGGGCATTGGTGTGTGGCATGACGATCCCTACAATGGGCATTGGTGTGTGGCATGACGTTCCATCATTGTCCAGCGGGGCTGTGGCATCCTGGCCCCTCATGGGCTGTGACTCCGGCGGTGGTTTCTGGACCAGTGACGATACTTGTGCCCTCCTGGGCTGTGACTCTGGCGGTGGTCTATGGAACCAGTGACGATACTTGGGCCCTCCTGGGCTGTGACTCCGGCGGTGGTCTCTGGACCAGTGACGATACTTGGGCCCCCCTGGGCTGAGACTCCGGCGGTGGTCTCTGGACCAGTGACGATACTTGGGCCCCCCTGGGCTGTGACTCCGGCGGTGGTCTCTGGACCAGTGACGATACTTGGGCCCTCCTGGGCTGTGACTCCGGCGGTGGTCTCTGGACCAGTGACGATACTTGGGCCCTCCGTGACTCTGGCTCTGGTCTCTGGACCAGTGACGATGGTGCTGGCGGTTGTGTCTGGACCGCCGGAAATGATGGCGCACTTCTCCGCCGTGACACTCACAACAGGCTGGGCAGACTTCCTCTGGACCTTCCCCCCCCTTTTTTTGAGTTACAGCTGACTCACCAATCGCCTTCGATCCCATGTCACTTGTTGTCCCACCAGGAGTCTTAAGAGGGTCCCGTCGTCCACTCTCCAATTTCAGAGCCTTTACAGGGGGTGGGCTGCCAGTGCCTTTGCTCCGTGTCCTACTGCCTGCCCTGGTGGCCGGTGCACTCCAAAAACCAGGAACACGCACCACTGGTACTGGAGGCTTTTTGGCTGAGGCGCTACGACGGGACTGATGAATTGGAGGGGGGGTGGGGGCAAAAAGGTCAATTTGACATAGGGACAGTTTCTGACAGACACTGGGATGGGTAGCTGGAGGGGGTCTGGGAGTGGAGTTAGAGGAGGTGGTTGTAGGAGGTGTCACTTTAGGTGTTTTGGGTGCAGGTGCAGGTACTGGAGGCTGTCGTGAGGTGGATGGATGTTGGGTGAGTGATTGGCGGCATTTGTGTACTTTGGGAGGGGGCATCACAGACACATTGGGAGAGGACACAGGGGACGTGTAAATGGCAGTGGAGGTGGTGAGTGCAGGTGAGCGGCTTGTGGTGCTGGGTGTCCTGGTTCGAGTCCTAGTGCCTGTAGATGTGGTGCATGCAGGTGTGTGTGTAGACGAGACTGGGAGGGAGAAGGGAGAAGAGGAGGAGGGGGACACAGTGGATGTTGCTGTGTCTGTATGTGGGTGAGGCTTGCGTGAGTGTCTGTGGTGTGTGTGGTGCCTATGTTTGCTTGAGCTACTTGTGTGTGATGACTTGTGTGCATGCTGGTCTGTAGGTGTGCTTGGGATGGGCTGGGGTACAGGAGATTGGGTCTGGGTGGAGGAAGTTGGAGGGGGGAGGCTAGAGACAGGGACAATGGCTGCCATCAGTTCTGAGGCCAGAGATTGCAGGGTTCGCTGAAGGACAGCCTGACCAGAATGAATGCCCTCCAGGAATGCATTACCGTGTTGCAACTCCCTTTCTACACCCTGGATGGTATTCACAATGGTACACTGCCCAACAGTGAGTGACCTGAGGAGGTCAATGGCCTCCTCACTGAGGGCAGCAGAGGTGACTGGGGCAGGGCCTGAGGTGCCTGGGGAGAAGGTGATGCCCACCCTCCTGGGTGAGCAGGCACGGGGCAAACGCTGAGGGGCTGCTGGGAGGGCGGTGCTGGTAGGGGAGGTGGCGTCTGTACCTGTAGAAGTGGGGCGCACAGATGGTGCCGCCACCACAGGGGAGCTCCCATCGGCGGACGAGTCCGTGTTGCTGGTTGGTGATCCGGTGGCCGACGTGAAGCTCCCCTCGCCCTCCGTCCCACTGGTGCATTCAGTCTGTGGTGTGGCCCTCCATGGCCATGTGGGATGCAGCTCCCTCGTGCTCCAGTGGCACTGTACCTCTGCCTGATGATGCTGATGTACAAAAGGATAGGGAGAGCAGGAAAAGGGGGGGAGACAGAAGAAAGAGAGTTTTAGTGCATGGCATGCCGCTACCGTTGGCGGACAAGACAGGCGCAGCAGCCCCCTGCATTACGCCGTGCTCCTGACCTCTGCACATGCAATTTCTGGGATATGGCCTACATGGACCACTACACCACACCAGAGGGTCCAGACAACACCACTCCACCCCCATAAGAGGCCCACAGTGACGACAGCAGCTCTGCCCCACTGGATCTTGATGACCAGGCCGGACCATCGTGGGCCTACCATCAGACAATGCAGTTTCCAACCCCTTGGTGTGTGTCTGGGGCTTGGCCTGGACAAAGTAGGATCTTGCAAACGCATGAGACTTTGCTTTGACGTTTGCCAACTTCAAAGGCACAAATGGGTATAGTTATTGGACTCAAAACCCCAGACTGGTAGAGTCTTTCTGGAATCAAGAGGAACCTCTGCCCAGGAGAAGAGCTGAAGGAGGAGTACTGTCGCTTTGCTGTGTTGCTTTTCTGGACTGGCCTGCAGTTGCTGCTTCTCCCTGAAAACAGTGCAAAGGATGAACTTTGCTTTTCTGTGTGTCCTACTTGAGAAAGTTCTCCAAAGGCTTGGAGTAGAGCTTGCCTCCTTTTGGAAGTCTCAAGGACACCAAAGACTTCAGTTTCCTGGGCCCGCAGCACTGGGAACTGAGTGTTTTGTGCTGTTCAAGAGGAGAAACCACTGTGACGCTGCCAACGACACCGCTGGACAACACCGCACGGAGCCACACTGCCCAGCTTCGCACCGCAACCCTGGTCTCACCGACGCCGTCATCATACGACTTCATCGAGCCGAGCCGCTGCTCACACGGCAACCTGTAGCCCCCCCCCCACTCCGGCATCACCTTGCTCACACTTAAGCCTGGGCATCTCCGACAATGCTGCTCCTGCTGACACCGGAGCCATTGCCTGTGGACACCGCTCATGAGGTACACAAAGCACGGTCCTGTCCCGCAGCCCTTGTCCACCGACGCCAGCATCCTCCACTCCAGTGTCATCACCAGGCATCCCTGTCTGCATCTTGGCCTGTGGATATCACTCATGTGGGTCATGAAGCACCATCCCATCCCGCACTGCCAGCTTGGGCCTACCGACGACAGTGCTTCAGCTACAACGATGCTGCTGCCTGCACCGTGACCTGGTGACACCACATGTCGCACCGCCCCACTTCACACCGCAACCCTGGTCTCACAGACGCCGCTGAATGCCGTCACCGAGCAGCTGACTGCACCGTGACCTGTGGGCACCGCAGGTCGCACTGTCCCACTTCGCCACCCACGCCAGCGCCACGCAAGGGCCCGACGACTCCTGTGCCAACTCTGAAACTGACACTGCGACACCAATGACGCCACTCTCCCGACCACACCATGACGGTCACAGCACCTTGCAATTCCAAGGGTACTGTTTGCGGGTCTTCCCAACACCGTAGCTTGCCTGCGATGCTGCAACCGGCCTGAACTGTTGGTTTTGTTGATCACAGCACCGTGATAGCCCCAGGTGGAGCTATCGACTTCAAGAAACTGTATTTTTGAGCAACTCTTGCAGTATTCATATCTTTATTATCGTATGTTCGATTTTTCTCATTTTTTCTTGCTTTATACAGATAAAAATTGGCTATTTTTCTAAAACTGGTGTGGTGTCCTTTTGCAGTGTTTTCACTGTGTTACTGTGTGTTATGTTCAAATACTTTACACATTGCTTCTGAGATAAGCCTGACTGCTCGTGCCAAGCTACCAAGAGGGGTGAACAGGGGTTATCTGAGTGGGTATCTCCCTTATCCTGACTACAGTGAGGGTCCCTACTTGGACAAGGTGCAAACCGACTGTCACCTAGGGACCCCATTTCTAACAATAGGGATGTGTGCTATCAAACATCTTGTATTGGTGAACTCACACTGATGCCAGCATTGGATTTTTCAATACATGCAACCAGAGGGCACCTACGAGCTGCCCCCTGAAAGCCTACCAGCTATTAGTGTATTGACTGACTGGTCCTGACCAGATCAGCCACCTCAGCCATATTTCTGACCCTCTAAGGTGAGAGCCAGCGCTCTCAGAGGCCAGAAACAAAAGCTTGCACTGGGCAGGGGTTTTGACACCTCCTCCAGGCAAGATGGACATTCCAGGTCAGGAAGCCTCAAAGGCCTAGCCGCCAGATGGCGGAGATGACAATCCCCCTTGTCCTGACCCCACTCCTTGGCAAGAAAATTAGTTAGATTCGGAGGTGTGCCCACAACATGCCAGTCCCATCTCGAAGGTGGACGAGCTGAAGTGGAAACCACTTTTTAAATTCCTCCATCTTGTTTTGGATGTAATTAGACCTCTAGAGTCAGGGTTGTGCCCTCTTTCCAATGAAAATGGTCATAAAGAGGGTGTGGTTACCCTAAAGGTGGGCAACCCAATGGCTCCCATCTGACATTCCCTAAAATTGAGTATTTAAGTGGCACCCCTGATCCCAAGAACTCAGATCCTGAGAACCTAAGAAGCCCAAGGACACTGAAGAGTCATACCCGCAGAAGAGGAGAAAAGAAGCAGCTGTCCTTGTACCAACCCCTCCGGCCTGTCTGCAACCCTCCACAGACTCTGCACCAAAAAAATGTTTGTCCTGCAGCTGACCCTCCAGAACCCAGGAGGACTGCCTGCCTTTGAAAAAGACTCAAGACTCTCATGAGCAGCTGACCTGCTCCCCAACCAACTCTAAAGCTGTGGCAACACTGAAGGTAGCGGGACTGACGCTGCTCGGGCTCCAGCATCTCCCGTGTCTGCTGCCAGAGGTGTCTGCAGGAGGGTGGCGGTGGGTGGGGGGCGTGGCGCTGGGGTGCGCCCTGGTGGTGGCCAACGTGGGCACGCTGTTCGGTGATCGATCTGCTGTCTTTCTGCCACTTGTGAGGGTGGTGGGCGGCTGCAGCGTGCAAATATACAGAGAAGCTCTGGGAATCACGGGAGAAGGCACGACAGTTGGCCTCGGAATGGAAGCGGGAGCCGAGTGTAACAAGCAGGGCTTGAAGCACGGTGACGGAGGAGTGAAGAGAAGTTCTGCTGCATGGACACTGTGCAGATTCAGGCTGAGCTCACTAGGGAGGGAGAGAAGAAACCATTGCTCTGTTTTGTTGGTATTTTTGGACGGTGGTTCAGGGGGAAGGGGCGCAAAGGGAAGCCGGTGTGATTTTTTTTTTTTGCCGCCTCCTCACATTTTGCGTAAACGCCGCACTTTGTTTTCAAAAACAGGAGCCCACCATTCTTTGTGTGTGCGGCGCCAAAATGTGCTATATGTGAGAGATGTGAACACTGGATTCCATTTCTCCTCTGTGAGATTGAAAAATTGTGGTTTTCTTCGTAGAGGAATGGAAATAATCTGTGAATTAGAGTACAGGAAGTCTGCAAAGACCCAGACGTGATGCTACATAGGACTTTAAAAAAAAAGATCTGTCTTTGTAATCTGCAACCGGCCTGTTCTCTTTTACTACTTTAATTATTAGTCAAAGATATTTAGCTCAGCGCTATAACCCTTTTAAAAGTACCTGCTAATTACATGTTTTGTTAAAGTATGTACAGGTAAAGGTTAAAAATAGTGGCTTTAAATAATTCTCCTTATCTTTGTATCAACCAGGACATTAAAATACTGGTGGTGCCAGGAGAAAACCTGTCACGTGGCAACCTTATACGTTGCTGTGAATGTGGGAATTCCTTAAGGAATGTACTACAGTGTATGGTCACATTTCAGCAACAGTGGTGAAGTCTCATCTGTATTTTGTGCTTTATTAGTTCAAGAGTGTATGTGGGGGCGAAGTGGTTCAGGGAGCATGGCGGCCGTCTAAAGGAGCCGGTCGCGGAGGGCTCCATTCCGTGAATGACGCAGTGAAATAATTATGCCTTACCGGGGAACCGTGAAGGTTTGACGGGTCGGCAGTGGGGGTCCGCTTTGCGTTTTTGGTTTTGCGGCAGTGCAAGGGAGGCAAAGGAGCTTGACAGGAGTACGGGACGCTTCGGAGCACTGGGTGGTGCCGTTGTTGAGAGCCTCCCTGTTGAGAGCTTCTATTGTTTTTCCCGGTAAGATGTTTTTTGGTTTTTTTTGCGATGTCCCAAGTTAACTACGGTGACCCTCCTTTGACTTTGGTCTTGTTAATAATTGGGTTGGTTCTCTGGGGAGGAGGGGGGATGGGCGAGGTGAAGGGGGATGGTGGTGGGGAGCACTGGGTGGGGAGCATAATGGGGAAAAAAAAGATCCTCATTGTGGTAGGTAGACCTGGGGGACAGGGGAGTGATGGGTGGGGGGGTGGAAGAAGGTAGGTGGTTATGACTTCGGAAAATGGCAGTAAAGAATTTGAGACCCCTGTCTTGGAATGTAAATGGTCTTAGGGTAAAGAGTAGGCAGAAAAGGATGGTGCAATATTTAAAGGATGCCCCGTTTGATGTTTTGATCTCACAAGAGACCCATCTTTCTAGGGAGGAATGTTTTGAAGTTTTTAAGTCATGCGGGTGGGTTCAGCAGATAGCCAGCTCAAATTGTTTGAGTGGTAGTAAAGGGGTGGCTGTTCTAATCAAGAATCATGCCAATATTACTTTTCCGGAAGGTCTCATAGATAACTCAGGGAGGTGGGTGTTGAGGGTAGCTGTATGCTTTTGAATATGTCTTTACCCTGGTAGGATACTATGGCCCTAATAGGGATGATGTAGGCCCATTAAGGGAACTTTCC
Organism: Pleurodeles waltl; assembly: GCF_031143425.1. Lineage (NCBI taxonomy): Eukaryota > Metazoa > Chordata > Amphibia > Caudata > Salamandridae > Pleurodeles > Pleurodeles waltl. The sequence continues at coordinate 339,611,353 of NC_090442.1, read as the reverse complement.
GATCTTTGTTTGCAATATTTAGATCCAATAATATGGGCAGGTGGTTTTAATTTTGTATTGAACTATGTATTAGATAGATCAGCGGGTAGTAGGTCCAAAATAAACGAGAAAATGCAGGGTCAGATTCGGGTAATGATGTCCCAATGGGGGTTATATGATGTTTGGAGGGATAAGAGGGGGTCAGAGAGAGGTTATTCTTATAATAATAAAAAGTTTTGGCATCAGTCCAGAATCGATTACTTCCTTTGGGACACTGTTTTGAGGGACTTTGTTGAGTCAGTAGTACATATTGGGGCCCATTTATCAGATCACGCGGCGGTCAGTTTAGATCTTAGGTTGCCAACGAAAAGGAGGGAAAAAAGGTGGACTTTAGACAGAACTCTGCTTTTGGAAGATGAGGTGGTTACTGAATTGCGGGCGGATTCAGAGGAATTTTTTAGGATAAATTTGGGTTCAGCTCCCGTAGCGATAGTTTGGGATACATTTAAGGCCTTTTTGAGGGGATGTCTGATTAGGATAGCTGCACACAGGAGGAAATTATATAATGAAGAAATAAGCAGGTTGGAGAGTCAAAAATGACAATTCGAGCAGGGAATGTTAAGTAAGGAGCAGGGTGAAGAATTTGACGATTTATATAAGCAACGTCAGAAAGCTAGTTTGGAGTTGGCAGCTCTCTTGGACCACAGGATTAGATTGATATGTGAGGCTAATAGGGTGATACATTTTGAGTACAGTGAGAACAGCAGTAAATTGTTGGCTTGGCAGTTAAAATCAGATAGAGTTAGGAATCGGGTGACAGAAATTCGAGATGAAGACTCAGGTGAGATTAGAAAAAGTGGCGAGCAGGTGAAAGAAGGTTTTTTTAATTTCTTTAAGGACTTATATACAGAAGATTTGAAGCTTCCTTTGAAGGTGTTGAAGGGGTGGCTTGGGGAATTAGATTTATCTACTCTGAATGAAGAGGATAGAAGTGCGGTTAATGATCTGTTTCAGCAGAGCGAGGTAGAACGGGTCATTTTAGCTGGCAGATTGGGGAAGGCATCAGGACCAGATGGGTTACTCATGGATGTTTATCGAGTTCTGGGTAGTAGTACTTCTAAAGTTCTTAAGCAATTATGTGATATTATGGGGGGATGAGAATCTTCTTCCTTCTTGGAAAGAGGCGATTATTACGTTAATTTTAAAACCCGGCAAAGACCCCAGGAAGTGTGATTCATACAGTCCAATATCACTGTTAAATTGTGATTATAAAATCTTTGCCAAACTCCTGGCTGATAGACTAGGGATGGTTATGGGGAAACTCATACACACAGACCAGAAAGGGTTTGTGAAGGGTAGGCATATGCATGAATTGACACAGGGATTGGTAGGGTCGATTGATTTAGCCACTTCTATGCATATGCCTTTGGCAGTGGTAATGGTGGATGCAACAAAAGCTTTCAACAGGGTTAATTGAAGTTATTTGATTACGGTATGTGAATCATATGAAATTGGAGGCCAATTTATTAGAACATTGCAAAAAATCTATCATGACCCAAGGGCAAGAACTTTGGTTAACGGTATGCTCACTCCTCCGGTAAAAATAGAAAGAGGGACGAGACAGTGGTGCCCATTATCCCCATTATAATTTGACCTTTATATTGAACCATTAGCTAGAAGAATTGGGAGAGATAAGAGAATACTTTCTTTCCGGTGTGGAGATCTGGTCAGGAAGGTTTCTTTATATGCGGATAATTTACTGATTTACACAGCGAATTTAAGTCAGGCCAAACCAGTTCTACAAGAGTTCATAGAGGATTTGGGGGGATATTCTGCATATTCAAAATGCCAAAATTATGGCCTGGAATATGGAACTAAATGATGTAGTGAATGTAAAGAAATACGTTAAATATTTGGGGATCACTGTAACACATGATATATGTAAAATGGCGCAAACAAATTTTGCTCGGGTTATGAGGGAGGTGGACCTTTTACTGAGAAAATGGCTTAATCTTCCACTAACTATAATAGGTCGGATTAATATTTTTTAAATGGTGATTGTTCCCAAGTTAACTTTTATTTTCAATGCATTGCCATTATTTAACAAGGCTGCTTTAAAGAAATTGCAGGGGAAAATTTGCAGTTTTATTTGGGCATCTAAAGGTGTTCGTATATCATGGAAAAAGCTCAGGAGGAAGAAAGAAAAAGGTGGTCTGGCGGCTCCTGATATGCAGTACTATGCCTGGGCTTATCTTTTAAAAAATATAAGACAGAGTTTAAATGCATTAGATCATTCAGAGCTGGGGCAGGTGCTAATTGCTATGATGGGAGGTCAGGAGGTCCAGAGAAGTTTGGGGATCTGAAGTTTTAAAAAACAATTCTATTTAAGATATTACATGATTGGGCAGTGGTGTGGTATTAGGTAAGGAAGATCACAAGGTTGTCATATTATAATGAGTATGCGCCGATTTGGGATTCTCCTGGCTCCCCGGAGTGGACTAAAGATTCCCTGGCTATTCCTCTGAATGAGGCAGGTTTTGTGCAGTGGAGACATCTCTGTTATAATGGTGAATTTGGGAGTTTGATAATCTTAATATGGAGGTAGGAGGAAGGCTGTCCAGGTTTAAATACCTTCAGATGAAGACTTGGTTAGGGAATGTGACAGAGGAAGTGGGAAGTACTAACGGACTTGAGGACCAGGTGCAGCTGGATACTCCGTTGAAGAAAGAAGTGGCTAGATGGTATTGGCTGATGATGGAGATAGTGGATGGTGAATTTAACCTCCCGGAAGAAATCTGGAGGGAGTGCTTGCCGGAGCCGCAGCTTAAAGACCTTTGGCAAGTATCCACTACACTTCTGTATAATACTGTTAAACCTGTTGCGTTAAGGAGAAATCATCTATTTTCTATTCACAGAGCCTTTTGGACTCCCAAAAAATTGTCCAGGCTGAGACAGGATAACGTGGTGAGGTGTAAGAAGTGTGGTTCTGCATCAGCTGAAGATCTACATATGTTTATTGATTGCCCTGTACTCCGTAAGTTTTGGCCAGAGGTGGGTGATGCAATTAAGGAGATTCTTCCCACAAGCCCAAAGGTAAGACCTCTGATAGTGATGTTTGAATGTTCATATGAGGTGCAGAAGATGGGTAGAGATGGAGCTAAACTGTTGTTTTATATGATGCTTGTGGCAAGAAGGGAGACCTGCAGGAAATGGATCAGCCCTGTTCCCCCTACTTTTGTCGAATGGAAAAACTCTCTAATTTACCATCTTTAGTTGAACTGTTATAAAGTTTGTAAGAGGATCAGATTTTGGAATCCGCTGAAGCAATGGTTGGGAAGTGGTGAGGTATGAATAGGTAGGATGTGATCCTATGATTATACTCTTTCCTCTGCTTTCCACACTGGAGCTTGGGTGGAAAGTTTGTCCCAGACAGGGGCGACGAGGTTAGAGATGGGTGGTGAGCAGATGTGTGAGAACTTTCGCTCCTTATCCACCCCCCGACCCCCTCCACCCCGGTCATGTGAGGGAAATTTGGAAGGTAAATGAGGACAAAAATAAAAAAACTAAAAAAAAAGGGCTCTGTAGCCTCCAGATCCACAAGGGCCAGACACCTGAAGTCACCACTGCACCCGCCGTCACTGACCAGAGTGGGAGTGGAGCTCTGCCACCAACAAGGTACTCAAACTCCCCAGTCACCAAGTCCATCATGGATTCACCCCTCCTGGATTCCTCAAAGTCACCTGCAGCCTCTGCTCGTAGGCCCCCTGTCCTGCAGCCTCTGTGGTGAGAGAAACCTGAAGCAACTACTGTACCCGTTGCCTTCGGCCCGATGTAAAGTTGTTCTCTGGTGTCAACAACATCCCTCAGCTCTCCGGAGCTTGAGTCAACTGTGGTCTCACCCCTACTGGACTCCACAATGATGTCTGTAGCCTCAGACCACAAGACCCCTCAAAAGTGAGCGCTCCCGGACACAGGAACCTGATGCCAAAGGACACCATTCATCCATCGCCCCTGAGCCTTGGAAAAGAGGACCAAAGGTGCAGCTGCGTCCCCGAGCACCCCATGTTTGTTACTTACCTGTTGGTTTTCCTAACTAGAGCCTGCCGCCTATTTCCACTGAGACAAATTCCCATTGAAATACATTAAGCACCAACGCCATACTACACCTCTGCACCCGGCCACCACAGTGCTGCCCAGAGTGACCTGTTGTTTTGGACATGACCCTTGCCTAATACTCTTATTAAGACTCAGAGATTTGTCTTGTAAGTTTCTGTAAAGAACATGTTTGCTGAACCTGTTTTCCTCCCATAGGTTAACTTTTAAGAACTCAAAATTTGCACTGTGTCCACTTTTGCAAGTGAAAAGTATTTATGCTTAGAAACGTGCTTGCCTTGTAACAAAGTTCTTGGTTTCAAAGTATATATAAAAAGAAGTGTCATTTTTCTAAATTGGTCTCAGATTTATTCTTTGAGTGTGTGTTTCATTCATTGACTCTGTGAGTGCTACAAATGCTTAGCACTACTCTCTGATAAGCCTAACTGCTCACCCACACTGCCACAAAATAGAGTGTGATTCTGCAAATCATTTGGGAGTCCACTGGACTCTATGCACTGTGTACTTTGTTTAGTGCACCATATAGAGAGCCAGCTTCCCACAATGTTATTGCTGTTGTATTCCTAATGTGAAGCAAAAGATGAGGCTCCAGCTGATGACATGAATCTAGAATAGTTTGCCTATTCAAGCTGTATTATTTTTACAATGTCCATGGTGGCAAGGTATAGAAAAGGTCTGAAGACTTGAGGCTGTCATGTTCTACCCCCTCCCTGGGTTCATATGTCTGCATTTAAGAAAAATAAATTATTACTTAAAATGGTGCTAAAAAACTTTGATAATCAACACACATCTCATGTATTTGTAACAATACAAACTTTTTCTTGGAAAATGGGTTATTGGTTAGGGCAGGTATGTACCTACACTTAGCAATAGGCCACTGACCTCCACTTAGCTCCAGTTAGGTCTCAGTAAATCAAACCCAGCTCAACCCCTGGTAGCTTGGCAACGAGCGACAAGGCTTAACTTATGAGACACAGTGTAAAGCATTCAAATATCACAAAACAGTAATTAAATAAAACACAGGAAAGAGTTTAAAAATCCAAAATCAATTTATAAAAATAGATTTGGGGGACCATTACAACCCTGGCGGACGGTGTTAAAGCGGCGGTAATACCGCAAACAGGCCGGCGAAAAAAAAAAGGGAATTATGACAGTGGCGGAAACTGCCAACAAAGATAGCCACTTTAACACTCTGACCGCCACGGCGGTACAGACAAGCAGCGCGGCGGTCACCGCCAACAGACAGGCGGAGGACAAAGTACCGCCCACAGTATTACAACAGGCCAATCCGCCACCTTTTCCAGGGCGGATTCACCGTGGATAAAAACACGGCGGAAACAGCCATTTCAATGGGAAAACGCTCATCTTAACACACTCCACAAGGAAGGAGGACACCATGGAGCCGGAACTCCAAATACTCCCTGCGATAGTGTTCCTGCTCCTCTACGATCATCAGCAACGCCGGCGCCGAAGACAACGGTGAGTACTGCACCTAAGACATAGGGGAGGCAAAAGTCAGGGACACACACACGCAACACCCCCACCCCCAACCCGACCCTTGCACACTACAACACACACACCAATGCATTTCCAAACATCACAGTAACAACCCCCAACCCCCCCCGGAAGAATACAAAGACAAAAGGAAATTAGTTCAACCATTGTAATGTATCAAAATACAGTAAGCTAATATATACAGATATATATACACATTCAAAAAATTATACATCACGATTAGTAGTGCAGGTATGCACCATTCAGCGTCCGTGGACCACTGGGCCCAAAATGCATGGGCGAGGCCCACACACGATACCTGTCCAGAAACGGAGAGAACACTGCTGGGGCATCAGATAGAAATACAACAGGCACATCAGGGGGAAGGGAAGGGGGGGCACCTCAGCTGGATAACAGCACCACGCCAGATCCACGATGGGGCTCCATGCCCATTGATGTATCCTGGGAAGTGCAAAGCCACAGTCTCTCAAGTGGATAACAGTCTCCACTGGTTCTGGAGGGGGACTGGTGCCTAGAGTGCTTCATCCTGTTAAGGACTGAGGTAGTGGATTCTGTTCTCCACTGGTTCTGGAGGGGGACTGGTGCCCAGATGGCTTCATCCTGTTAGGGACTGAAGTAGTGGATGCTGTTCTCCACTGGTTCTGGAGGGGGACTGGTGCCCAGAGTGCATCACTCTCCCCGTGACGGTCCCAGTTCCGTCACTGCCCCTGCCGCACATGGGCTAGCGTGCTTGAGTTGGCAGTGCTTGCCCTGTTCAGCGGTGCTTGTCATGGCGGTCTTTGCCCTGTTCAGCGTGCTTGCCCTGTTCAGCGGTGCTTGCCCTGTTCAGCGGTGCTTGCCATGGCGGTCTTTGCCCTGTTCAGCGGTGCTTCACTTAGCAGTTTCTGACCTGTTCAGCGGTGCTTGCCATGGCGGTCTTTGCCCTGTTCAGCGGTGCTTGCCCTGTTCAGCGGTGCTTGCCATGGCGGTCTTTGCCCTGTTCAGCGGTGCTTGCCTGGTTAAGCGGTGCTTGCCCTGTTCAGCAGTGCTTGACTTAGCAGTTTCTGACCTGTTCAGCGGTGCTTGCCATGGTGGTCTTTGCCCTGTTCAGCGGTGCTTGACTTTGCTGTCTCTGACCTGTGCAGCGGTGTTTGCCATGGCGGTTCCTCATTGCCCAGCGGGGCTGTGGCTGCCGGGGCCCTCCTGGGCACTGGCTCTGGCGGTGTTCTCCTGACCGGTGACGATTGGGCTGCCCTCCTGGGCACTGACTCTGGCGGTGGTCTCCTGACCGGTGACGATGGGGCTGCCCTCCTGGGCACTGACTCTGGCGGTGGTCTCCTGACCAGTGACGATGGGGCTGGCGGTGGCGTCCTGGGCAGCGGGGATGATGGCGGCCTTCTCCGCCGTGCTGCTCTTCACAGACTTTGGCGCTTTCTTCTGCCCCTTCCCCACCTTGGGAGGAGTCACAGCTGACTCAACACTCCCCCTGGGACCCTTGTGAGCGGCTTTGCCGGCAGGAGTCTTCCCCCTCTCCCGTCGGGCACTGTCCAACTTCTGGTGCATCACAGGGGGGGGGGCTGGCTGTGCTTTGGCTCTGTGTCACACTGGCTGCCCTGGTGGGAGGTGCACTCCACATACCTCTAACAGGCACCAATGGTACCGGAGTTTTTTTGGCTGAGGTGCTACTACGGGACCTATGAATTGGAGGGGGGGTGGTGGGAAAGAGGTCAACGTTGCTCAGGAAACGTTTCTCACAAACACTGGGACGGGTAGCTGGAGGGGGTCTGGGAGTGGAGGAAGAGGAGGTGGTTGTAGGAGGTGTAACTTTTGATGATTTGGGTGCAGGTGCAAGTTCTGGAGGCTGTCATGAGGTGGGTGGATGTTGGGTGTGTGTGTGCCCGCGTTTGTGTACTTTGGGAGGGGGCGTCACAGACACACTGGGAGAGGACACAGGGGACGTGTAAATGGTAGTGGGGGTGGTGAGTGCAGGTGAGCGGGGTGTGGTGGTGGGTGTTCTGGTGCGAGTCCTAGTGGCTGTAGTGGTAGTGCACGCAAGTGAGAGTGTAGACGACACTGGGAGCGAGGAGGCAGACGACGAGGAGGGGGACACAGTGGAGGCAGTGGATGTTGCTGTGTCTGTATGTGGGTGATGCTTGTGTGAGTGCCTGTGGGATGTGTGGTGCCTATGTTTGCCTGAGCTGCCCTTGTGTGTTGAGGTGTGTGCAGGCTGGTCTGATGGTGTGCTTGGGATAGGCAGAGGTACAGGGGATTGGGTCTGGGTGGAGGAAGTTGGAGGGGGGAGGCTGGACACAGGGACAATGGCTGCCATCAGTGCTGAGGCCAGAGATTGCAGGGTTCGATGATGGGCAGCCTGACCAGAATGAATGCCCTCCAGGAATGCATTGGTGTGTTGCAACTCCCTTTCTACACCCTGGATGGTATTCACAATGGTAGACTGCCCAACAGTGAGTGACCTGAGCAGGACAATGGCCTCCTCACTGAGGGCAGCAGGGGTGACTGGGGCAGAGGCTGAGGTGCCTGGGGCGAAGGTGATGCCCACCCTCCTGGGTGAGCAGGCACGGGGCGAAGGCTGAGGGGCTGCTGGGAGTGCGGTGCTAGTAGGGGGGGTGGCGGCTGTACCTGTAGAAGTGGGGGGCACAGATGTTGCCGCCACCACAAGGGAGCTCCCATCGGAGGACGAGTCCGTGTCACTGGTTGCTGATCCGGTGACCGCCGTGAAGCTCCCCTCGCCCTCCGTCCCACTGGTGTATTCTGAGTCCGTGGTGTGGCCCTCCATGGCCATGTGGGATGCAGCCCCCTCGTGCTCCGGTGCCACAGTACCTCCACCTGATGATGCTGATGCACAAAAGAACAGGGAGAGCACAAAAAGGGGTGGGGAAACAGAAGAAAGAAAGGTTGAGTGCATGGCTTACCGCTACCGTTGGCGGACAATGCAGACACAGCAGCCCCCTGCACTACTCCGCGCTTTTGGGCTCCACAGATGCAGTTCCTGGGATATGGCCTACATGGCTATGGTGGACATCTGCACACATAGATGACACAGGGGCATGTATACCTGTACTTGGCACTCGACAGAGGTGGGTTGGAGTGCCACATGGCCTGCATTACGGAGGGGCATAGCCTACGGAACTCGCCCTGGCCTAGGGAATCCCACAGCCCTCCTCCCCCACCCAGACCCCTCCACTGTGCACAAAGTCAGCAGAATTAGAGTGTACTCACCCCCTTGTGTCTGCTGTGATGCCCTCATGTGCCCATCCAACTCAGGGTAGGCCACCGCCAGGATCCGGAACTTCAGGGGGGTCATGGTGCGATGGGCACCCCTCCCACGTTGGGAGGCCATCCCCAGCTGAGCCTCCGCCGTCTTCTTGCTCCAGCGGCGAATGTCCTCCCATCTTTTACGGCAGTGGGTGCTCCGTCTCTGGTGGACCCCTAGGGTCCGGACGTCCTTGGCGGTGGCACGCCAAATATCCTTCTTCTGGTGGGTGCTGACCTACATGACATGTACAGGGGAAGAAGAGAAGTCATTACCAACTGCACCGTCGAAGTGAGTGGCCTACATCCCTACCCTTGCCATGTGGCACATGCATTCACAGTCCTTCATGCTCGCAAAACTCTGCCCCCTTCCTTCTTACATCCAGCCCTCTCTACCCAGGCATAGCCCATACAACTTGCACCCTATGTACTCACCTGTTGGTCTGGAGGACCGTAGAGTAGCGTGTACTGGGGGAGGACCCCGTCCACGAGCTTCTCCAACTCCTGTGCAGCGAAGGCAGGGGCCCTTTCCCCAGACGCACGTGCCATTGTCTCTTCCAGACCGAGGTCACAGCAGCACTTGCAGTGTAGGTCCTCTCCTGTCGAAGATCAGGTATCGAGTGATTGAACAGATAGAAAATGGCGGTCACGTCCGCAGCAGTGCGTATCATCACCCCCGGCGCACTTCGTCATTGGCTCCTGGGACCCATAGGGTCCAATGTTAACCAATGCAGCATTGCGCTGCGGTCTTCGACCGCATACCGCGACGGTGTACAACGCCAGCGCAGATACCTCACATCCCATTATCCCACTTTAGAGGTCAGGCAGCCGCCATTTCAGGGGCCCACATGGCTTCATTTTCAACTGCGTCATACATACCTAGGCCTGGACTCAACACACATCCAGTCAACATTTTGGATTTTGTTTTGTGTTCTGTGTAGTTGTGGGTACATACCTCTGAGTTGCTTGACTCTGTGGTCGCTGTTGTCCTTCCTAGGCACCGTCAGCTGGGACATGTGAGGAGATGGCGGAATCCTTCGGTGTACCGACCGCTGGTGGACCTGTTGACAATGGAGGAGCGACATTTAATCATCACCTACAGGTTTGACCGTGCCACAATCCAGGAACTGTTTACCCAGTTGGAGCCAGACCTTATGTCGCCAATCCGCCATCCCACAGATATCCCCCCTCAAGTGCAGGTGCTGTCAGTGCTCCATTTCGTAGCAAGTGGGTCATTTCAAACAACAGTAGCCATGGCATCAGGGATGTCCCAGCCTATGTTTTCCAACGTGTTGTCCAGAGTGTTGTCTGCCCTTCTGAAACACATGAGGAGCTACATCTTTTTCCCTCAGGTGGAGCATTTGGCTACTGTTAAAGGTGACTTCTATGCCCTGGGACATATCCCTAACATCATAGGTGCCATTGATGGGACCCATGTAGCTCTGGTCCCCCCCCACAGGAGTGAACAGGTGTACAGGAACCGGAAGAGTTATCATTCCATGAATGTACAGATGGTATGTTTGGCAGACCAGTACATCTCGCAGGTAAATGCTATGTTCCCTGGCTCAGTGCATGACGCCTACATCCTGCGAAATAGCAGCATCCCTTATGTGATGGGTCAACTCCAGAGGCACCGGGTGTGGCTATTAGTGGACTCTGGTTACCCCAACCTGTCATGGCTATTGACCCCAGTGAGGAATCCCAGGACCAGGGCAGAGGAACACTACAATGAGGCCCATTGGCGGACTAGGAGGGTGATCGAACGCACCTTCGGCCTCCTGAAGGCCAGGTTCAGGTGCCTCCATATGACAGGTGGTTCCCTATTCTACTCACCAAGAAAGGTGTGCCAGATCATCATCGCCTGCTCTATGATTCACAATCTTGCTTTGCGACGCCAGGTGCCTTTTCTGCAGGAGGATGGTCCAGATGACGGTGTTGTGGCAGCTGTGGAGCCTGTGGACAGTGATGAGGAGGAAGCAGAGGAAGAAGACATTGACAACAGGGACTCAGTCATACAGCAATATTTCCAGTGACACACAGGTGAGAACACTTTCTTTACTAATACATTTACTTTCACACTTCTACCTCTAGCCTGTCTGTCAATTTCAAGCAGTATTTGGTAACTGAGTTGTATATTTCCATTACGGTTTCACAGGCGTGGTTACCAACGTGTGTCATCGGCTTGCATCCTTCATGGACTTGTGATGTGTGACATAGGTATGTTGACATTACATTTTCAAACGGATTTTGTCATTGTCATAGCTAATACACATTTTCAAAATCACAGACTGACTCCAGATTGTTTTGTGCTTCAAGGGTGTTTCTGGAAGTGCTAATTATTGGAGGGGGTGGTAAAATGGTGATGGGTGATGGTGGAGGAATGTCCATGGCAGAGTCCAGTCTATTAGTCTCACAGGTGCACTTCCCATATGGGCATAGGAAGTGGAGCTGGGGCAGTTCCAATATGGACAGGGTTACAAAGTGGGACAGTGGGATGACAATCAGGGTGGTCTCATTTCTTGGCGGTGGTCTTACCATCGTGCTCTGTCCTGTTCCTGGATCTCAGGGACTGCTTGCGGGGTGGTTCTCCGTCTGCAGGGGGTGGGGTGCTGTTGTGGTGGTCCTGTGGCAGGGCGTCCTGTCCACTAGCGTCGGCGGAGGTGGTGGGCAGTTCATCGTCCAGGCTAGTGTCAGGGGCCCCTCGGAGTGCCACGTTGTCCCTGATGGTGTTCTGTATGTCCTTCAGCACCCCTACGATGGTGCCCAGGGCGGAGCTGATGGTTCTGAGATCCTCCCTGAAGCCCAAATACTGTTCCTCCTGCAGGCGCTGGGTCTCCTGAAACTTGGCCAGGACCGTAGCCATCGTCTCCTGGGAGTGATGGTATGCTCCCATGATGGAGGAGAGGGCCTCGTGGAGAGTGGGTTCCCTTGGCCTGTCCGCCCCCTGTCGCACAACAGCCCTCCCAGTTCCCCTGTGTTCCTGGGCCTTGGTCCCCTGGACCGTGTGCCCACTACCACTGCCCCCAGGTCCCTGTTGTTGTTGGGGTGGTGGGTTATCCTGGGTTCCCTGTAGTGGTGGGCACACAGCTGATTGACGTGTCCTGGGGACGGAGGTATGGGCCCGCTGGGTGGGTGCTGAACTGGTGTTTCCAGAGGGTGGAAGGTCAGTGTTGGGCTTGCCTGTGCGAGGGGAACCGACAGTCCCGAGGCCCACGATGGTCCAGGCTGGTCATCTGGATCCAGTTGGCCAGAGCTGCTGTCATCACTGTGGGCCTCTTCTGTGGGTGGGGTAGAGATGTCTGGACCCTCATGTCTGGTGACGTTAGGTGGTGGTCCTGCAGGGGTGTAAAAGCATGATTATTGCATCTGTGTGTGTCATGGTGTGCAATGGGTGGGTGACCGTGTAGCCCAGTGCTAGCATTCCTGTGTGGGGGCTTGTGTGATGATGGTTAGGGGGTGTAAGGGTATGTGCAGTGGGCATGCTTTAGTGAAGGGGGGCAATGCTTTGTTGTGTCATGCAGGGCTTGGTGTTGGGATGTGTGGTTTGTGTTATTAGTACATTAGTGAGGAGTTGGAGTGATAGGGGAGGGGGTGAGGGTGGGGGGTGTGATAGCATGCAGGTAGGGTGGGGGATATGATAGTTAAGATTTGACTTACCAGTGTCCATTCCTCCACCGACTCCTCCGAGGCCCTCTGGATGCATAATGGTCAAGACCTGCTCCTCCCATGTTGTTAGTTGTGGGGGAGGAGGTGGGGGTCCGCCGCCAGTCCGCTGAACCGCGATGTTGTGCCTGGAGACCACGGAACACACCTTCCCCCGTAGGTCGTTCCACCGTTTCCTGATGCCCTCCCGATTTCTTGGGTGCTGTCCCACTGTGTTGACCCTGTCCACGATTCTTCGCCATAGCTCCATCTTCCTAGCTATGGAGGTGTGCTGCACCTGTGATCCAAATAGCTGGGGCTCTACCCATTCGATTTCCTCCACCCTGACCCTGAGCTCCTCCTCCGAAAACCTGGGGTGTCTTTGGCGTGCCATGGGGTGGTGTAGGTGATGTGTGGGGTGGTGTATGTGGTGATGAGTGTGGTGATGTGTAGTGGTGTGGGGTGTTTTGTGCGTGGATGTTGTGTGGGTGATGGTGTTGTGTGCCTCTGTGTGGTGGGGTTGTCTATTGCTGTGCTCTCTCTCTCGCCTTCGTCTATAATTTTTTGTCGTAGGGGTTTGAGGGTGATGTGGGTGTGTGTTTTATATTGTGTTGGGTGTGTGGGAGTAGTGTTTGTATGTGTATCAGGTGTGTGTATTTTGAATTGTCCAATGTGGCGGTGTTTTGGAGATGTGTGTGTATTTTGAGCGCGGAGGTGTGTACCGCCAATGGAATACCGCGGTTGAAAGACCGCCGCGTGGATTCGTGGGTCGTAATAGCATGGGCGTGTTTCTGTTGGCGTGACGGTGGAGGATTTGTTTTCGCCAGTTTATCACTGACCTTTGGTGTGGCGGACTTGTGTAAGTGTCTGAATTTCGGCGGATTCCGAGATGTGGGTCATAATAGCTGTGGCGGAATTCCGCGGCGGTGTATTGGCGGTCTTCTGCACGGTGGTAAGCGGCTTTTACCGCCAATGTTGTAATGACCCCCTATATTTTTATCTTTCAAATGACACAAAAACAAAGAAAATCGGATAAGGGGAACTGGAGATATGAATGTTTAAAGAATTATTGATTTCTAGCACCTAGAAACAAAAAGCGCCAATCTGGTCATCTTGTCACACCTTGACCGGGGCAAAGTCAAAGTTTAAGGCCTACCACAATGGAGCCCGGCTCGGCTACAGTCCGCGGGAGGCTTCGGTCAAAAGTTCACATTCGCACTTAGTTGTTTTTCTGAAGATTTTCTTCAGCGGGACGAACCTGCCAGTCCAATCCGACCTCCTGGAACTCTTCTCCGGATACGTGTCGCCGGAACACTCGGTGGAGATTTTTACCTTCGGACTTAGTTGTTTTTTCGAGGTGCAAATCCTACGACCGGGGTAAACCTGGATCTTGATCTGACGTCCTTGGAGCCCTCCTCAGATACCCTGGCTGGGAGGTCCCAGTCAACTTTCTACATTCGGACTTAGGGGGTCATTCTGACCTTGGCGGTCCATGACCGCCATGGCGGAGTGCGGCGGAAGCACCGCCAACAGGCTGGCAGTGCTTCCTGGGCGATTCTGACCGCGGCGGTAAAGCCGCGGTCGGAAAAGGGAAGCCGGCGGTTTCCCGACGGATTCCCACTGGCCCAGGGAACCCGCCATGGCGGCGCTGCTTGCTGCTGCTTGCTGCGAGCGCCTTCCCGCCAGCCTGTTTCTGGCGGTGCTTAGCAGACACTGAAATACTTTGCGGGGCCCTCTTACGGGGGCCCCTGCCGCCATCCTGTTCCTGGCGGGCGAACCGCCAGGAACAGGATGGCGGTAGGGGGTGTCAGAATCCCCCATGGCGGCGCAGCAAGCTGCGCCGCCATGGGGGATTCTAAGGGCAGCGGTAAACCGGCGGGAGACCGCCGGTTTGCCTCTTCTGACCGCGGCCGAACCGCCGCGGTCAGAATGCCCTGCGGGGCACCGCCGGCCTGTCGGCGGTGCTCCCGCCGACCCTGGCCCCGGCGGTCTTAGACCGCCGGGGTCAGAATGACCCCCTAAGTATTTGATTGTAGATAAAAAGTACAATAAATAAGACATGGCTAAAATGTTAAGAATAAAAATGATAAAAGCTAGGATATAAAATTCTGTCTAACATACCAATGTGTGCAATTGTTTTCCCGTAAGACCTGGCCCTCGTCAATTCTCATGTAGAGGGCAACAAGCTCCAGCTAAGAAATTCCTACTGGTGCTACTAAAAAGAAAGAAACAGTTGAGACTCCTTCTGTCGACTAATGTCAGGATGGCTCACATGCTCTTTGAAACAATAAGCCTACGCCGGATGTACCAGGCCTCCGCAAAAAATTTGGTAACTGTAATAGTTACCACGGAGGATGAGTCGTATGTACATATTCTGGTGGCGTTTGCTCTATCATATAATGACATATTTTTGAAGAGGGGAATGATCCACCTCCCTCTGGGACTCTTACACAAAGGGCAGAAAAATAGTAAATGCTCTATTGTTTCTTTGCAATTTTGGCAAGAGATACATCTATCATTTGAAGCGATGTTAGATGACCAGTGAGCCGTAAAACCATTAATAGGCAGTGTACCATATCTTAGTTGGAGATATAAAGCACGGGCGTACGGAGGCATGGGAAGGTTCAAGAAGTTCTCAGGCCAGGGCTCGTGCTTGAGTTGGAGAAATTCCATTGTTAGCCTGCCCGCCCCTTTTTGGTGCAAGGAGTCTTCATTAACTTTCTCCCAGTATCTTTTTGTGACAAGTTTCCTTGCATTATCGGGGATTTGATCCGGATATTTCCAATAGGAAGGAAAACCTATTTTGACCCAGGCAGATTTCATTTCCTTCAGCCATGGAATTTTCTCCAGTGCCTGGGGGGTGGCTATGAGCTCTCCTATAGCCAACCTATATGGTTCGAGTTCAACAGATTTCCATAAACGAATCCAATAGGAGAGAGGCCTTAGGGCTGCTGTGGTTTTAATACTATTTAGACCTAGGTCTAGCCTTAGAGGGGTCATTGGTGAGCCCATACCTAGCCGGGCAATCTGTCTAAGGAAATGGTTTTCCTTGATTTGCAGAGTATCGAGGTTTTTGTGGGACCCCAAAGTTCCACTCCATAAAGGGCCGCTGCTCTGATTTGGACATTGTAAATCTCTGCAAGTATGTTCAAGGGGGGACTCGGAGCCTTTCTCGATCTACGGACAAGGGCCCCACCTCTCTGGCTTATAATGAGAGCCCCTTTGTCAATGGCTGCCATCCATTTGCCTGTGGTCGATAGTCTGAAACCCAAGTAGTCAAACTCTTCTACTTTCTCCAATGGAATCGAGTTCATTTCTATGCTAACGCGTGGTCGTTTCTTGGAGGTACTATATATCATGAGTTTTGTTTTCTTGATATTTACGTCCAGACCATAGTCACTACAAAAAACACAGAATTGGTTGATCAGGTTTTGGATTCCCATTGGCGATTTAGATATCAAAATTGTATCATCTGCATATAGCAGACACGGGATTTTTTTCCCAACCAATTTAGGAGAATCATGTATAGAGTTCTATAAGTAGTGGATGCAATTGTTGATATATAGCAAAAAAAGGGTGGGTGCCAGAACACATCCCTGTCTAACTCCTTTTTTAATAGCTACGGGGTCAGTCAACTCGCCCCCCTGGCCACATCTAATTTGAGCGAAAGTATTTTCATGCAGTTGAGCAATGAGTTTCAGGAGACCAGATGGCACTCCCATGTTTGATAATGTTGACCACAGCAGGTTCCTGGGGATCAAATCAAATGCGGCTCTGAGGTCTATGAAGACCACATAGAGATTACCCCTCCCCAGGTCAACATTCTTCCATTTTATTGACATGAATCTTAGGGCTTGGTCAACTGTACTCACTGCAGGTCTAAATCCTGCTTGTAGGTCAGAAAGAGCTTCGGACTCCATAATCCATTCCTCAAGATGGAACAGAAGATGCTTTGCATAGATTTTTTGGGAGTTATCAAGGAGACTAATCGGACGATAATTGGCAGGGATGTTCGGATTTCCTTTTTTTTAAATGGGTATTATTTCAGCCCCTTTCCAAGTGGGTGGAGTGGGGGCCCCTGCTGCAATAGCATTGCAGATAAGGTTGAGATATGGTGCCCATAAAACTGATCTTGATTTGTATAGATCGCCTGGAATCTTATCTAGGCCAGGGGCCTTTCCCCATTTCAATGAGTCTATTGCTGCTCTTGTTTCGGTTAGAGAGAATGTGATCGGGGTGGTCTCATGGTTTATTGGGGCATCAGGGGCCCACAAAGATGCTTTTGAAGGCCCTTCATATAGTTGCCCAAAGTGCTCTACCCATGATGCTGAGAGAATTGAGGAGCCAGGTGCGGCAGGTGAATTGCTACAGTCATCAGTTATTAGTTTCCATAACCTAGATGTGTCATTAGATTTAGCAGTCTCCAAAATAATAACCCATCTGGCCTCTTCCCAACTTCTGCGTGCCTTAGAACATTCCTTCTTATAAGCTTTTCTGGCTGTTCTTAACGGCCCAACATGGCCATCTTTTATTGCTTCCAGGAGAGACAGTTGTGCTTCTCTGCAACAATTGTCAAACCAAGGAGCGCAGAACTTTTTGTTAGGATTATTAAGAAACTTTTTTGTAAAAAGATGCTTTAAAGATTGGAACAAGTCAGTGTGGGCTGCTAAGACTCTGTCACCCTCCCCATTCTCATTTAGCCGGATCATACACTCCATCTGGTTGGCAAGCAGGTTGTAAATAGATGCCAGGTGTTTAGGGGAAGAATTAACAGATTCCCATTTTAGGTTGCGTCTGTTATTAGTTAGAGCCAGTTGGGAGGCATGGCTCTTAGAGTAGGGCACATTAAACAAAGGAAAAAGTCCTCTGGTCGATAAAATCAGCGGGTCATGATCGCTCTCAATTTGCTTTTGGACCCTCATATCGAACATGTGTCTCCACAGTCGGATGTCAAGAAGTATATAATCAATACGACTGCTGAGCCCTCCGCGCCTAAAGGTAGCTTGCAAATTTACATCCGAGCGCGAGCGACCGTTGCAGGCTCGGAGGCCATGGGCTAATGTGATGTCGGCCAGTAAGCGCGCAGATTTATTCAGCCTTGGTCTTTTGTTGGAGACTAGCTGAGGGATGCCCCAATTGGCATCCTCTTCTTTACATATTCCTTGGACTAGAGGATTAAGTTCAAAAGTGACATTGAAATCCCCTCCAATCAAAACAAAGAAGGAGGGATTGTTTTTAAGAAAACTGTCCAAAATGGACAGGACATCAGAATCTGCGTGGGAGCTCACATTCCTGTTATAGATATTAATTAAAAGCAAAGGTCTCTCTTCAGAGATCCTTATTAATAGGACTTGCAAGTCAGGGCAACCCGTATCTATTTCTTCTATCTTGCACCTAAGAGAAGTTTTGATCCACACAAGCAGCCCTCCCGATGGTCTTCCAGAAGATGACTTGCGTGCTGGAACCCAATAGCTTTTAAAGCCTAGTCTATATTTGGGTTCTAATGCCCACGTTTCTTGTAAGAGGCAGATCAGGTGATCATCAATAAGACTGCCCCATTCTGGGCTTTGTAATTTGCTTTCCAACCCTGCTATATTCCAGCTGAGTACCTTATCGAGATCCTCTGTTTTTATGGACCCTGCTTTATTCTGAGGATATTTCCTACAGGGGGAGGAACTGCTAGGAACCATACTAATTCCCTCAGGTATATTAGGACCAGTGGCTTTCTCGCTATGTGCCTTGTGAACCTCACTGGATGTGACCATACGGGTGGACCCCAGAATGTATGGAACAATTGACAGGAACGGAATACATTCCTCGCTGACTTGGCTCGTGGTGCTTGTGGGTGATCCCTGGTTAACAGGATCTGCCAAGGTCGAAGGGGCAACGGAGTTAGAGATGCTGAGGGCAGTAGGGTGAATGTCCTCAGCCTCACCATTGCTCGGAGCCACTTCCGAAAGGTCATCTCCTAGTCAGTCTGTCTCAGAAAGAGATGACGAAGGGTATCTAGGGCCAAGTGCAGGGATAAACTGTGTGTGGGTAGCCGGGGGAGCCCCGTATAACGTTGGCAGTTGTCTACTCCAAGCTGGCATGGGAGGTGGGTAAAACACTTGTAACCTGCAAAGGGAGGCTTTTTCAGTTATAGGATAAGGTCTATTAGCGTTTAAAAAGAGCCGTTGGACAAGGTCTGGAGAATTGAAGTTGATAACTATGCAGTCTCCTGAACCGATCTTCGCTAGGGAACGCACCCAACCTACCCTTCTCACCATCAGTATTGAGGGTGTCATGGAAAAAGCAAACCCTGCATTCACGTGCAACCAATGAATAACCTTGTTTTTAAGTTCGGTAAAAGATTCAGTGGAATGAGGTTTGAGTTCAGGAACATTCGATATAATGAGTACATAATGACATGATTCTAGTGGCAAATGGAGCACTATTGGATCTGGCAGACCCCTGATCTTGTCGCTCTTCTGGTGTTCTGTTTGCGGGTGCTCCCAAGTGGGGTTGCCATCTCCCGGATTAGTTACTGGGTTATTCCATGGAGCGGTTCCTTTTAAAAGGGGAACTGAAACCATATGGGGCTTATTCATTAAAATACTAGCTGTTTTGACGGAGCTGGGCCAATCTTGGTTTAAAGAGGAAAAAGGGATTCTTGCTATTTGGCCAGTGGGTCTGTTGGCAGTGATGAGGTCATGGTTGGCAAGGGGATAGGATTGAATTTCTACTGGTGGAGCAATTTTTGGTGGCTGGCTATTGATAAGGCTTTCCAATTTGTCCTCAATCGATTGGAGGCGGGTTAAAATTGGAAGAAGTAGTTTTGAAAGCTTATCTCTTATGAAGTCCCTGGTGTACTCATTTGTATGGCACTCGTTTGTGTTGTGTAAGGGGATTGATACCGTATCCTTATTAGAAGGTTGGGCAATGTTAGAGGGGCTCCAAGTCCTAGATCGTTTGTTTTTAAAAGCGGGTTCCCTTCGTTTCCTTTTTCCTTTGGTGTTGGAATCTGCTAAGGTGAGGGGGCCTTCATTTGAGGGACTCTGAGCCAGCGGAATAGGTGCAGCACGGGTGGTAATTACGATTGGGGTTTCGTCCTGATTCTCCTGGGAGTTTTTAGAGGGGGAAGGGAAAGGGGTAGTCAGTACAGACTGTAATTCTGGTCGCGGGGAGGGCTGTGGGTCTGAGCTATCATGAACTAGGCTGTTGGTTGAAGAAGGGGGGGCGGCTAAGCGTCGCTGCACTAACTCTATTTCTTTTTCAAGTTCCCCAACAGCCTTTTGCAGAAAACCATCTAAGGTTCTGTTAGAGTGCTGCTTTCCTTCCAACCCACCCCCACGTCGACGGCCCATTATTCTTTAAGTCAGGGGCCTTTGGTGAGCCCCCGGCCTATAGGGGTGTGTAGGCCTTTGGGACCCAGCCACTGACACTATAGTTTGATTAATAAGCTTCTCAGACCCTACTGTTAACAAATCCCAAAGACAAGACCACAGTGAGACGCCCAAGCGTATATATATAAAGCCTGGCCCAACCACTTATCGGGCGCAGACAGGCGCAGAGCGGGTAATGAATTATGGGCTCCTGCCCTTGGGAGAAGAAGAATGGTGCCGCCTCCTTCCACCCTCCAAGAGACGTAATTCAATAAGCAGTTATATGATGAACTGAGATAAATTCAGCTGAGTACACGGAAAAACCTGCAAGTATCCGGTTTAGGTTAATAGTTTTCCACGTGCTTGATGGGGCCTGGGGCTCTATGGGAGGACTGCCCACGCACCGAGCAGAGGAACTTGAGATCTCCTTCAGGCAGCCATAGACAAGTTTGCTGTATGGACCACGTCTTTGGGTAGATGTCAGGGGGGTGGCCCTGCCCTGCCCCTTCCTGGCAATGACGGGCAAGGACGGGCCCGCCCTTGGCCCGGGCTTCGCCCGGGCGCCGCCCGCGCGCGTCCCGCGACGGCGGGAGCGCAATTCAGTTTTTAAAGGGCTCCTGCCCCTTGCACTCCTTCCCGGCACACAACAGCGCTTCCCACGACGGCGGGAGCGCGATTCAGTTTTTAAAGGGCTCCTGCCCCTTGCACTCCTTCCCGGCACACAACAGCGCTTCCCCAGTAGTACCAAACAGACTACAGGTCTTTGTTACGTCAGGTGTGATGCTCCTTCACTATTGTGAATGATGTTACATTAGCCGTATTACAGGTGGCATAGCATAAAATGCTATTATAATACCATGGTGGTCCCAAATGTCACATTGGTAAGTTGGATTGATACACAAACAAGAGTGAGCATGTGAGACAAAATGACTAGTGACATTGGGTTAAATGACTAAATTTTTGATTCAAAATATATCCCAGGTGTTTTTTAAAACAAACATACTATTCCATTCATGTCAACAGTGACACATTGCATATTGTCTTACTTCTTCACAAATGTGCATGTAATCCATTCTGTTTTGTGAAAAATAATTGTGATAGGCATACAAATTGTGGTACAACACAGACAGGAATGTGTACACATTAGTAACAGAGTTCCACATACCGTAACCCATTTTACAATGTCCTTTGTTATGTCCATATGATAAACCAATGATGGAAAAAATGGGATATTTAAAGGCACTTTTGCAGATGGAAGGCTCCATCACATATATTTTAGCATATTCCACTTTGAAAACTCAATATCAGGTCCAAATCATGAGTCATTTTGTAAATGCATCAATGTGTAATCAGCAGCATATTGTGCATTGCATGTGAATCTCTGATGAAACAAAATATTTATGAACCAGTGTATGTAATATTTACTGTGATGTTGTACCAATTTGTGCCAAAAGTGAAAGTAAGCATATTTTGTGAAAACAATTACACAATGGTAAAACAGACTTCAGATAACTAGAGATATGTAGGAGTCAAATGTAAAAAAAATTCAACCCTTTAATGAAGTGGATTAGAAATGTATCACGGCCTGTGTAATTACTTATGCTCTCTATGAGTTATTTGTCAATCCACCACAAAATATTATTCTCAGTTTCTTCAACAGCATAGGTATCTACATAGTGTGTAATACATTGATTAGCTACGTCAGTGCAGAATCCATATAATTGTTTTTACATTTGAAATACACATTAGTTACTTGAAGTAGGTGTTACCATTGCGAAATGCTTAAACAAAGGAAACGTGCTTTCAGTTTATAAAAAATATTGGTGCAACATTGCAGTACTTGTCAACACACATGTATTCATGTTTAACCTTTGGTGGTTAAAAATAATGCAGATTTTTGGATCTTGCAAACACACTTTCTACATGTATTTTTGGCTTATAACCTTTTGGTGACATAATTTCACTATTCTGAACAACAAAGCCCAGCCATTCAGAGGTGTTAAATAGTTCCTGCAGAGAAATTAAAACATATATGAGAGCTAAGGTCATATATGAAATGGGAGCTATCATGGGGAATTACAAAACTGTGTACAAATGGTTTCTGAAAATGTTCCCTACATGCATGAGATAACAAAAACAAAGAACCAAAGTTTGAGAGCCTTGAATCAGGTGATGAATGAAAACTAGGAAAATGTTTTTGATTAAAGTTCTTGATCAGTTCTATTTACATAGATACAATACAACTGTTGTATCTGTCATTTCACCATCATCAGGAGCAGGCAGAGGAGACTTTGGCCATGTAAATGGGGAATCAACTGGCCACTGTGGTTTGTGCACTAAGTGACACGGAGCGTGAGGGGACTGGCATGGAGGCCAAGAGCACCACTTCATCATCTTTGGCGGTCTCCACAGAAGACCAGTCCCTAGTAGTTGCTGACCCTACAGCAACTGTTCCACCTGCATCCTTGACCATCACTTAGATTCCCATCTCTACTCCCCCTCTTCCTCCCTCCCAGTTGGTCCAACCCACCCCCCTAAAAGTGGTGGCATCTCCTTCATTGCAGGCACCTCCCCCCCAACACTGTCCCCCTGGCTGCGCTAAGTGAAGAGGCTATTGACCTCCTGTGGAACATATCTATATGCCAGACTGCATTCCTGAATGCCATCAGGGACTTAGTTGCCATATGCACCAACAAATTGCAGCATACTTAGAAGGCATTCACAGTGTTATGTCTGGCCTACAGAGGTCATTTCAAGGTCTAGCCTCCTCACTTACCACAGCCTCCCAACCATCCCAGACTTGTGCCCCAATTACTGGCCCTTCCCATACCCATTCCTTATTCCCAGCCCTATCCCAAGTACACTTGGGGCCAGATGTAGCAAAGGGTTTTACCCATTCTGTGTCTATGGGAAAATGTGTTTGTACATATGGCCCTTACTTCTTTGCACACACCCACACACACAGACAAAAGCAGCACACACACACACATAAAAACAAACATACAAAGAAACACAAGCATACACCCAGCAGACACACACTGCTGATACAACACCCACCACAACATCCACCACACAACACCCACCAACACAGTCACATCCACCACACCCACAATACCCATCATCACAGACACATGCACTACCCTATCCACCAGCATACCCACAACCACCACAACCAAAACATCCACTTCTACATCACACTCATCCAAACACACACAGTCTCTCACACTCACACCTACATGCAAAACAACACTTACCAGATGCACACACTCACAATCACCATAATATACTACACCAACAAAACCACACACATCCAAACATGCACTCTCACAGAAAAGCACAGACACCCCAAACCTGCCAAACACAACGGACACACTCACCTGAACACCACACACCTTTGAAAACACACCCATCCAAACATGCATCACATACACCAGACCCACATGCACAACAGACAGAAACACATACATCTCCCACTCCAGCTCCCTCCACCCTCCAAACCACATCCTCTCCCACCACTTCTACCCCTTCTCCTCCAGATGCCTTTGCTCTTGCCTTGACCCTGACCCCTGTCACACCTGAACCTGCCCCAACTAGAAAACATCATTGAGGTGCCTGCTATGCCCACTGGATGCCCCTTACTTCAGAGGTTGTACTTTGCAGTGTATTTAGGAGGCAAGTTCCAGGCCTGAAGCCCACAGTTGCTGTGTACAGTTGTATTTACATTCTTATTTTCTATCTAATTGTTTTTAACAAATGAGAGAGGTATCTCATTCCATGACTACATTTTAATTTATTTTCACTAAGTGTGTCCTGGAATCGTTACAGAAATATTACTAATGGGGACACGAGTTGGACAGATATGGAGGGGGACACACTAGTACACAACACATATCAGACACATACACAGCTATTATGGTGCCAGTAGTTATTGGCAAATGAATGCTGGCACCACAATGACGGAACATTCATACCTGCCAACTGTGTCCATATTTGCACATTGCCTGGGGACCAATACCCGTCATGTGTGCGTGAGTCAGTACATGTATGCGATTGACTGGTTGAGGTGGGGGAGAAAATGTGTGTGAATGTGTTTGTGTAGCAGAGGTTGTAGTTGAATTGTTTGTTTGGTTGTGTTGTGTGTGGGTGCAGTGTTAATGGTGTGTGTATGTTGTCATGGATGTATGTCACTGTGTGTTTTTTGGCATGTATGGTTTGTGTTGTGCTGGAACGGCAATGGTAATTGTGTGCATGTGTTGTGTTGTGTAGTGCAGGGTTACACCTATGGCTAAGTTAGAGTGTGTGTGTGTCACTTACCTCTCCTTCACAGCCCCTGGCATTGTATGAAGTCCACAGAGTCCAGCCGCCATCTCCCACTGTCAGTAAACTGCTGCCATTCAGACTGCCAGCAGAACTGTAACATCTAAATACGGCAGGCGAAAGACCGTTGCTGTAACAGTATTTTCTGGTCAGTGCCCAGCACGGCCTGGTGGTGTGACTGCCAACATCTAAATCAGGTCCAATACTATTCCTGCAGATGCGTGTGACATGGTTATTTTAATTTCTACCAATAAAAAATGCTGGTTTAATTTTAGACATGTTTATGTAGTGCATATAATAGTGTTGCACATTTGTTATGGGCATATTGATTTTGATGCAAGCATTCATCATGAAACTAGACACTTACACCAAAATTAAACATGTTTTTTAAAACTTGTGAATGCAGTTGTGTATATTTAAAAGTTGATAATAAACATATATGCATTACACATGGAAGATGGAACTTTTGAGTTAAAAGAAATTCAATGACTTACTGAAATTGCACAAGAGGAAATGTGATATTATTACATTTAGGACATGTTTAAAATCTAGAAGTGGCATTGGATGTACATTTCGTTTGAACCCACTTATTGCATTGTAATCACTACATTATCTTGGATTTATATAGTTAGAATGTTGTGTACTGTTTCTGTATCTGATATGGTAGTTTAGGGGAAATGATTACACACACCTGTATGGACACATTTTCAATTAGGGATTAATATACGTTTTTGTGTAGGTGTCCAGTGGCATGAAGGTAGTTAGTACCACATTGGTGAGTGTGAATAATATGTAGAGGTGTATTTCTTTAAGCTTTTTTTTACATACCACATTACACACATATGCACTACACATTGTTGTACTATTGCTTTCAAGTATTTGTAAACATGCATGTGTCCAGAGCTAATGTACACAAAGTAAAACTGACTTACCTTTGGTTCCAGCAATGAAGGGGTTGGTTTTCATCATGGTCCAGTAGCAGCAGCAAAGGTAGGACTTGTACGATTGGGTTCATGGCAGCAGGAAATGACAAAAGTAGGAAAAAGGTGAGTTTCATGCTTATATTTCCCCTCAATCCGCCATCTCAGGTGTGGAGGTTTAGCAGGCACAATCAGCAGAAGGTGCATCATGATTAGCCTTGAAATAAAACTGCCTGGAGTCCTGCCACCAGCCTCTTTTACCTATGGAGTCGTTGACACAGGTATACAGTGGTAGCTGTGATGGCACTTCGCTGACAGACTTTTGTCTATGGAGCCACGAGCATCTAAATAGAGTGAGCAAACCGCCAATGCGGTGGGCAGAGAATCCAAAAGATAATCATCGGCAGGGCAGATTCCACCAAGCTCTAAATCAGGCCTTAAGTTAAAAGGAAAACTTTCCGACCAAGATAAATCTAAAGATAACTCTCTATCTGACTTGCACTCCACTGCAGTCATCCTCAATTCATGCCTAGGTTCCGGTCAAGCACAACCAGATGAGCAACATTGATGCTTTGATTTTTATTCAAAACTTTAGAAATCCATATCTCCTGTTACTCTTGTTGGATTGTGTTGTAATTTTGCTCATAAAATGTTCTCAAGTTTCATAAACTGGAGTGGGATTTTCATTGTGCTATATTTTGGACTTTTTAATTGGTTTGGTAGTTCTAAATGTTTTATATATTTTCTTAACTTAATCCTGTTTGCTCTGTCCCATAGCTACCAGGAGTGAGCTCAGGTTTAAATTGTTGAAATCTTTACTAGACCTAACAAGAGTATTGACCTTATTACTTGTAGTGGCTTACCACCCACTCCACCAAATAACCCATTTTCTCACTGGAGAAATGTTTTTTTTTTTTTTTTTTTAAATAGTGGCAAACAAAAAGTAAGAAATTACATAGTTTGAGTTTGGATGGTCAAATGATATTTAGACATCTTTCCGTGCGAAGAGCAAACCACCAGAAGATCAATTAGGTGAATTTGAGAGTGTTATAAAAGGAGTAGGCATAAATTATAAAACTAAAAAGAGCTTAGTTTGAAACACCATAAACTGTATGATGGGGAAGATTTGGAGTCTTTTTTTTTTTTGCCAACTAATGCCTTGGTTCCACTTATGAGTTCAGAAATGATTAACAAGAGGTTTTAATATAGAAAAGTATGGTCCACATGAGAAGCAAAAAGATGAAAGGTTATTGGTGATGTTCATCTAAGTTTAGATGAGGTAAATAGCCTGGTCTGTGTGATGCAGACATTATCAGAGTTGGTGAAAGAG
The DNA here is from genome assembly GCF_031143425.1 of Pleurodeles waltl. Classification (NCBI taxonomy): domain Eukaryota; kingdom Metazoa; phylum Chordata; class Amphibia; order Caudata; family Salamandridae; genus Pleurodeles; species Pleurodeles waltl. The sequence goes on along the minus strand of NC_090442.1, from coordinate 339,584,921 downwards.
TTTACTAAAGGCATAGGAAAAGGGAAGTCATATGTGTGTATAGGAGTGCAGTTAATAAGAGTGAAGATAAGAAGGAAGAACATTTTATAACACTACAAACTAAGCAGTCCGTCCCATCTGGCCTCATCCAGGTTCTGTATGGCAGAAGGGAAGACATGCTCTGAATGAAGAAGGAAAGGACATATGACACCCAGGTGCAGGGATATGAAAAATGAATTAGACGAATGAGCACAAAAGGGATGAGTAAGAGTTAAAGGGAAGGGAAGAGAAGATCATGAGAGAATTTGAGGTGAAAGGTGTAAAAAAGGAAGGATGTGTCAGGTGAGTGTGGGCAAAGTGGTGAATAGTATCCTGTAATATACTCGGACAATATTTTCTGTGCAACGTTTATGCAAAATAAGAAAGCATTAGTACCAATAGACATAAGAGTAGACATAAGAGCATAGGGGTTGGATTGTGAACAGATATGGACACAAGGCTATTTTGTGAAGAAAGTGGCATTTGAAGACTGAAAAGCTGATAGAAAGATATATGGCTGTGCTGGAGACGTGAAGCACTTTTGAAAATAAAGTTAGAGCCACTTGTTGAAGATAGGTGAATGCAGAACAGGAAGGTAATATGTTAGGTAAGGTTAATGAGGTAATGCTTAGATTTTCAGAGGTGTTCATAACCAATTTAGAAAAACTAAGAAGTAACTGCCACGAAGTATATCTTGAGAGTCAAAGCACATATGGAAGTATACAGCAATCTCTTACTAGAGGAAAGTGGAGTATCATGCACTGAGGCCGCTTAGGCTTCACTATGCAATACTCTCACAATACCCCAAAGGTGATCCCTCAGATTCACAATATAACTCTTTAGCTCAGTCCTCGTGGTGTAGCAAAGAGCAGTCAGACTTTACTAGAGGAAACATGTGTTAAGCATTTCAGAGCACAAATATGGACGATGAGTAAATGACACAACTCGAAAATAATCAGACACCAATTTATAAAACTAGAGCAGATTTTTATATATTTTATATATTTTTTAGACACCAAAACAAGGCAAATCAGTTATGGATTTTAAAGCAGAAATAAAATCAGTACATTTACAAGCTGTCAAATCTCACCATTACAGTCAATAGGAAAAGTCACTAGTGACACTTGGTCAGTTGCGGAGTGAGTTCGGAGGAACCCACTGGTGGTGAAGGTTGTGTGGGCTGTGTGGGTCCCAAGACCAAGCTGAAAAAGCCAGACCAATTTTACATGGCTCATGGAGCCTGATACAGATGTGCCCTGGCTGTCCTTGATGCTGAACGCGGGACCCGTGGGTGCTGAAAAATGGTACTTGTGACACTCGGTCACTTGCAGGTCGGGTTCAAGGGAACCCACTGGGGATTAAGCTTGTATGGATCCCTGAAACAGGATTCAGTAGGCAGAACACCCCCACCTAGTCTCAGGTGCAGAGGTGTGCTTGCTTTCCTTGGTGCTGAACAGGAGTTGTAGTTCCTGGTTTTACCACAGAGACGGTGCTGTTAAAGAAACAATGCAAAAGTCAACAAGTGAGTCTCAGGTAGCGTAGGATGAAGGTGTTGCAGTGCGCCCTCAAGTTGCAGCATTGAGTAAAGGTAGTAAAGACCAGACTAGTAACCTACAAGCCTTGGCAGTGTTAAGGTGGATGAGAAGATATCTCTGCTTCTGGAGGTCCAATGGTAAATGGTACATGGCTGTAACTTGGCGGGGAGCTGGACTACACTACCCAAAATGCACTGGACCACCTGTCTTTGGGCAATCCCTTGAGGGCCTGATAGTCACCGCTTCTTCAGTACTTTTTACCAGCAGTGGGCAGGGGAATAGTGCCACTAGTTCAAGGAAGTCTGGTCTTGCCTTTGGCTCACAAAGGGCTCCTTTTTGCTGGGGGAAGCAGTCTTCAGTCCAGGATGAGCCGCAGTTGAGCACTTCCAAGGGGTTGCCACAAGTTCAAAGTATCACACCTTTTCTTAGTGCAGGCCCCTGTTGTCGTAGATGCGGGTATTCTCTTGTCACAAGTCTTTGTAGATCTGAGGTTCTGGTACCAGGAAAAGCCAGGAAAAGCCCCTTAACTCCTAGGTTTAGGTGCTTTAGGGGTGTGGGTGAAAGTAGTGAATGGGCTACTGGCCCCTACAGCTAATCTACCCCTGAAGTGACCACATCTGGTAGGTTGAGGCACTTTTCCTACCCAGAGCCCTACAGTCTGCATCTCTTCAAGATGGCAGACGTCTACCTTAGCTGGAGAGACCCGGCTGCCCCCACCTCGAGGTGTGACTAGCCTTCTGGGGGCGTAGACCTCCTGACTAGCTAATTTTCTCACCTGCCCAAGTGCAAATGTGCATGGGAGCAGGGGAACTGCTTTGTCATCCACTGGGAGACAGCCTGCTTCCATTTCCAAGGTGGTGTGCCCTTTGAAGCTCACTGCATTGATGTGCCACTTCACTAGCTTTCTTGGCAGAGAGATAGGTATGATGTCCTTCCCATCCAGGTCATTGTTCTGAATCCTTGGAGTGTTTGCACCTCTACCCAAGGAGGCAGAATCCTTTCTTGATGGCAGCAGCTGCAGGATGGCAGCCAGAATACAGAACAACAGGGGTATCTTGGTGGGCAACCTCTAAGGTTGCTTTCTGGGTCCATGCCACATCGCCCTCAACACGAGATTCATGTCAATGAAAAGGCATGTTGTTTGACACCAAACATGACCGACGTTGGCACTACCATAGTGGAACTGGTGACTTCGGGTTTGCCCAGGTGCCAGCCCAAGTTAAGCTATAGACCTTTCTTCACTTACAGTAGCCTTTCATGGGAAAACCACCAAATGGACATATCAGCTTGCACTTTTATGTCCACACCTTTAATATAATGCACCCTGCCTTCTGGGCTTAGAAGGCCTATCTTAGGTGTTACCATGAGTCTGATGGGGGCACCGGATACCGATGGACTGGGCACTGACCCAGTTCTGTCTGTGTGCTGTGTGCTGGTTGGATAACTGACTTCTAACAACTCCATAGCATCGCAGTTTTCGCTATAAAATGTGCAGAACGATTAAAAGATTTTGTTGGAATTCTTACTCCCGTAAAATGCATTACCATGTCATTTACTCTGTGGTATATTTTCAGAGCCAATAAAAAATACATTTTTAATCTCATCTCTCAGAGCAGTAGCTTTTAATTCACCGTTGCAAAGCATTTTGAGAGTTTACCAGAGGGACCCTTTCACAGCAACGATTTCAAATGCTAAAATAACACCCAACAGCAGAAACACCATATGCTACAAAGATGCATTGCTAACTAATATGAAGATTACACATTTAATTTGAAAGCATAAAATGCCTCAAATGTTATATTAACAAACCAGTGAAAAACACGGTCGCGTACAAGATACGGAAGGCACCTTCAGTTTACTAAGACAATGCTGCCATTTTGTATCAGTGATACAAATGCAGAATTACTACTATCTTATATAATTTATATAATGTCTTTACATACAAGTGCAGCATTGCGCAGAGGCATCAACGCCTGTTAAGCACAATTATGTTGCGCGAATTGTTGATTTTAAAACTGATAATGTTTCTCTTGATTCAGTACATTTTTCAAGATACTGGTTACAGTAGAAAGGATGCACATGTTGAGAAGGTTCCCCACTCACCAGAACGCAAACTGTGAGCGCCACACTCGACACACCTCTTAAACTATTTAGTGGCATGACAAATGGTACAAGTGTGTCATGGCGCTAAACTGAGCATCACAGCCTACCAATAGGTGAGAGAGTCCTAGTTCATGAGGAGCCAAGAGCTCAGGGTGGCCCTAACCCTTACAAATCAAGGAAGTTCATTTCAGAGTTTTACAGCTCTGACTGAGAAAGATTTACCACCTGAGTAAATCCACTTAGTTCTTTGCAAGACAAGCAGCCGGACCTCAGAGGAACGTAAGCAACTTGTAGGTACTGAGTTGGTAATTTTTTACATAAGTCAGGACCAGTAAAATGGACTCCTTCAAAAGATTGCACATTGTTGAAAATTGGGTCTCTAGTTGGCAGAGGTATTTACCCTGTCCAAGTAGGTACCACAATCCTAGAAAAGGTCAGTTAAGAGGCAATGTGTAAAGTATTTGTACACGCTTCAAACAGTAAAACAGTGAAAACACCACACAAAAAGATACCATACCTGGTTAGAAAACCAGAGCTTAATTTAATGAACAAAACAAGATCAAAAATCGAAAAAGAAAAAGTCGGGATCTGAATTTTCAAAGATTGAGATGTAACAAAAGCATAAAGCGCCAACCGGGACTATCTGGTAGACCGGGTTGAATTCAGAAGTTCAGGACGACCGCGAAGGAGTGCAGGTTGGATGCAGTCCAGACGAGTCCCGCTGAAGTGTTCCTTTCTCAAACTTGAGTCAAGAGTCCCATTTGTGGGGAAGAAGTTCACGGGGAGCACAGAGAGCATAGCCGTTGGCGGTCCGCGGGTGCAAAGAGTTGGCCAAGCATTGCCGACAGGCAGATTCGATCCTCACGGTCATGAGCAGCGATGCTTCAGGTGCAAAGAGACAAAATTGTGGCGGCTTGTGCTGATTCTTTGCTCATGTGGCGTGGTGCTGGTGAGAGCGGGTCCGTTCACAGGCACAAAGTGCCCAAAAGCTTCATTTCTGGAGCAAAAAAACACTTTCAAGGCCCCAGGACTGGATGGGCGACTCTTGGGGGTCAGAGCTAGATACGGACAGGTCCAGTAGCTGTAGCAGATATGTTGAAAGTATTTTCCATCCCTGAGACTTCAGATGAAATGGAGGGAAGCCAGCAAGCCCAAGGAGTCACTCTGGTTCTGAGTTGGAGATATTCAGGTCCAGTCCTTCACATTAGTAGGCAAAGACGGGAGCGGGTCAGCAAAGCAGAGCAGGAGTCCAGCAGAATCCAGCAGAATCCAACAGAGTGACAGTCCTTTCAGCAGCGCAGCAGTCCTTCCTGGCAGAGTATCCACAGGTCCAGAAGCGTACTGACTATGGTAGGGACAGAAGTCCAGTGGTTATACCCAGTGGTGCCTTTTAAGTGGGGGAGACTTCAAAGAGAGGCCTTTTAAGTGCACCAGCCCTTGCTCCAGACACACTACAAGGGGTTATGCAGCCTTTTGTGAGGGCTCAGGACCCAGCCCACTCAGGTGTGTCAGCTTCTCCCTCCAATTGTGCCCAGAATGGCCCATCAATATACAGATGGCCACTCAGTCACACCTAAGATCTCCTCCCAGTTGGAAATTACACTTATAAAATATAATAAGGTAATCCCTATGTCAACCTTGGGGATAGATAGGCCTTGCAGTAGTGAATAATGAATTTAAGAACTCCCTGGGCATGTAAAACTTAAACGTCATGTCCCACTTATTAAATACACTGCACCTTATCCTTAAGGCTGTCTATGGACTATCTCAGGTTTGACATATGTATCAAAAAGGAAGGGTTGGAAATGGCAAGAAGGTTAACTTGCCAGGTCGACACACACACAGGCTCTACAATTGAAGGCCTGAGTCATTTTTAAAGGGCTAATGATGTGGGTGGCACAATAAGCGCGGCTTGCCCAGCAGTAGCCTTTAATTTGCAGGCCCTGGGCACATGTAGTGCACTTCACTAGGGACTTATAAGTAAATTAAATATGCCAATTGTGGATCTGCCAAATATATCATGTTTTATGGAAAGAGCACCTGCACTTTAGCACTGGTCAGCAGTGGTAAAGAGCCCAGTGTCCTAAAGCCAGCAAAAAGGAAATCAGCAAATAGGAGGTTAGAGGGCAAAAAAGTCAGGGAAGACTATGCGAAGGAGGACAGGCCTAACATACATGGACTTGAAAACAACCCCTTTTCCTACCAGAAGCCAATGCAAGGTTCTTATGGTCACACAAGCAATGAGAGCAGTGGGTGCCCTAAGGTCAGTCCTGCAGCTGCATTTTGGACCCTCTATAGCTTCCTTATTGGACTTATATTCATCCATAAAAACAGAAAATTGCAGTAAACTAGATGACTCAATATGGTAGCCTGGGGAAGACAAACAGAATATTCATGAGCACTTTCAAAAGAAATAAGCAACACAAAACTACATGCTTAATCTTTCCAGCAAGGAAGGGTTCCAGCTTAGAGAAGCCCTCAGTTTTTTGCCATCTTAGCAGGGGCATGCTGGACAAACCAAGAGATTGGCCAGAAGTTTTATGGAAAAGGACTAGGGAGATGGGAATGTCTCGTCCAGACCACCTCTGTTTTGTCCGAATTCAACTTTAACAAGCTGAAACCACGTCCATACACTGATGAAAAGGTTTAAAAGGGTCAACACCTAAATTATCCAATGTGATGAAGATCTGTGACTGGGGATGAAAGTTTGATTTGTTCAGTATTCTGTCCATCATCTTTTGTTTTTTGCATTTGTCGCCTTAATCGTGAAGGGTATGCCAGGACGTGGGTCTCGTGCTTACTGTATCACTGGATTCAAGCTGGCCTGGCTGATGAGGGGTGGTCCCAGGATGCTTGTTTCCGGTCTAGGGAGTACCTGGCCTGACAGTTGGGACTGGACTGTGCCCATGGGGAGCAAGGTCAGAACTGATTTGCATATGGCTGGCTCCAACCTGGTAGGGGGGTGGGGGATGGTGAGCAACAAATACTATATATTAAACTCAGATCTATGATTGGGGGTGAATGTTTGATTTGCTCAGCATTCCCTCCATCATCTGTTCTTTTTGCTTTTGTTTCCCTAAGTGGGAAGGGTATGCCCAGACATGAATCCCATGCTCACTGTGCCACTGAATTCAAGCTAGCCTGACAGATGAGGGGTGCTACCCTGACACCGGTCCCAGGATGCTTGTTTCCTTTTCAGGATGGACCTGGCCTAGCAGTTCAGACTGGACTGTTCCAATGAGGAGCAGGGTCAAGACTGATTTGCATATGGCTGGATCCAAACTAGGTTGGAGCGGGGAGCAAATAACTGATGGATTAAACCCAAATCTGTGACTGGGGGTGAATTTTTTATTTGTAAAGCATTCCCTCTATCATCTGTTCTTTTTGCATTTAGAAAGTTGCCATTTTCTTGTTCCAACACTTCATGAGGTCTGCCAGTGTCCTGGGTCACTTGACTGTGAATGGCCCTGCTGTATTGCTTCCAGACAGTGACAAAAGTGGGCTTAGGTGTGGACAGAATGACCATCCTGGCACCCTCACTTGGGAAGAGTTGTACTTAGCCTCACTTGCACTTCAAAGGGCTTTGTCTCCTGGACACAAAAAGGAATCTGACACTAGGCCAGCCCTTCATTTTGTCACAGCCAGACAGTTTGGAGGCAGGTCAGTGGTAGGGGAAAACTTTCCAGAACCAGATGTGGGGATAGGAAGGGAGTCACCCTAGAAAACGACTGGCACCAGGTATAAGTATTAGACCTCAAAAGGAACTCATTATAACACTCCTGGGACTGTGGAAGAGACAGAAGAAGGACTGTCCTTCTGCCAGAGGACGGCCCTGCTGCTTGGCGGACTACTTTCCTATCTGAGAAGGAAGACTGGACATGCCTGCCTTCATCCCAGGCTACCTAAAATGACTACCAGTGTCATTTGGCGGACCTACTGTGTAAGCTACAGGGACAGAACATACTTCAGAGGCCTCCCTGCAACTGCCCAGCTGACCTCCTGCACTGGACATATAACTGGACTTTCCTGAGCCCTGCTGCTGGCCTCTGCCTGGCATGAGTCCTGATCCCTAAGAGGTGCCCCTCAGGTCCTAGACTCCTGGCTGACATCAGAGTGTACTCCACCCTGCCTAACAATGGGTTCCATCAAATCTGATGCAGTGTGACACAGCTAAAACCATGACCTCGCATAGCATCCCCTCGCAGCTCCTGAGTAGCCTCATCAGAACTGATGTAGTGCAATCAGCTTGACGCAGGACTTAGCACTGCATCCATTACAGTTCCTATTCAGAATGACAGCATGGCCCAACTCAATGCAGAACTACGCATCACAGCCCTCGTAGTTCCTGATCAGAACTAACGCAGTGCAAGGCAATTCGAAACATGATTTTGCTTTGCAGCACCACGCAGATCCTGATCGGACCAACTCTGAGTGATGCAAAACATTGCATCAAGGACATAAGGTACAACTTTCAGTCGGACTAGCAGAACCCATGTATCTGGCCTGCACTCCATCGTGGTCAGCCTGGACTTGTGACTTTGTCCCGGTCCAATGAGATAACCATAGTTGTCACTTTTTGTTTTTGGCACTATTTTTACTAAAAACTTTGAAATTCAGTATCTCCAGTTCTACTGACTTGGTTTGGGATTTTTCTGTGTTCTGTTTTTACTTTATTACTTCTTTTTGTGCTGAATAAATACTTTACACATTACCTCTAAGTTAAGCCTCACTGCTTTTGTGCCATGCAACCAGAGGGTTAGACACAGGTTAATTTAGTGACTTTTGTTGTTCACCATGACAAAGATTGTAGTTGTTTGCTGACTGGGTCCCCCAACCAATAACTTCATTTCTTACAGATGCACTCAATGAGAATTCAGGCCACACTGATAACAAGATGACAAACTGTTGAAAAAGAAGTAAATGCCACAAGTTAAGTAAACATCACAATGAGTTTAAGATACATACTTACGCTAAACATGCAAAGTTTAAATTCCGAAATCGAAAAGGGAGCTTGTGAAATGGCTCAATTCAAAGAAACCTTTAATCTCTCTTTTTAAAGAGCCCCTCCTACTATCAAATAATATACATACATTATACTCTCCCCAAAAACCATCAAATTTCCACTCTCCTGGTGCTACTAAAACCAGAAGAATATTGTTCAAATAAGGGTTAGGAGTTAAAGTAGCATGGACCTATAGAGATACAAATGATGTATTCCGATCTTAACAGGCAACATGGATGGGGACAAACAACCCGGACTTTTATCCACCCCAAAATAACAAAGAAGCAGTCTTTGAGAAACTACATAGGATACTTTGATTGGAGGTGGAGGCTTTAATGCAACAGTAAATACCATTAATAATTGCTTTGGCTTGACCAATCGTTCTAGCTCCCCAATCTCCTCTCTGACAAATGGAATAAATGATTTAGACTTGGTAGACATTTGGATAGCACAACATCTGGAAGATAAGGACTTTACATTTTATTCACTTTCGCATAGAACCACAGTGAGAATCATCCTTTTCCTAACTCAACGAGTAAATATAGGCCTTTTTCAATCTGGCATGATAGAGACTCAACTACTGCCTATCCATGTCCCATTAGCAATTACTTATGATCTAACTTCAGAGAAAACTTTCCCACTCAGTGGCACATGAAGGACATAGCCTTCTGCAACCCTGTGGTAAGATATTCTATCAAAGTAGGAAGGGTGGAGAGTACACTTGGTCAACTAGATGGGACGCCTTGCACACTCAAAAATGATTTTGACACTAGTCTTTTTGTGACCCTAGATAAGCTGGGGCAAGGGTAGAGAGGCAGGGAATTCCAAACATCTCTGAGGGTGGACATTTCCAGATCCTTCTCCTCCTTAAAAGTGATCACGAGGTATGAATAATGGACCCTCAGATCCAACTCTTCAGTACACCTCTGGGCCTGTGGAAGACTCAGAAGGGCTGCTCTGCTAGAAGGACCACTACTCTGCTGCCCCGCAGAGAATAGACTTTTCATCTGAGTGGAAGATATGGAATTAAACATGTATTATGAACTCATGGAATTATACTTTTGTTGTTTAAAGGAACTAAAAGAATTGTTGTCATGAATTTAGATTTTGATTAACTATCACTATCCCTTGCATCCTTTGTGTGTGCTTTGTTATTCACATAGATGAATTGCTTTTAGAGGTTTCTCTCATCAACAAAATACATTATTTAGGTAATGTAGTGTAGGATACTTAGTACACACGTATCAATATTTACTTGTGTCTGATTACTGTAACTAACCAGTTCTTAGCAAGTGTGAAGGCAGTACCACTGCTACCAAACTATAAATGTTTTGCCGCAGTGAAAAGGACTGTAACTGCATCTTGATCCCAAGACTATGAGCGTGACTCCAAGGGCTAATTGGCTGGCCTCTTGATTACAACCTCAGGGACAGAAAAGATTCCAACCATTTGAAACCAGCACCTGAACTCTACTTGCTGTTAATCTTGACCTCCAAGTTGAGCCACCCATTTACTAGACTCTTGTAAGTGGGCCTGAAGGTGCTTTGTGAGTCCAGGGGTGGTCGTGTAATCAGAACCAATGTGCTCAGAAGCGCCACAGCACAATGAATCCTCAACTCAAGGCCTTGATTTGCAGCCTGCAGATTCCTCGGACGGCTGCTGAATGACACATCCCTGACTTAGGCCTTTGCATTGCAGGCCTCTCATCAACTGCAGCCTCAGAGATGATATAGGACTTTGTATCACGCCCTCCAGTTTCTTCAGAACCACTGGTGCCGGCTTCTACTTAGCAAGCCCTTCATTGGCAGCATCCTCAACGACACAAGACATTGCATCGCAGCCCCGCAGCTCCTTAGAACTGCAAACAGACACTAAACTGCTAAACCATCTGGTTTGCTTGGCTTAAAAACAGTGAGGCTTAACTTAGAGGCAATGTGTAATTTATGCAACAATCAAACAATAATAAAGTGAAAATAACACAAGACAAATCCCAAGCCAATTTAGGAAAATAGAATAACATGCAATAAGCTATTTGACACCAAAAATGGCAAAACTCCAATCAGGGGAATTGGAGATATGCATTTTTTTAAATGTAGATAAACGTAACACCTAAAAGCATAAAGCACCAACTGTGGTTGTCAGGTCATGCTAGACCAGGACAAAGCTGCAATTTCAGGCCAACTACGACGGAGCACGGGCCAGGTACCAGGACCGGGTGAGAATTGTACCTCATTTCCTTGATGCAGGAAGTTGTATCACGCTACATCGGTTCCAACTAGTAGCTGCGGGGGCTGCGAAGTGAAGTCCTGCAGCCTAAAGCTAGAGTAGACTAATCAATACTTTGATGGGCTTCCCTGCTCAGGTGATGAAATGTGGACAATGGTCCTCTTCGGCTGTGGCTCGTGTCAATTCAGTTTCCCTCTGAACTTAGTTGGATTGTTTGGGCTACACTCTCCTGAGCCACTGGACCCATGGGTAACCCTTCTCCTCATCTATAGACCCTCAACTTTGAGACTCTTAACTTTAGTTACCCTACAGATGCATCCCAGTAGGCAGACAGTACCACCATGGCCAATAAAGTGATCTGACCCATTCTGCTCCTTGGTTCAGATTTCTGTCCCTAACCTAAGAAGAATTTGGCCTATAAGGACAGTAACCAGCAGAGGCCACCGACAGCTGTCAATGTCCATAGCCAGGCCAGAGGCCATCCACTGCCATGTGGAATCTCCAAGCAGGTGCCTTGGATAGGCCTCGGATCCAGTCATGGGCTGGCAATGACTTCCTTAACTGTTCTTGAGGTTCCTCAGACCTCAGGGTTTCTCAGGGTCATGGCTACAGCCCCAGGTGTTAGGCATCCTACTTCCAGACTTCCTTTCACAAGTGCAGGGGTGATAGGGGTGGTCTGTACCCTATGGCTGAACAGGTGCCTAGTGAACTAGGATTTCTAGGAAAGAACCACCACCCCCCTCAAGGGTAACACCCACTGGCAGTGTCATGTAGAGGTCTGCTAGGTGTAGGTCTCCAGTCCTCCATCTCTGTGACAGTGCAGGGAGCACCTCAAAGTCAGAATTGGCCTCACCATGGCCAGTTTTAGGGTGCTCCGTTTTCAGAGCTGACAACCCTTGATTCAATGGTCCTCCCACTGTGGGCTGTCTTCACCTTCTGACCCTCCTTCTGGGCCACTACACCCCCTTTTTGGATAAGTACTCCAAGAAATCAGAGCTTTTAGGGCACCCTGGACAGCCATCCCTCTCCTGGTCTTCTACTACTGGTGGCAAATAATTTCCCAGAATTCAGTCTAGGAAATCTGGGGACTAACTACGACTATCCTCAAGGCCACCCTTCCCACTCAGTTCCACGGACATCAGAGCCATAGGTTGGAAAAAGTCCTGCTCATCGGCAGAGTAACCATACACACCTGTCTGGGGTACTGCTCTGGGGAAACCATTCTTTGGAATCCACCTCCCAGTTAAGGGACATCAGGGCATTCTTTACCCTCTGATCCATGGTACCACCTATCCCTTTGGCCATATTGGCCAGCTATGTAGAATTCACACCAATAGGTGGTTTCATGGGACAGAGTCCCCCTGCTAGTGTCTTAACTTGGAACACTCAAAGCAAAGGAATTGGATATGGGAAAACTGGCCCACCTCCCAACAGACCCTCCACGTGGTTTCTTAGAAGGAACCTGGGAACCCTTTCCTCTGCCTTACGCTGGGACCTGTCTGTGTCATCCTATGCCTCCCCTTCATTCTGATAGGAGGAAACTGAACCACCCTTTTTGGGGTTACTCCCAAGTACCTTCTTTTGGACCGTAGTGCTGATCCAGTGGGCTGACTCCTTTTAAAACTTCCTAGAGCAAGTGAGATAGCTGTCTATCAGGTATTGGCGTAGCTCTGAAAAACAATGACTGAGCATGTGCTCTCTGAAAAACATATGGTACAGCTTCCCATAAGTGTCTACTTCAAATACTCCACAAAATCTACCCAAGACTGGTGGGGCAGTTTCTGGCTGTTCCTGAGCTTCAAGTTTGATATACTTTTGGACGAAGGTGACCTCCATGGGGGTTATTTTATCCTGCCACCCTTCTCTAGGGCTAACAAAGCCTCCACAGACTAGCACCCCTATCTCCTCCAGGGAACCTGTGCCTTTCTAAGGCTACCTTGTAGGCCTTAAGTCAGTGATCTATGTTGCCCCAGCTATAATGCCATGCACCAGGTCTTTAGGAATATGGACTCTCCTTTCCTCATGAGACACTGTTGCTGGACCCTGTGCTTTGTTTGTCCATCTCTCCATAACTCACTTCATCAGCCAACAAGATCTTTTTATGTTTCCAGGCTCGCTCTGCCTTCTTTTTCTGCAGGGTCATTTTCCATTCCTCAAGGGCCCTCTTGGCAGCATCCTCCTCCAATTTTAATTTAGCCAGCAGCAGCATGAGATCCCTTTCAACTTTCCTGTCTGCCAATTCCAATCTTGATAAAGTGTGGATTGAGATTCTAATGTTAGCCCTAGATCTGGGAGGGGGACCAAAAAAGGGATTGTCATCCCTTTCTTCCATATCCTCCTTCAGCCCCTCCTCAACGTCCACCCTCTGTTGCCTGTAACTGGTGGGTCCTTCACGACCCTGAGGGCCTTCAGGAGCTATGTGTTCTGGAGGTCCTCTTTGCTGGAGCCCATGTTTCCAAGTAGAATCTACTGAGCTCACCCACAGTATAGCTCTCCAATTTGTTGAGCTCATACTCCATGCTTGCAGGTAGAGTCACACGTGCACAAAGTCAGGAGGAATAGATATGAATTTGTAAAAAAAAAGCAAAAGCGGCCAATCCTGGAGAATTTAAAAAGATGTTGAATCTGCTATCAAATTATTTATAGTGGAATTTTAGTGATACACTAATCACTGTATGGTACTGCACAAACACAAGTACAGGATCCTACCAAAGAGCACCAATGTGAGAAATTGTGCTGTCATTGAGGGGGTGTGAGCCCTGCTCAAACAACAGCCACAATCCTTGTCAGGTGAACAACAGTCTCTAAACTCACCTGTGCTTAACCCTCTGGCAACCCTCTCCCAACCCAACCCAACCCAATTTTGACACCAAAATAGTAAAAATCCAATCAGTAGAACCAAAGTTCTGAGTTTTTAAAGTTGTGAGAGGAGGGCTCTTTTTGCATGGTTAGCACCCCATTTTTTTGCCTGATGTTGATGTGTCTTAGAAGTTGTAGTGCCCAGGGCCCCTGCTTGTGATGCTTGGCACAATTGGATGCACTCTAAAATATCACTGGAAATCCCTAGTAAATGGGTACACCTGTACCCAGGGCATGGGATATTAGGGATAGGCCCCTGAGGACAGCAGCACTGATTGTGCCACCATCTATGGCCCTGCACCCAGATGCACCCAGCACTGCCATTGCATGGTGAGTGTACTGGGGCAAACCCAAAGAGACAAATTCGACATGGCAAACTCCCTGTGTGCCCTGTCCACCCTACACTGCATTTGTTATGGATAAGTCACCCCTCTAACACACCTTCAAGCCCTAAAGGCAGGGTGCACTATACTATATGTGAGGGCATAGCCCCATGAGCAATATGTCTCCACTGTGTCCTTGCCAAACCTGGGACACAGTGAGTGAACAGAGCAGCCATTTTAAGTACATGTACTGGACACTGGTCAAACATGAGTTCCCCAGTTACATGATGGCCACTCTGAACCCTGGGTTATTTGTTATCATACAACTCAGGATGATAAATCCAAACTGGTGCAGGTATTGGATTTATCTCTAAATGTACCTACGGGTCACCATAGAGGTGCCCCCTGCAAAAGCTAACCTAACTGGCATGGTTGGTGACTGGTTCCATCCAGCATGCCACCTCCAGACAGCCAGTACACAATCCTTGGGGGAGAGCCCTGTCTCTCTGGTTTGTGAGACAATGCTCTCCTGGGTGGAGAAGCAAACACCCACTTCTTCAGGAATGTGCACTCCCCTGGCGGTGAGCTTCAAAGGGCTACTGCCCTGGAAACTCGAGCCCCCAGGCCTGCTGCTAGCAGCAGATGGCTTCCCCCTTTGTCAACCCCCACTTTCAGCTGGAGCAAAGGTGGGAAACCACACAAAGGGTAGGAGGAGGAGTCTCACTGAGAATGCACCTTCCCCAGGAGCTTGCAGGTGAAGTGGACCCTCCATTTCATTTTCCTCCATGTTGGACGGCAGGAAAATAACCAATGAGGTTTAGGGTAATGACCCTTCCCACAAGAAGTTGTCACTGTGGTGTATGTAGCTACCCAAGGGTAGGTGTCCCATTGGACACTACAAGGTTCCCCCTAAAACACCCACTAAGTTCAGTATTTAGCAGGCACCCCTAGACCAAGAAATCAGATTCATCATGAAGAAAAGAAGACAGCACCAAAGAGCCCGACCGCATGAGAACAGAGGGCCTGCTGCACCAAAAGAGGCTTCAAGACCCCTGCTTGCTGCATCAGAGTCCTTGCAATCGCCGCTGTGGAGGAGCTGACCACTGAACTGACATCAAAAGACCCAGTGGACCTCCAGGCTTTGCAAACAGCATGAGGTCTCCCTTCTGAGTGGAGGCACCACTCAAGAAACCTGCAAAGAACCAGCAAACTGGTAAGGGTCACTTCACCAACCAGCCGATATCTCCGCAGCCGGAAATTGCAGCCATATCCAACAACACACCAATGACAACCCAGATGAGACCTACAAGTGTGCCAACTTTGGTGGCACTGCACCCTCCCCTGGCTGAGTTGTGCCAATACCCTAGGTACTGGTCAGTGCACATCAGACAACAGCAAAAACAGCTCACCAAGAGCTGCAACTGTACCAGGAGGAAGCCCCAGTCAAGGGACTTCAGGAACACCCTTGACCTCCCACCAGAGTGCCCTCGTCGTCCAGCAAGGCACCCGGAAGAAGACTTACCTCCAGCTCGAAGACCTCCAACTTGCCCTGCATTCAGTCGCCCTGAGCCCTGCATTGCGGAACCAGCTGTGTGACACAGGTCCCTAACCCCTTGCAACCTCGACATCCCAAGGGGACCCTAAGGCACCACCTTTAAATTTGCAAACCGCCTCCTTTTCCACGTGGCCCATCCACGTGGCCCTCTGCCTGCAAAAAGAGACATTCCAGCTCTGCTCCCGCCAGAATCGGGAGATGCCCGAGTCTCTCCAGCTGGCACAAGGTGTCCACTTACTGCAAAAGAAGAGACCAGTAACTCAACTTTATGTTTTTTTATGCATTTTTAAAAGTAAATGCCTATTAATTCCTATGATGCGTAATTACGCACAGAAAGACTAACTTTATTAACACTTTGAAAAATCATAACTAAAACGTTCTTAACATATTTTAACCATTTTGGTCTTAAAAAGTATATAAAAATCTGAAGTATTTTTATAAATTCTGGTCTCGAGTTATTCATTGAGTGTGTGTGGTGCATGATTGATACTGTGAGTACAATAAATACTTAGCACATCTCCTGGATTAGCCTAACTGCTCGACCAGCTACCTCAAAAATTGGAGCATTAGGTGATCTGATTTTTACATCTGGAAACCAACGAGTAGTTGCCTGGACCCCTTGCACAGTGTGCCTAGCTTTGCACACTACATAGAGGGCCAGCCTCCTACAAAAGTTTATAGTGAAAATAGTGCCAAAAATTACAAAGCACCAACTGCAGTTGTCTGGTTTCGCAGGACCAGGCAAAACACACAAGCTCTGTCTGGCTGCAACAGGGTGTGGGCAGGGTATGGGGCGAGTTGCACCTGCAGGGAGTTATACCTTTTTGTCCTTAATACAAGATCTGTGCGGTGTCACTCTGTGAGGCACTGCGTCGTATCTGCTGATGCCGTCTGACTGACAGAAATTTGATGATGAAAAAGTATCTTTTATTACTTCAAAATATAATAATAATGTGTCTGCAACCCCAAAAATTTTACATACAGTTTGTGGAAAAAAAATGATTACTAGTCCATAGTGTTTACACATCCTAAACATTATATATGCCCCTTCACTCATTTAGGGATTCATTTACCCCGGCATGAAGTTTCAATATAATCAGAGGCTTGTTTCATGGGCACTGAAGTCCAAAAATACTTGGAGTAACTTAGTTCAGAAATGGCAAATATAGTCCAAAAAAAGAATACCTGAGCAACACAAAATAATCAAAATATGCTCTTGCACCCAGCTATCAATCTAGATTGCATTTCTGCTACATGTCACACACAAAACAAGCACAGGGTCATACGACCCCTGCATCTCTGCTCAAATAATGTATAAAGGAATGAAACATCCCACGGTCATTGCACAATACAAATACCCCTGCCTTACTTTGAGTTACGTGCAATACTCCTGAAACAACAACACAAAACACTACACTGAAACACAAATATGGAATTCCTCATTATGGCCCTCATTATGACATTGGCGGTAAATGCCGCTTACCACTACGGTGATGGCTGCCAACATACCGCTGCTGTGGCAAATATCTGTTTGCCGTATTATGACGCACACACAGCAATCTGACAGAATACAGCCACATACACATACCACTGTGCTCAGAATGGACAACCACACACAAAACAACACTACATTGAGCAATATGAAAAATACACACATGACACTCATACACACACCACACTCACACCAATATAAAACACACACCTGCATTACCCACAACCCTTTATGAGTGCAAATCATTGCCACCAGAATGACACACACCACTTACACTCATACATCCCTCACGCACCCCACGCACCCCACATCACACACCCCACCACATTACTCAACACCCTCTCACCAACAGACACCACACAACACCCATGTCCACACAAAGGCACCCTTGTTTCACTGAGGAGAAGTTAAGGGTCATGGTGGAGGAAATTGTCAGGGTATAGCCACAGCTTTTTGGAGCACAGGTACAGCAGATATCCATTGCAAGGAAGATGGAACTATGGCGGAGAATCGTGGACAGGGTGAACGCTGTGGAACAGCACCCAAGAACAAAGGACAAACATCAGGAAGAGGTGGAACGACCTACAGGGGAAGGTACATTCCATAGCAGCAAGGCACCAGCTCGCCATACAGAGGACTGGTGGTGGGACCCCGCCTCCCCCACAATAGCTCACAGCATGGGAGGAACAAGTCTTGGCAATACTGCATCCTGAGGGACTCACTGGAGTAGCCAGAGGACTGGATACTGGTAAGTCAACAATTACCACTTATAACCCCCCATACCTGCATGCCATCTCACACCCTCACCCTCACTCCCATCACTCCACTCCTCCCCAGCCCACATACTGCACCTACACATATGACTAACCCTAATGCCAAGCCCTGCATGCTATACCAATGCATGGACAGCCCTCCCATCCCTGCATGGACACCCATCACAAAAGCATGTACAGCATAGGGAAACTAACAATCCCACAATACATTACCATACACAAGCAAAAGGGGGCAGGGCAACACCAACAATTGAGGGGAAGCCAGGGATGTACAACATGTCACACACTTGAAGCATCACTTACATCCCCACTGGTACCCCAGCCAATATCAGCAGAGAGGAGGTGCCACGACTATTTAGTCCCCCAACAGAAGATGCCTCCAGTGATGACAATAACTCTGGACTTCAGGATCTGGATGCCCTAACTGAAGTACGACTGGATAGCTCGTCACCCAAGCCCACTCACAGACCACCACTAAGCCTCCCCCTTCAGTATCCAACACCACAGCACCCACTCAATGTACCAACACCTCTGTCCCCAGGACACGGCAATCAGCAGTGTGCCTACCTGTACAGGGACCCCAGTCCACACCTCGCCCCCAAGACAGTCAGGGACCTGGGGTCAGGGCAGTGGGCACACTGTTCAGGGGACAGAGGCAAAGGCCAACAGGGACACTGGGAGGACTACTGTGTGCCAGGGGGAGGACAGGACCAGGGAAAGGACTCTCCAGGAGGGACTCTCCAAGATCCTGGTAGCCTACCAACATTTCCAGGACACAATGGGCCAGATCCTTGACACCGTGCAAGAGAACAGGAGGCTGCAGGAGGGACAGTATCAGGGGATCAGGGAGGACTTGCAGGCCATTAATACCACCCTGATCTCCATCGCAGGGGTGCTGGCAGACATGGCCAACATCATGAGGGAGGCAACAGCACACCAGCGGGCCCCTACCACTTGCCAGTACTTTGACCAGCCCTCCACTTCCGCTGCAGCTAGTGGGCAGGAGACACTGGCCAAGACCCCCACCAGGAAATGAGACTCTCCTGATTGTCCCTCTTGTGTCCCACTCAGTCACCTTGTCCACTTTGAACTGCCACTGCTCCCCTTCCAATTGCCCCTTGGACACTGCACCTAAACGGACTGGAACAATACCCTGGACTTTCCTCCATCATCACCCCATTCCATTGCACTTTCCTCTCAATTTCTGAGCACTACAATAAACTCCCTTAAACACAACTTAACTACTAATATTTTATGTTTTGAAAATGTGTATTTATGGAAACAGTCACATCCATTGCAAATAAACTGTACACTGTGAGAGCATAGAAATAATGACCAGGAGCTGGCTGTAGTCAGCATATCAGTACACAGTTGTTATATCACCAACATCTGTAAAATGACAAACCATAGTTGACAGTAAGTTGAGATCAAAAGGAAGTCAATGCCATCATGCTACAGTCACACAGAATGCACAACTATTCATAGAAATGTGCAGTTGCACTGTCTCACCTGTGTCTCATTGGAAGTACTGATGGATAACTGTGCTTCTGTTGTCCTCATCCTCATCCTCTTCATTCTCACTGTCCTCTGGGTCTACTGCTGCCACAGGGGCATCTCCAGTCTCCTCCTACTGCAGAAAAGGTACATGGCGTCTCAGGGCCAGGTTGTGCAACATGCAGCATGACACTACTATCTGGCAGACCTTCTCGGGTGAGTAGCACAGGGATCCACCTGTCAGATGGAGGCACCTGAACCTGGCCTTCAGGAGGCCGAAGGTCCTTTCGATGATCCGTCTGGTTCGCTCATGTGCCTCATTATAACGTTTCTCAGCCCCTGTCCTGGCATTCCTCAAGGGGTTAGCAGCCATGATAGGTTTGAGTAGCCAGAGTCACGTGCAAGTATTGAGGGAGCACATTTAGCCACACACAATCCTATTGGGTTAACACCAGAAGGTATACACTAACATACAGTGGGTGGGGACCAAGGCTCACCTATTAGCCACACCCTGTGCCTCTGTAGTTGGGCCATCACATTTGGGATGCTGCTATTCCTCAGAACAAAGGCATCATGCACGACCCAGGATACTTAGCATTGACGTGGGAGATGTGCTGGTCCACCAGGCAAACCATCTTCACATTCAATGAGTGGAAACCCTTACGATTTCTGAACACCTGTTCATTCCGGGGGGGGAATGCAATATGTGCACCGTCAATTGCCCCAATACTATTGGGGACATGTCGCATTGCATAGAAGCCGGCCTTCACAGTGGCCAAATCTTCCACCGGGGGACAGAAATGGCACTGCACCTGTGTTTTACCAGGGCAGGCAAGACTCTTCCCAGCTTGACTGAGAACATTGGTTGTGACATTCCTGCTGCCAAGCCCACTGTCACTTGGAAGGAACCAGTTGCCAAGAAATGGAGCACTGATAGCACTTGCCCAAGAGGGGGGATCCAAGTTGAATGACGGATAGATGAGATCAGGTGTGGCTCCAAGTAGGCACACAGCTCTGTGATTGTGGCCCTGTCCAGTATATAGGTAAGGATAATGTGCCTGTCCTCCAGTGTAGCTAATTCCACCAGGGGACTGTACACGGGGGTATGTCTGCACCTCCTATTCATCTGCAGCAGTAGGAATCTAAGGGACAAAAGAGTGAGTAGGCTGTCACAATTGGAACAATGGAACCATAACTGCAGTCTACATGGTGCACTTATGTAATGTGACAGTGTTAATGGCAAGGTATGTGCCAATCTAATCAGTGATGGAGTTATTGTCGATAATACTGTCCCCCCCCCTGAAATGGTGACCGCCTGTCCTGTATGTAGGGAAAGGTGGAAGTGAGGTAATTCCGCTGACATTGGGTGTCGTGGCAGAAGGCGGTCTTGCACTGCCATGCAATTCCTCATTGGATAATATGGGGCTCTATGGAGTACAGTGGCCTATGGGGATCTGCGCCGGCGGTGACGGTGTACACCGCCATGGACGTGACTGCCATTTTCTATCTGATTCCTCACTTGTTTCCTGATTTTCAACAGGAGACCACCTACACTGCCTGTGCTGCTGTGACCTGTGTCTGGAACATACCATGGCCCGTGGAGCCTTCACTTTGGAGGAGCTGAAACGACTGGTGGATGGGGTCCTACCCGAAGTACGGGCAGCTGTATGGGCCTCCAGACCAACAGGTGAGTACATTTTGGGCACAATGCATGTGGGAAGGATGCATGGGTATGTGTGTGCAAGCATCGTGTAAAGGGGGTTAGGGGGAATGTTTTGTGGCAGTGTACATGGTGTGGGCTGGGAGATTTGTCTGCCATTTGTGATGGAAATGGGTATAGTGGGCCATTTGTGTGACAGGCTGGACTGTTTGTTTAATGCTGTTCTCCTGTCTGTATTGCATCTGCAGGTCACCGCCCATCAAAAGAAGAGAATATGGCATGCCATTGCCAAGGAAGTACGGACCCTGGGTGTTGATGGCAGGCGGAGCAACCAATGTCAGAAATGGTGGGAGGACCTGAGACGCTGGGCATGGAAGACCGCGGAGGCCCAGCTGGGGATGGCCTCCCAATGAGGAATGGCTGCCCATTGGACCCTGACCCCCCCGATGGCCCGCATACTGGCTGTGGCCTACCCTGAGCTGGATGGGCACTTGAGGGAATCACAGCAGCCACAAGGGGGTGAGTACAGTGGGTATCATTACATATTTTGGCAGGTGGGCTGGTATCTGGGTGGTGGATGTGTGTTAGTGGGTGCCCCTAAGGCCAGGCCAGACATTGCAGCATCGGTCATCTCAAGGGTAATGGGTGTATGGCAAATACAGGTAACCCCACTTGTTAGCAGTCCATTTCAGGCAGTGCAAAGTGGGTCCCAGGAGTGCTGCAGTTGGTGGTGTGTGGCCCTCATCTTACCTTTGTAACTAGCCATATCACTGGTAGTGCAATGCATAGTGCTTAAGTCTGTTCCCTGTGTGTGAGGTGATGTGTATGCTAACTGTGGTGGTGGTGCAGTCACTGACCCAGTGTATCCTTTGTCTCTCTCCCCCCCACTTTCTTTTTTTGTCATCCTGTCCTTGTGTGTCTTAGCATCATCTGGTGGAGGAGCAGGGGCACCGGCGACAGACGGAGCTGCATCCCACAGGACCCATGAGGCAGAGCCCACTGACACAGAGAGAACCAGTGGGATGGAGGGTGAGGGGAGCACCACAACGGAGACTGGAGGTGACAACACAGACTCTGATACGTCCTTCGATGGAAGCTCCCTGGAGGTGGCGGGCACCTCTGTGACCATCCCAGCTGCAGGTACAGCCGCCACCCCCGTACCAGCACCACCCTCCCAGTAGCCCCTCAGTGAGTTGCCTGTGCCCGCTCACCCAGGACGGTGGGCATCTCCTTCACCCCAGTCAGCCCTGCTGCCCTGAGTGAGGAGGCTATTGACCTCCTGATATCCATCTCTGTAGGGCAATCAACCATTGTGAATGCCATCCAGGAGTTGGCTATCCTGATGCAGCAGTGCAATGCATTCCTGGAGAGCATTCACAGTGGATTGGCGGCCCAACAGAGATCGAGTCAGGCTCTGGCCTCCTCTTTGATGGTAGCCATTGTCCCTGTTTCTATCGTCCCCCCTCCACCTACCACTTCCCAAACCCATTCTCCTCAACCCCAACCCATCCCAGGCACACATACAGACAAGCATGCACACAAGACAACACACAAGAGTGGTGCAGGCAAGCACTCACTCAAACACCATACAGTTGCAGACACAACAACATCCACTGTCTCCCCCCTCCTCCTCCTCCTCCTCCACATCCCTCCCAGTCATGTCCACACTCACATCTGTATGCACTACTTCAACATCCACCACCAGCATCAGCCCACCAAGCAGCACACACACCTCACTAGCAGACACTAGCAGACACCTCCACAACAGCTATGCACGCGCCCCCTCTGTCCTCTCCCACCCTGTCTGTCCCCCCCCGAAAGGACACAAACGCAAGCACTCACACACCCAACAGCCAACTACCTCACATCTGCATACAGCCCATGCACCTGCACCCAAATCCAGCAGACATACACCTCCTACAACCACTCCCTCTAACTCCACTCCCATCACTCCCATCACTCCTACCTCCTCCCGCCCCACCATCTCTAAAAACGTTTCCTTGCCCAACTTGACCTCTTCCCTCCAACTCCCCGTCCTTCCCGTATGAGCAGGGTACCAAAGAGCCAGCCCAGCACCTCAGCCAATCAGTCCACGGGGACAGTGGTGACACCACCTAGTCGTGGTGGTAAGGATACCACACCTCCAGGCAAGAAGGGGAAGGAGCCTGCACCTCTAGGAAAGAAGGGGAAGGACCCTGCACCACCAGGCAAAAAGGGGAAGGAGCCTGCACCTCCAGGCAAGAAGGGGAAGGAGCCTGCACCTCCATCCAAGAACAGGAAGGAGCCTGCACCTCCATCCAAGAAGGGGTAGAAGCCATCCACCCCTGCCATCAAATCAAATCAAGAACATTTATAAAGCGTGCTACTCACCCGTGAGGGTCTCAAGGCGCTAGGGGGAGGGGGTTACTGCTGCTCGAAGAGCCAGGTCTTGAGTTGCCTCCGGAATGCGAGGTGGTCCTGGGTGGTCCTGAGGTTGGTGGGGAGGGAATTCCATGTCTTGGCCGCCAGGTAGGAGAAGGATTTCCCACCTGCCGTGGTGCGGCGGACGCGAGGGATGGCGGCGAGTGCAAGGTTGGCGGAGCGAAGTTGACGGGAGGGCGTGTAGAAACTGAGGCGACGGTTGAGGTATTCGGGTCCCTTGTTGTCGAGGGCTTTGTGTGCGTGGGTGAGGAGCCGGAAGGGGATCCTTTTGTTGACGGGAAGCCAGTGCAGGTGTCTCAGGTGGGCGGAGATGTGGCTGTTGCGGGGCATGTCGAGGACGAGGCGGGCGGAGGCATTTTGAATTCGCTGCAGACGTTTCTGGAGTTTAGCGGTGGTTCCTGCATATAGGGTGTTGCCGTAGTCCAGGCGGCTTGTGACGAGGGCGTGGGTCACGGTCTTTCTGGTGTCGGCGGGGATCCAACGGAAGATCTTTCGGAGCATGCGGAGGGTGAGGAAGCAGGAGGATGATACGGCGTTGACTTGTTTGGTCATGGTGAGAAGTGGGTCCAGGATGAATCCGAGGTTGCGTGCGTGGTCTGAGGGGGTTGATGCGGTGCCAAGGGCCGTGGGCCACCAGGAGTCATCCCAGGCGGACGGGGTGTTTCCGAGGATGAGGACTTCCGTTTTGTCTGAGTTCAGTTTCAGACGGCTGAGTTTCATCCATTCTGCGACGTCTTTCATTCCATCTTGCAGGTTGGTCTTGACGCTGGTGGGGTCCTTGGTGAGGGAAAGTATCAGCTGAGTGTCGTCGGCGTAGGAGGTGATGTTGGTGTTGTGTTTGCGTATGATGTCGGCGAGGGGGCCCATGTAGACATTGAAGAGAGTCGGGCTGAGCGAGGAGCCTTGTGGGACACCGCAGATGATCTCGGTGGGGTCTGAGCGGAAAGGTGGGAGGTAGACTCTTTGTGAGCGGTTGGAGAGGAAGGAGGTGATCCAGTCCAGGGCCTGTCCTTGGATACCGGTGGAGCGGAGGCGGGATATTAGGGTTCGGTGGCAGACGGTGTCGAAGGCAGCCGAGAGGTCGAGGAGGATGAGGGCGACTGTTTCTCCGTTGTCCATCAGAGTTCTGATGTCGTCTGTGACTAAGATGAGGGCGGTTTCTGTGCTGTGATTGGCTCGGAATCCGGACTGAGAGGGGTCGAGTAGGTTGTTGTCTTCAAGGAAGTTGGTAAGTTGCTTGTTGATGGTCTTCTCTATGACTTTGGCAGGGAAGGGGAGGAGCGAGATGGGGCGGAAGTTCTTCAGGTCGCTGGGGTCCGCCGTCGGTTTCTTCAGTAGGGCGTTGACTTCTGCGTGTTTCCAGCTCTCGGGGAAGGTGGCAGAAGCAAACGAGCTGTTGATGATGGTCTGGAGATGCGGGGCGATGATGTCGTCGGCTTTGTTGAAGATGAAGTGTGGGCAGGGGCCATGAAGGGTAAGGAATCCACACCCCATGTGATGCTGTCAGTGTGACTCCTCCACCTCCACCAGCGGTCACAGGGCCTCCACCGCCAGCTGAGGAAGTGCAGCCATCACCACCTGCAGATGCTGCACTCGAAGCACCTCCATCCACCACCACACTGCAGCCATCATCAACTGCAGAGGCTGCCCAGGAGGCACCTCCATCCACCACCACACTGCAGCCATCACCACATTGCAGCCATCACCAACTGCAGAGGCTGCCCAGGAGGCACCTTCATCCACCACCACACTGCAGCAATCACCAACTGCGGAGGCTGCCCTTGAGGCACCTCCATCCGCCACCACACTGCAGCCATCACCACCAGCAGACAGCATGTAGGCCATCCTCCAGGGGCTGCTTTATGAGGGGCCGCCTCCAGAACCAGTGGGCAAGACACCCACCTGAGAGACTGTGGTCTTGCACTCCCCAGGACAGAGCAATGGGCATGTTGCCCCCTCCAAAACCAGTGGGCAAGTCACCCACCTGAGAGCCTGTGGCTTTGCACTCCCCAGGACAGAGCAATGGGCATGTTGCCCCCTCCAGAACCAGTGGGCAAGGCACCCACCTGAGAGACTGTGGCCTTGCATTCCTCAGGACAGAGCAATGGGTATGTTGCCCCATCCAGACCCAGTGGGCTTGTTCCCAAATCCGGCTGAGGTGCCCCCCTTCCCCTGAAGTGCCTGCCCACTTGCAAACTGATGCCCCTGCAGAGTTCTATCCGGATTAAGTCAGGATTCAAGTTGGGCTTTAAACTGTGCCCTGTGGCCATGTGGGCCCTTTGAATTTTGGCTGGGCAGTGTCCCTTTGTGTAAATGGGTACATATATGTTTAATTGTCAATTCAATATTTATTAGCTGTTGATATGAATACATTCACTTTGGTCAATTCCTGTTGTCCTTGCATTATTCCACTGTGTATCGGGTGCAAATTGTTTTTCATGTGTAGCTGATTGTGTGTATGGGGTGTGTGTGTCAGGTGTGTGTCGTGCGTGTGTGTGTCACTCTCGTTTTCCTCCCTTCCTCCCTTGTGTGCTATGCAGCTGTACTCACCGTCGTTGTTTTTGTCGGCGTTGGTGTTCCAGTTGGAGCATAACATAGAAGATCATGCGGAAGACTTGTAGTTTGGGTTCCATGGCGGCGTTATTCTTCCCTGTGTCTCCGATGGTGAGCCAGTTCTCTTTAGTGATGTGTTTCCGACAGGCTTTTGATGGCATTGGTAACGCCCCGAAAAAGGTGGTGGTTTGCAATATGGGGGGTGATACTTTGTCTCCTGCCTGGCTGATGGCGGCTACCGCCGTGTTGAGTGTTGTTTCCGCCCTGGCGGTTGGTGTGGTACATTGGCTGTCTCTGGGAGTTGACACCACCATGGTCATAATTTGGCAGTAGTTACCGACAGCCTGTTGGCGGTATTACCGCCACTTTATCACTCACCGGCAGAGTCGTAATGAGGGCCTATATGCCTATTTTATGCTGTTCATATTTTAAATTAGATTTTAATATTTAGTTGGTGGATACTATCATACAGATTACCTTCTGAAATTAAAAATGATCACGTTCTTTTCGAGGTAAATGAGTAAATAAAATGTTATAATAGTAGAGCTCTTTGTCCTGAAGCTGTTAATCAGGAAGCAGGAAGAAGGGAGGGAGGGAGTAGCGACAGCTATCGGAATCCATCCAGATCAAACAGAGCAGAATCTTCGCAGCAGCATCCTGACGCTGCGCGAAGTATTGACGGGGAACCTTATCTCCATAATCGCAGCGTGTGTTCGTAGCTCCGGGGATCTGATGACACTGCAGACAACTCGGGCTTTGCCTCTATGCTGTGTGATTCTGCCATGGCTTCTGAATTGAAATGAACTAATTTCGAAGATGGCGGCTTATCTATCCTTCCATATGTCTTACATAGGATTATTGCATGTGTTCCCATGAGGACCCCGGCAAAGTGTTGAATCTGGGAAAAAACATTGTAATATAAATATTCTCTAAGACAGTAAACTGCTTTCTCTTGACAGATTTGTTATACTATGATAAAAACACGTGAATTGACCCTTGCACACAGTAATACATCTGTGAATCCCCGTTTAATATGCTTCTTTTAATTAAATGTTAATTGCCCACATTTAAATTCCCTGGCACAGGCAGGTCTCTTCCAGCCATTTATCAATTGTTTGTACTTTTAACACACTGCAAATGAGGATCCTGTGGGCATGCATGTTTTACATAACCATATGAAATCAGATAAGAGTTGTTCATTTGTTCTGCCATGCTTATTCACGTGGCACACTTGTTATATCTGCACAATGGGAGCAGCGGTCTTTCGGAGCTTTTAAAAATTAATAAATCATAAATAAAACACAGAGGGACTTTGAGCCAGGCTCTCTGGGACATTGATTTGTTGGTGTCATTCGCATTTTGGACCAGCCCACCAGGCAGCGTATTTAAAAGGGTGCAGTGGGTCAGCACTCCTCAGTCGTGGGTTTACCGTCAGTATGATTTATCTGTAGGATCAGTCCAGAAGACTGCCTTTGGTAATTGGGCAATCAGTCTCCTTGATGATGGCATTTTACCTTCAAGGTCTGAGTTCATTTCAGGAAGCAGATGAACTGCGAGCAAATGTATCTGTCCGTTCTCACTACCGCAGCTCACAACACAGTGGCCCTCAAGGGGATAGCTGTGTGGTGTATAAAAAAGGCTGTATGTCGTTATATCCAAGTGGAAATATCAGCCTACAAATGAATTGCACACACCGACTTACCGATCACTACATGATAAATGTCAGAAATGTGGAAATTTATTTGGGAGGGTGTATCACTACCAGTTTAATAAACCCACTTTGATTAGGTAAATACAGTTCTAACAGAATCTCTGCTGAACCCCTGATAGCTATGGCACAGGCAATTCCCCAAAGAAGGGCGTGCTAAGCTCAAGCCGCACTTTAATGATCAAAACAACACAAGGATCATCAAAATAGGTTAGTGAAAGCCACATGTATGAATTTTTAAAGTCTGAGGGCAAAAAGTGGCAAGAAAAAGTAAAGCACCAATCAAACATCATTGTTCATGGTTGACTGGTACCTAGGCCCAATTTTAGGCCAACCGCTGAGGATGGATACACCAAACAGGTTGCCCCAGTCACAATTTTTACCTTCTACCTTTTTTTTCTTAATGGAAGTCAAAATCTTCCAGCAGTGTAAGGTCCAAAGCTGAGGCTGACGAGGGACCCTTTAAGTCGGATACATCATTGTCATATTCCATTTGAAGCTATTTGCTTTGATTCCAAGGATGCTTTGTCAGTCAGATAAATTTGCATCCTTGCCCCAGTTCAAGGTTTTACCATCAGAGTTAGTCACTTTGTATGGGAGTTAAAATCCTCCAATCCTCCAGCAGGGCTAGATTAGAAGCTGTAGCCAGACAGGATGCCATTTGGCCAGATATCTTCACTGTGACGTCCCACTGAACTAGGTTTCAGAGCCACAAATGCTCTAAGTGGGACAAACCTGCACTTCTTGCCCACCTTGGGTGTGACCTTTCTGGGCAAGCATCAGCACCTTATCCTGGTTCTTCAAAGATGGAAGAAAGTGACTAAGTCCCAACTTTGTCTGGAAGAATTCTTCCTGTTTGTTCCTGCTGCCAGCAGCTTCCCCGGCCAGCTTTCTAGGCATCAGGTCTTTCTCCACCCATATGTGGGCGGGGTACAGTCTTCAGTGGTCAGTTGGGCCTCCTGGGATCAGGAGTGGGATGACAAGTCCTTTTTTTCGGTGTCCCTGAAGAAAGTAAACTGGAGACCAACTACTTTACCAATGTAGAGCAGTTCCAACCCCTGAGTGCCGGCAGGAGTTAAGAGCCCTTGGGTGTATTTCTTCTTCCAGGAGGAGTCAAGAGTCTTCTTCCAGCACAACCTCAAGCCGCACATGGAGTCTTCCCAGGAATGATCTGATGGGGTGGTGGCTGAGATTCTAAATTTATCCTGTGCATTTGCCAGTGATTGGAAGAATTTTACTACCTAATTCCAGCTATTTTATTGTAGTGCCCCAACATCTCTTTGTACCACTTCATCTTCGTCCTACTGTAAAAAAAAAAAGTCCTGGGAGCCCCTATTTCAAGATGGCAAGTACCAAATGCCACCAGGGAGGCTTGTCTTCAGCTTCTAAGCCCTTCCACTATTCAGATAAGTGCTCCTCCCACCTGACAGGGTCAATATTATGATTGGACCCTGGCTACATGGGAGGGACCTGGAAATGTATAGAAGAAACCCTCCTTGGCCTCAGTAAGTCAAAAGAGGAAGTGCCAATGTTTGGCCAGCTATTTCTGTACACTGCTAGATAGCTAATCCCTTCTAAGTGGGCAGCAATTAACACAATTGGCACTTTCCGGTCTCACAGACGGACAATTGTTCTCTGAGCCAATGGTAGGTAATGATGTATATTCCAGCCCGAAGGTATGATGAGGGTAGCACTTGTTTTAACCCAGCTCTGGTTCAGGTAGTCTAAAGTATGTTTATAAAAAGCTACTTTGAAAAAAACATGATCACCACCTTTACATCAGATTTTAGAACTAAACAGAAAATACTTTTGAAGCATTTTCCTAACTTTTTCCCAAGTGGTGATAGGGCATTAAGATTTCATCGACGATTACTTAGGGAAAAGTTTATCAAGTCCTACACGACAAATTAGCTCTCAGTTTTTATTTCACTGTGAGGGCACACTAACACCAATAGGTAGCGTGGCCTATGTTTATATGTTGTCACTCTGCACCATGTGTTTACAAGGGACACTTTAGGAGTTTCATATTTATTTATATGTAAAAACAGGCTTTTTCTACATGACAATGACATTTTTACCTGATATGCGTCACTTCATTTCATATAAACTACAGCCCAGCCAGAGCATGGTGGTGCCCCTGGCAGACATATATTTTGTCAAAAATGTGGGTAAAGTAAATAAACACGGCAACTCACATTTTATATTGAACTTTCCATGCCATGGGTGCGCTTTAAGCACCATATACAATGGACTTATAGGGAAGTGAAACAGACTAAGGGGGTCATTCTAACCCTGGCGGTCCAAGACCGCCAGCGCTAAAATGACGGGGGCACCGCCAACAGGCTGGCGATGCCCCGCTGGGCATTCTGACCGCGGCGGTTCGGCCGCTGCCCAAATGAATCCTCCATGGCGGCGCAGCAAGCTGCGCCGCCATGGAGGATTCTGACACCCCATACCGCCATCCTGTTCCTGGCGGTTCTCCCGCCAGGAACAGGATGGCGGTATGGGTGTCATGGGGCCCCTGGGGGCCCCTGCAGTGCCCATGCCAATGGCATGGGCACTGCAGGGGCCCCCGTAAGAGGGCCCCAAAAAGAATTTCAGTGTCTGCTTTGCAGACACTGAAATTCGCGACGGGTGCAACTGCACCCGTCGCACCTTCCCACTCCGCCGGCTCAATTCTGAGCCGGCCTCCTCGTGGGAAGGTAGTTTTACACTGGGCTGGCAGGCGGCCTTTTGGCGGTCGCCCGCCAGCCCAGTGTAAAACACAGAATAGCCGCAGCGGTCTTCCGACCGCGGTGCGGTATTCTGGAGGGGGGAAGTCTGGCGGGCGGCCTCCGCCGCCCGCCAGACTTAGAATCACCCCCTAAGTAGGGAGTTCCAATGTACAGCACATGCTTTAGAGGGGAAGCTCAGACACTTTACTACTGTTTCTCAGTGATAACGTTCACAGAGTTTTAAAACCAGCAAAGCAACAAAGGAAAAGATTGGGTACCACAACATAAATTGGGCCATTTCTTACAATAAGTAAGTATATAATTACTATTCCTAACTCTACCTATACTTACCTACCAATATAAGTATGGATGAAAATGCAAAAAAGTAATTATAACCTTAACTTGCAAAAACGTAATTATATATGTATCTTGCACATTACTAGTTAGGTTGAAAGTGACTGTTAGAACTGGGGTTTTTGGTTGCCTGTGCCCTGTACAAGAAGGAACCACCACTTCTAGTGTCAGGATACTTCAATTCGATTTCCTCAGAAGCAGAAGATAACTCCTCAGTCCCGACCCGAGCTACTCACAACGAATATTAATCCTTCGTGCTGAGTACCCCGGAGGGGGAAAGGGGAATGGGATGGTAGAGAGAATGCCACAGAGATGATGAACGCCAGTACTCAGTCTGCCTCTTCACATCTAAGATTGGATACAGCACCTGCAAGAGTCACAGTCGCAATTACTAGGGACATACAACATCAGTTTTTCACTTTCTACTCTCAACACTTAATTCTCTTTAATTCTATTATTTCTTCACTCACCCTGAGTTCTCTGTAGCCTTGCTTCTCTCTATAAATGATAGCTCTTCTAAAAAAAAAATGCTTATTACTGATTCTGGAAGAACTTCTCAACCTTCGTTAGAGATTGGTTTTATGTTGCTATATATATATATATATATATATAGTTGGTGATAATGCGTTCTTCAAATCAGCTGATGTTATTTAATTTCTCCTGTCTTATTGTGACTTCTGTCAATACTTGTATTTGTAAATGCTTGTTTATTAAAGTTCGTTTCTCCTTTCTTACTTCGACATTTGTTGATAACTTGTTTTTTTAAATGCTTGTTTATTACAGTTAGTTTCTCCTTCCTTACTTCGACATCTGTTGATAACTTGTAGTTGTAAATGCTTGTTTATTTAAGTTTGTTTCTCTTTTAAACTCTATTTTGGTTTATTACCATTGAATTTGTAAATGCTTATTTGTTAACAGTTCGTTTCTCCTTTAAACTTGGCCTTTGTTTATAACCTTGACATTTGTAGATACTTGCTCTTTTAAAGTTCGTTTTTTCTTTGACTTTAATATCTTAAACAAGAACCTTGTAAACATAAGGTTAATTCATACATTAACTCTATAGCCTTGCCGACTTCCACAGGAACGGTCTACTATCAAACTCTTCGAATAAACCTTGACAATATTTATCAGTTTTCTGTAATATAATCTTCAAATGTAATTTTACCTCACAGGAGTTTCTGTTCTGAAGCGCGCTCTCTCTCCACACAGCTGATTCCTGCCAGACCTCAGTTGAAGTGCAAGGCTTCCAGCTGGAGAGCTCATAACCTAGCAATCAACCGATTGCAAGACTAGAACTGTAACTAACCTTCAGGACTCACAGCGGCCACCTTGGATCTTCTCTTCTTGATTCTTCCTTTGAAATAAGCGCAAGATTACTCTGCAAACCTTCTTCCAGTTTGGGCTTTGCTGTCTCCACTGAGGATATCTCTTTGCTTTTCTCATGCACTTCTTTGATTTGACTTGGCAAGTTTGTGTGGTCATGACATCTAGTCAGGGTAAGCTAGATACACACTTAGAGATAACCTGTGTTTACTCTCTGGTATCTTGGCACAGAACAGGCAGGCTTATCTAAAGAGGCATTGTGTAAAGTATCTGTACACATACACAAACAGTGACACAATGAAAACACCACAAAAAGGACTCTACACAGGTTTGGAAAAATAGCGAATATTTACCTGAGTAAATCAATCCAATCATTAGAAGTTGAGATTTGAATTTTTAAAGAATAAACTAAAAATATTGCTTAAGACTCACTAGTGGTCAAAAGGTGACTTAAGGTCACGAGGGACCAGTGCAAATCCAAAGTTCAGGCCAACTGCGATGGAAGATAGGCCAGCTAAAGCACCTACGTAGTACTGAAAAGGTGCCTTGTTTAGAGCAAGCATTGACATCGAGGAGCAAATGCGAAGGCAATGCAGTAATATTTTCTATGCAGTTGGGTCACTGTGTTGTCGTCGAGCCTCAACAGACTTCTGAAGCCTAGGACTGGAGGGGCACCTCAGGCAAGGGTAGGACTCACTGATGGCAGAGTCCATCAGCACCAGGAGAAATGCAGGGAGTGTTTGATGTCCGTGAGGCTGCAGAACAAAAGGGGGGCAATTCAGCAAGCCCTTGGAGTCATTCTAGGTTCAAGTGTGATGGGTTCAGTCTTGTCCTCAGCAGGGCAGATATCAGTAGGCAGTAGGGCAGCTCAGAAAATAATGGAAGCAGTTCCTTGGAACAGTCAGTCCAGGCAAAGTGGTAATCCTCACAGTACAGCAGTCTATACTCCGGCAGAGTACAGTGGAGTACTGATTTGGTAGGGTCAGAGCCCCAGTACTTATACCCAAATATGCTTTTG
Source organism: Pleurodeles waltl (assembly GCF_031143425.1). Taxonomy (NCBI): domain Eukaryota; kingdom Metazoa; phylum Chordata; class Amphibia; order Caudata; family Salamandridae; genus Pleurodeles; species Pleurodeles waltl. The sequence continues at coordinate 339,551,790 of NC_090442.1, read as the reverse complement.
AAGTGGGGGTGACTTCAAAGCAGTTGATTGAAGTGCACAGGTCCCCCTTTCATCCCAGCCCTGGCTCCAGAATATTAGTAGGGAGTAATCAGCCCTTTGGGTTGGGACAAGTACTTCCCTATAGACGTGTAAGTGTCAGCTCCTCTCCATCCTTCCTGCCCAGGAAGGCACATCAAAATGCAGATGAGCCCTTTGTCACACCCACCCTTCCCGTGTTTGTGGCTGTCTAGAGGGAATGCACAAAGTGTAGCGTTCAACTAGCCCAAACTTGCATTGGGGACAAACGGCAAGGCACACAAAGCAGTAAGAGCAGATAAATGCCCACTTTCTAAAAAGTGGCATTTCTAAAACAGTAATGTTACATCCGACTTTATCAGTAAAAAGGATTTATCATTACCATTCCAATGATATGAAGCATGATATAGCTGCTCCGTTCTTATCAGGAATTACAGCTTAAAAGTATATTAAGGAATTCCCAATGCTGGCCTACGAGAGGAGTAAGCCTCACAGTAGTGAAAAATGACATTGGGAGCTTTTCCCTACCAGGACATGTAAAACTTCAAAGTACATAGCCTGCCGTTTTCATACATGGCAACTTATAAGTAATAAAAGGGGAGTTTAAGGCTTGGCAGGGAGTTTTAAATGCCAAGTCAAAGTGGCAGTAAAACTGCACACACAGGCTCTGCAATGGCATGCCTCATATGTTTACAGGGCTACTTAGGTGGGTGGCACAGCCAGTGCTGCAGGCCCACTAGAAGCATTTAATTTACATTCCACGGGTATATGGTATACCACTTTACAAGGGACTTACAAGTGAATTAAATATGCCTAATAGGTGTAACCCAATGTTACCATGTTCAGAGGAGAAAGCACGTGCACTTTAGCACTGGTTAGCAGTGGTAAAGTGCTCGGAGTCCTAGAGCCAACAAAAACAAGGTCAGAAAAAGAAGAGGAGAAAGGCACACATTTTGGGGTAAACTTGTCAACAGGACCATTTCCAACAATGATCCATCACCATAGGCAGTGAAGAGACAGTAGTGCAGCCCTTGTAGTCTATGTCTGTGTTTTTCTGTATTGTATATCATGTTGGTGGACAGAGGAATTATGGAGTATAATAGATGTGAACACCTGAATGGACTTGGGTATGAGGACAAGAAGTGGCTCACTTAGAAGCAGAGGAAAGGAAAGAGGAAGGCACCTTTCTGCCCCCAAGTACATTACTCTGCAATCACCAGTAGATCTCGCTTTATTATGCCAATCCACGCAAAGCACAAATGCTATTTGCATTCATTAGTACATTAGAGTAACCCAAATCTGTGACTAGCCAATGCTTGTTACTACTTTATGGCATTTGGTTTTCATTTGTATCTCTATATTCTGCCTCATTCTACACATAACTTTTAAGTGATGATTCTTAATGACACTACATGTGTGAACTCGTAGGTACATAGTTCAAGGTAAGTAAACAGAGTGAATGTTGAACGGTTTTGGGGTGGCATGAATCATATCTGTAATATTCTGGAACTATGTGACAAATAACAATGCAAGTTTAAGGTTACCCTCACCAGAAGCAAAGTTATTAACCAGCTATTTGTATTTCAAAGGAGCGTTTACTGTTTGCAGTAGCTAGATTCACAAAACCCGTAAGTAGCAATTTGACAACACACAAACTTCTGACACCCTCGCTGCAGAACTCCCAAATCACACAGCACCACAGTGTGTCACACGATATCGGATCCTTTCGCACAGCCATCTGGTGATGAACCAACATCACACGGTGGCAGACAATGTGAGTTGGAAACCCCTGCAGAGAGTGCTTCCAGCTCACACTGTGTGGAGGGCTGAGAACAGCCGATGACTATTGAAGATTTGCAATCTCTCCAACACATCATTAGCAGCCATTGAAGCATTAATTGTGTGGGTGCTTTTTTTAGGAGTATTACAGTGGGTCACGGAGTGTGACCTGCACAAATCTCTGCCCATCTAAACAGCCACGCCCCCTCCAAAGCTCTTGCATGACTGCAGATTCTAACAGCTCAAAGCTTCCATTCCCTACTAAGGCCCCACTCACACCTGGTCCCTTGCCCTCACACAGGGATATTTTGTGCCAGGTTGGCAGGTCTGTCACTGACATCACTTAAATTGACATGCATGACATTTGACTCATTTCAAAACATGGGAACAACCTTTGTTTCACCTACTGTGAACTGAATAGGATCGCTGATGGAAATTCCAGTTTAAAGTATTAAGACTGTTTTAGATATAGCACATTTCACTGCTCTTCGGCTTGCAATAAACGACAAAAATAACAGATTATGGGATTATGGCAGCACTCAGTTGGCCTGGCCAGATTGTAGCTTTTTACATTCAGGTCAGCACAGATTAGATCAGATGCAACTATACAAATATTCGACATGGGAGTACATGAGACATCAGAAAAAACAAAAGAAGAGCTTCTTGTTAAAGTGTCATACCAAACTTATGCTATTGCTACATAGTGTAAATAACATTTGATACTATTTTTTCATATTGGACTTGGCCCTTTCTGCAGGATCCTCCCCAGACCTTTTGCCTTCCTCCTCCTTTTTATTATTTTGCTGAATTCATTTTTGCTGGCCTTAGGACTCTGTGCTCTTTATCACTGCTAACCAGTGCTAAAGAGCTTGTGCTCTCTCCTTAACACATGGTAGAATTTGCTCATACCCAACTGGCATCTTTAACTTACTTCTAAGTCCCTGGCAAAGTGGCACTAACTGTGCCCAGGGCCTGTAAATTAAATGTTGCTGTTGAGCCTGCAAAACTGATTGAGCCACCAACTCAGGTTGCCCTCTAACTAGGTCTCAGGCCTTCCATTGTAGTGTGTGAGCACAGTTTTTAAATCTCAGTTTCACCTTGGCAAAGTAAACCACTTGCCAGGTTCAAACCTTCCTTTTTAATACATATGTCACCCCTAGCATAGGCCCTGGACAACCCAGAGGACATGGTGCAATGTATTTAAAAAGTAAGACATTTATTTTTACATTTTACATCTCTTGGTTGTGAAAAAGACTTACATTTCTGTTGCAGTACTGCAAGGCCTACTTCTCCCATAGGATAACATTGGAATTACCTTATTACATTTTATAAGTGTAATTTATAAATGGGAACAGGTAACCCTTTCAGGTTTGGTTCTCTGGAATCACAATGTAAACTCCAACTTATGGTGAAGTTAGATTTAACTTGTAATTCTGAAAATACCACTTTTAGAAAGTTGGCATTTTTTCCCTTAGTCATTTGGTGCCTTTAGCCTGTCTCTTGTTGCATGGCTGGGTGTAGTTGGCAGCTGGACTTTGTGTATTTCTCCTAGAAGGTCACACACAATGGGGAGCTAAGGAGTGAGTGGCTGGCGGTCACTGGCAGGATAGGAGGGAGGAGCTGGACCCAGACCCACTTACACTTGAATAGGCTGTGTCTTGTCTCCACACAAATGACCCTCTGTAGTTAGTCTAGAGCCGGGCCAGGAAGGCAAGGCATCTGTGTACTTCATAGGCATGCCTCTAGAAGCTTCTCCTCATGCAAAGGCACAACTGTGTATAACTAATGGACCTCGGACATCAACTTGAGTACATTTGCGGACCTGTGGACTGTTGTGTTGCCACAAGGACCATCACTCTGCTAGATTGCTGTTCTGTCCCAGAGTTACTGCAAGGGACAGTCTGCTGGCCTCCCGATCTGAAACCCGAGGGACATAACATGCTTCCAACAACCGTTCACCTGCACCTGGACTCTGCCACCTGTGAGTTTACAAGTGGTGCCACCCCAGTCCTGTACCCTTGGAATTGGGCTTAAGGTGCTCTGCCAGAGTCTGTGGCTTCAGCAGAGCCGATGCATCTTCTCTTGTCGTGTGGGCTCTCATTATCCTAAATGAGACTACTGGATTTCTAGGCAGCAGGATCGTTCACGGTGTGGGGGACTAAGTCGGACCCACTTGGAAGGACCTCTGTCACCCTAAACCCGGTTTTTGCTCCGGCTAACTAGCAGTGCCTCATTTCTCCAAAAGGGAAGAGATGATTAGGCAGCCGAGCGCATGACATCTTTGGAACTTCTCAGGGAAGTCGTGGTCACTCAGCTCCAAACCAACTCTCTCATTTACAATATGATCTCATATACAAATGACAAAGGCAGTATACGTTTTATATAATGTTTTAATAAAACAACTGCATTTTAGATATTAAGGAGTGAGCCGCAATAACCAGAACCATACAACACAGTAGGATTGAAATAGTCACGAGGAGAATAAAACATAAGAACAACGCTATCATGGTGTTTAACAATTTCTACTCTCTCTCAGCTAGTTCTATTTCGAGCACAGCATGTTAAGCTTCTAATTTGCCTTTCTGAATCCCAGGTGAGACATAAGCCCTCATACCTGAGCAAAGGCCTGTGATCTGGTTCAGCATCTGCAACGAGGCACTCAGAGTCTAGTTGTGGTTCCCTGGTCGGAATCTCCCTCTTGCGTGTATTGGGACAAGGAAGTGTTTTTATAACTAACATGTCAGCGTGATCCCAAAATGTCCCTACGCACGAATGCCAAAGACTAAACTTCTACCACGTCTATCGGCAATGTACCAGACTGTATCCTTGACTGAAGCAAAACCAACACCAACGGCTTTAAAAAAATGTGCAAATCCAGTAGTGCTGGATGCATTAAATATACGTCCCACGAGTTCACCGAAGTGACTCGGAAAGTTAGTATTCAAAAGGGACTGTGTTTCCGCCGATGACCTTGCCACCTGAAGTGCATAGGTCTCGCTAGCAGATGTAAGGGCCACATGCTTTTGAAACAATAGAGCCTTTAGTTGACTCAACTTGTCGAAATTCACCTTGTAAGTAGCAATATGAGGCCAGATGTCCGCTACCTCCCTAATTTGAGTGGGGGGAAACAACACATTCCCGCAGCACGTAACGGCCTTGGTGACAACGACTACGTAAACTATTCCGGCACGCATGCCACAACAGGGTTCACTGTTAAGAAGGATGTAACTGCCGTTTGAAAGCACCTGGAAAGTGTTTTTAATTACTGGGACAGGAACTCCCTTCAGACAACAAGCTAAGTTAGCAATTGAGGCATTACACACCCCGTGCAAGGACAGCTGTTTACAAACCATGGAATGGCTGACAGAAGTTTCGCATTCGCTACCACTAAGAAAAACCTCCCTCAAACCATTAATACATCTGTATAGAAAAGGAAGCTCCCACACCTCATGTATGTAACTGTCTCCCAACCGTTCATATCTACCCACCGGAATGTGCTTTAAACAAGAAGTAAATTGCAGAGTGGAGATAGGCAGATTAATAACCCCATGAATCAACCACTCAGCTGACGGAATCTCAGCAACAGTAAAAGGCAGTTTCTCCAGTTTTTCAATATTTAACATAACATATGTCGCTTCCTTTTTAGCCATCAGCTGTTGTTGACGAGTCAAATTAAAGGAAATAAATATCTCCCTGGCACGAATGTGCTGCCACGGAACGCGACCTGCCTTCAATGTCTGTAGAGTCCAACCCAGCTGCATGATGGACCGCGTTTGACTCTGCCCATGATATAAAGAAGACATATCAGATTTAATAATGTCTATAGCAGAGGAAACAATGTTGTCTATTGTGTAAACACGGTCTGAAAGGGTATGCATGACATTATCCACAACAGACAAAGCCTGCATCAAATTTTCTTGATCAATTTGTCTCAACCGGGCTGCTGCCTCTTGTTGTGAAAGCTTCCAAATCTCATTATATACTTCATATAGAAACCGTTTCTTCCGCGGCATTCTTGGTCCTGACAAAAAATCTTGTAAGTCAGTATCATTAGACAGTAACGTGAGATGTGACTTAACTGCATCCAGCGTGGATGACTTCAACCATTGCTGACAAAGCTTCCCCACGCTGTATGTAGTAATGATATCATCATGTTCTGGTGATATGTAGCGAGGGTCCGCCCTACTGGTCCTGAACCCCCCGAAGAGGAGACAAAACGCTGATGACACCCATTAGTGTCTATGGGCCATAATAACCACCCGCCCGGATGTATCAATGAAGTGTTAAGCGTACCATTCTGGACCCAGTGTGTAAGCTCACTAAACGTGGCATTAACATATCGCTGCCAATTATTCAATTTGGAAGGGACAGGTATACTAGGCAAATTCAAATTTCCAATCGTTGCTAAGCCCAAACAGCTAGTCTGTTGCACAGTGTCATTGAGGAAAATCATTTGGACAGGAATAATACACGCCCTAAATAAAGTGTCCCTGCCTCGTATTTGCCAATTTTTTCTTCCCCAGACACTTTTCAAGTCAATAGTCTTGGACCAATATTCATACCCCTCAACCGAAAGTTTAGATACAAACACATTTGAATACAGTAATTTAGTATCGCTCAATAACATTTGCTTATTAGCATGGGTAGTAACTTTAAAATAGTAAGACTTAGCATTCTGTTGATTATGGCCAGAAAAATATGCAAATTTATCATAATATGTTTTAGAACTCCCCTGTGGAGGAGTCGGGCAATGTTCCCATTGCACATATTCAAATATCATCTTAGGGCTACTAGCTTTATGAATAAAGTGGTGTCCATAATAATTATAGCAAAACATGTCACCATGATTATCTCTAAATAGGTAAGCATCTTCATTGTCATAGACAGTATAATATTGCAATTCCGTCAGCATAGAATCTACTGTCTTCACATCCCAATCATCAGAAACAATGCCTGGTATAACAATATAATTCACTGATAACTTGAGAACATACGGTATTTGAATCAATTCAGTGGGACCATATATATCAAACATCACTTTATCCCCCACAATCCCATCCGGAATCGGCAATGCAGAAATGTTCACATAGGACAAGTCTCTTCGAACCACATGAGACGAAAAATGTGGTTTCAACACCGTCTCCACGTGCTCAATGTCAGATCGTTCAGGAAGAAAATGACCATGTATTACCAAGAAAAAGGTAACCACAAATCCCAACCACAAGAAAAGAGTCATTACAGTCATAAAAAGCCACAGATAGTTCCAAGGAAAAACTAAATATGTGTGTTTAAGCCCACACAGCAGCTTACGTGGACTCCGGGCTGAAGATAAAGAGGACATGGAGCCTGACACGGTATCATCAGTGTCGTTGAAGCAGCCAGAGGCAGTTCTTGCAAAAGGTGCAACCGTAAACAAAGAAGCAGATGGTGGCTCTCGCCTCAGCACGCTATAAACCACATGTTCAGTAATATCATTAGAACGTACAGCAACATGATCAAAAGATTCCAAATTATCCGTCGTCTGTGGAACAATCGCAAGATCAGCTTCCACCCTCCCCAAGCTCGGAGAGGAAATAGCATTGGTGCAAATCACCTGCAGCGGGACGTCTTCCCCAGTAGTGAGAGGGATTCCGGAACTACTGGGTGTCCCTCTTGGTCTGCTGTGCAGAATCGGCCACATGTTGTAACTTGACATTATCAATGGAAACAAAGCGATTTCCTTTTGCCCCGTGCAGCGGCGGTAAAATTACAGTTCTCGTGCCGCTAATCCCTAACACAGGGACAGGCACCCGATAAGAAGGACCAAATTCTTTTTTTACTGCGACCTTTTCACGCACAAGATCCCCAATCCTGGGAATCCAACCAGTAGGCGTTACTGGCTCATCCTTAATTCCTGTGGAGGCAGCACTTGCAGAAGAGTTATCTTCACGAAATTGTTGTAAATCCTGCAAAACAGTGACACGATCATTTATGTCAAAGGGCGTATCTGCCGTCTCCACACCAGGACCATCTAGATCAGGAACATACATTTGTGTTCCAAACAGGCACTCATATGAAGTACGACCCCCCCAGGGACCTTCTAGGCAAGTTATTAAGTGCTCTCTGTACTCCATACAGGTGGGCTAGCCAACTACGACCCGTACCTATAACTCTGGCCGTTAAGGATTACTTTAAATCACGATTTAAACGCTCCACAACAGAATTTCCCTCGGGATGAAATGGAGACGAGAACTGGAGTCGGACCCCCAACGAAGCCATGGTGTCCCTGAATGCCTTAGTGGCAAAAGCAGGGCCCTGGTCCGAATGAAAAGCCGCAACTGCAAATGTATCGACAAAGATGCGCAAATCTTTAATAACAGTCCGAGCGTCAGCCGAGCGCTGTGGCCAGACCCACACAAATCTGGAGCACGAATCTACAGCAACCAATATATATTTGTATGCACTATCTGGCGTCAGCGGACCACAATGATCCAAGTACACACACTGTAAAGGTTTATTTGAAATCAGAAGGGGCATCTGCTGCGGGCGTCTAGCCGTCGAAGCTTTAATTTGTTGACAGACGTCACAACAAAGGACATTCTGCTTTGTCTCTTTATAGAGACCAGGCCACCAGTAACGGGCCTGTAAGAGTGAAATTGTGGCAGCCACGCCTGCATGGGCAGAAGCCGCCCCCTCATGTGCTGCAGTAATTAATCGAGGTCGCTCAATTTTATTGGGCATTTCACATTCACCAACGCCTGGTAATTTAACTACAGCGTTTAGCATACCACCCATACAGTAACTATATTTAGAAGGAAATCCTTTAGGAAATGGCGTGCCATCAATCATAGCTTTTATAGCAGCCACAATCTCGGTGTCTGGTTTGGAACTCGAACGAGTTACTGCGGCCACAGTGGCAACTGCCACTGCCGATTTTGCGGCTTCATCAGCCAAAGTATTCCCAGCAACGTGTATTCCAATGCGCTGGTGTCCAAGAGTATGTACAACATGGACTTTAGGAAGCGTTTCTTTCAGATTCGCAACCTTCCCCCACAGCAATTTGTGTTTAATGGTGTTGCCTTTGGAATCTCTGAACCCATTCAACCTCCAGTAGTGCAAATATTCATTGAAAGACTGAACACAGTAGTATGAGTCACAGACCAGTAAGGTAAGTACCGCCGGATCCGCGTGTTCTAAGGCTAACAAAAGAGCTTTCAACTCAGCCAACTGTGCCGTACAATCTCCCAAGGTCTGCGTATAAGTATGTGGGGGTAGAACACTTCCCCCTCCATAGTGCCGCTCACCACCGCACATGCAGCAGAATACTGTTGTTTAGTCCCTACCGCTGGCTACGCAGAGCCATCTGTATACATGACCACTTGATACTGGTCAATAGGCAACGTGCCAGCAGGAACTGGGTATTCCATTTCATATTGAAGAAATTCTTGAGTCTGCAGTTTAGGGTCAAATATATAATCTGCATCAGTGGCTGTCAAAGACGTTGCCCATTGTATCCATCGCGGGTGTAAAGCTTTCGAATTAGGAACACTCGCTTTCGTAACAGCCTCTAAGGCTGGAATTGGGGAAACGACAATAATGCGTTGGCCCTGGGCAAGAGGTCTTTCTTTAATCACAGCCATCTGTACAGCAGTGAGTATTTTCTCAGTTTGTGCAAATCGTTGTTCTGCAGCAGAATACAAGTGTGACTTGTATGCTATCGGGACTGTCTCACCCTCATTAAAGGTGACATATGTAAACCCAACGGCACCAGGTATTACCCTGATGACCAGATGCGTTTTATTGTCCCGAGTGTGTAAATGTTTAACAGCTAAGAGATCAGTTTGTAGATCTCGAAGAATATGTGTATGCTCAATTGTCCAAAATCTACTCGAAAAATTTGGGCGAATCAACTCGTATAAGGGTTTTATACGTGTAGCATAATCAGGAATGTAAGTTCTGCCAAAATTCAGAAACCCCAATAATGACTGGAGCTTCCGAACCGTATTAGGAGGCTGCAATTGAGCACATTTCTCCCAAAAATGTGGCGCCAAGCTCTTGCCCTCATTAGACAACTCATATCCCAGGAAAATGACGCTGAGGAAGGCAATCTTCGATTTCTTAAAATTAAACTTATAGTCAATTTCAGCAAACCCCAAAACAATGCGTGCCACACGCCTTAGATGTTGCAGAATCTCATCGTCCGTCAAATATATGTCATCAACATATGATAACGCTTCAGGGTCCAACTCGTGAAGAATTTCAGTCACACGAGCCGAAAATAGTCCTGGGCTATTCTTATACCCCTGAGGCAGATGACAAAACTTTTTTTTTGAGAGCCAAACGCACTGAAGCTGGTATAGTCCCGACTTTCGGGTGCTATATTTTGGCAGAAGAATCCATTCGAGATATCTAACGTTGTTTTGTATTTCTTACGCACAATATTATTCATAAGCGCTGCACTGTGTGAATTCTGTATTGCATATGTGCGTGTATGTCCATTTAAATGTCTGTAATCCACCACTATCCTATATGAATGGTCCGGTTTAGCAACTGGAAATAAGGGATTATTCATCAGCGAGACACAGGGTTCAATTACTCCCTGGTACTCCAACTGTGTAAGAATTTTCCTTACCGATGCCCTTGCCTCAAATTTTATAGGATACTGCGGCTGCGGCTGAGGTTCGCCTTTTATTGGAATTACATGATAAGGTGATTGTCTATCCCACCCCACATGATTTCTATATAGGGCGGGGGCCTGTGCCAGAGCCCATGATTTATTGTAGGACTCCGCTAGTTCTCCCGGAACAAGTGGTGAAAATGAAGGTGTAATAACCTCCCCAACTGGACAGCTGCGAACAAAGTCAGGCGGCCAATCTTGTTCGGCCAGCAGAACGTCATACAATTTTACCATATGGTCCCAAAAGATAGCGTGTACAATGCGGTCAATGTCCCCTTCTAATTGCAAAGTTACTTTATATACTCTATCAGGATCAGAGACTCGCATATCTGCTGTTTTGACTTGTATGGAGTCATCAGTTGCTTTCACCTCCAGATGCTCTAGAAGACTCCGGCGAACTATTGTGACCTCTGCCGCGCTGTCTAACAGTGCTAACGCCCATTTCTTGTTCTTCAAGAGAACTCTCTTCTTGAGCGGCATGTCTAACTGAGACTGCTGCCACTTTTTAAATTGTTGCTTTTGTTGGAGCGGTTTCTCTTCCTGTTTAATAGAAACCTCAGTTGAGCGTTGTGATTCCTGTCTCGGTTTCACGTACTCAGTTCTCCGCTCTGACCGCCCACCTCTCTCACTTCTCTTGTCCGAGGAGTCCTGAAAGGAACGAGATTGGCGTGTATCAGTATATTGATATCTATCAGGCGTTTTCAAATGATCCCTGTTCCTGAGATTATACCTATTCTGCGGGGTCTCCGGCTGCGGAGACTGTCCCCTATCTTTCTTAGGTGTCTGTTTTTTTTTCTCCCAGCGCTTCTTAGAACCCTCAGGCTGCTGTTGTTTAGCATTATCTTTACTATTTTTACCCTGTAATTGGGGCTTTTGTGGTCTAGCCCCTAGGCTATCACGACCGATACTGGAATACGTTTCTGCTATTATTCTCGGGAGTTCCCGCTCCTGATTAAGTTGCGGAACGTCTCGAAGACGCATACGCACTGCCAGCGCCACTGCCTCTCCCTTGAGATTACTCAAAATAATAGAAGAAACTGCAGCAAAATTGCCCATCAGCTGCATGCCTAAATCTAAGGCTGGGACAGCCCCATATTCATCTTGAATTTGTATAAGCACTTCCGGTAGATTAGCCAATGTTGGTGTACCGTGTGCTGTAGTGTAGTGCGCGGCAAACACCGTGCGCCAGGTATTACAATGGTCCACAGTGGGAACCATTCCATACGGCAAACACATCGTCAATATTCTATGTTTATCCTGAGGTCCCGTATGGGGAAATACTGCTTCCAGCGTATTAATTTTTTGCGCCAGCCAAAATGGAGTTTCCTCACGTTTATCTGGTACCTTACAGTGTACAGTGGCCGGATTGATACTGGAACCACTGCCTGTGGGAGCGCCGCAGCAGCATGCGCTGCATTAGTATTTAATGTCTGCATTACAAACTGAACCAGTCTTCTGTATGTAGTAGCTAAGTCTATATATAAACGACGAACGTCAGCCACTGCCAAGTTAGCAACCGCAGGATATGGTGTGTATGTAGCCAATAAAGGCCAGGTCGGACCATCATTACTCAGTGGACCTAACCTAACTTGTGCTACTGTGTGTGGGAGGGCGCCATCAAGCCAATTATGGTGTTCTTGATAAGATAAAGATATCTCTAAGTATGCATAAGCCCTGTACTGTCCAGGGACATTCGCAACAGTGTAGTCATGAAAAGTGTTTGTACCCCCATCAACTGTTGGAAATATGACCCAAGAATAAAAAAGTTCTGTTCTATAGGCTGCATGGGCGTCCACCACAAAAGTGACCGGACCCCCCTAGTTCGTCAAACCATGTGCTATCAGATGTCCCGTGAGCGGTTGGCGCATATTAAGCGCTATGTTCACTACTTGAGAATTCACCATTATACAAATAGCACTAGGGCAGAGAAGGCACACCAATATCGGGGTTTTCCTTTCAAAGTTCAAGCTTGAACAACCGACCACTAAGTAATAGGATGTACCTATCCCGTGGTGGCGGAAACCCTCAGCCCCACAGACGTCTCCGCTTACGGAACCAAGGAGTCAATATATATATGAGACCGAGAGAGTCAGCCGGACCCAAAAATTAGAGCCAGACCAATCGTTGGCGGCGCCATGTCGCGTGGGCTCTCATTATCCTAAATGAGACTACTGGATTTCTAGGCAGCAGGATCGTTCACGGTGTGGGGGACTGAGTCGGACCCACTTGGAAGGACCTCTGTCACCCTAAACCTGGTTTTTGCTCCGGCTAACTAGCAGTGCCTCATTTCTCCAAAATGGAAGAGATGATTAGGCAGCCGAGCGCATGACATCTTTGGAACTTCTCAGGGAAGTCGTGTTCACTGAGATCCAAACCAACTCTCTCATTTACAATATGATCTCATATACAAATGACAAAGGCAGTATACGTTTTATATAATGTTTTAATAAAACAACTGCATTTTAGATATTAAGGCGTGAGCCGCAATAACCAGAACCATACAACACAGTAGGATTGAAATAGTCACGAGGAGAGTGATATAAGAGTGATATAAGAACAACGCTATCATGGTGTTTAACAATTTCTACTCTCTCTCAGCTAGTTCTATTTCGAGCACAGCATGTTAAGCTTCTAATTTGCCTTTCTGAATCCCAGGGGAGACATAAGCCCTCATACCTGAGCAAAGGCCTGTGATCTGGTTCAGCATCTGCAACAAGGCAGTCAGCGTCTAGTTGTGGTTCCCTGGTCGGAATCTCCCTCTTGCGTGTATTGGGACAAGGAAGTGTTTTTATAACTAACATGTCAGCGTGATCACAAAATGTCCCTACGCAGGAATGCCAAAGACTAAACTCCTACCACGTCTATCGGCAATGTACCAGACTGTGGGGGTTATTACAACTTTGGAGGAGGTGGTAATCCGTCCCAAATGTGACGGATTTACCACCAGCCGTATTACAAGTTCCATAGGATATAATGGACTCGTAATATGGCTGGTGGTAAATCCGTCACTTTACCGTCACTTTTGGGACGGATTACCACTTCCTCCAAAGTTGGAATAACCCCCTGTATCCTTGACTGAAGCACAGAGTGAACAGGAATGTGTTATGGAGAACTCCAGTGCTGAAGTAGGCTAAACAGTGTGATATAAAAATAAAACAAGACCGTAGAACTGGCTATTTGAAAAATAACAGTACGAAGCCGAATAAAAAGCATTTAGAGCAAAGTGCACAGAGGCTCTAAGCTGCTAGCTAAGGAATAAAATACATCCAGGGCAAAATGCACAAAGGCCTAAAGCCTGAAGCTAATGCGCAAAGGATATGTAAAACTGACCACACTACACTCTGCTATGCAGTGGAACCCCGAGCAGAACAGACACATCGCTGCTGAAGTATGTATTGGATGCATCACAAAGTCCCACATCGCTGCTGCAGCCCATATCGTCTTCGGAGCTGGTGCTGTGTGACGCATTCTCAGTGCAGGCCTTCACACACCTCATTGACAGACTTCTCATTGTAGCATCGCAACTCTCCGAGACTGACTCATCGCCGTGATCCTTGTCGCATCATCAATGCCAGACTTCACATTGCAAGCCCCGTCAATGGGATCCTTGACAATGATGGAGCCCTCACATCACAGCCTTGCCGCATCTCAGAATCGGCACACGGCTTTGGCTGTGTGACTAAATATTCAATGCGGATTGAAGCAACGTTCCACAAACCAGGTTTTAAGATACCTTGTTCAATGGGCCTAATGGGATCCTTGTAGCCATCTCTTGCTCCATCGCAGTTGGCCAGAACTTGTGACTTCGTCCTTGTCAGGTGTGACCAGATATCCACAGTTGCCGCTTTGTGCTTTTGTCTGTTATTTTTCACTGAAATCTTCAAATTTGAATATCTCTGGTTTCACTAATTGGATTTTTTTGTTTTTGTTTTGTTTTATTTATTAAGAAACTTCTATTTTTCTAACTTGGTGTAGGATCCATTTTTGTTGGTATTTTCACTTTATTACTGTTTGAAGTGCTGCACAAATACTTTACACATTTCCTCTAATTTAAGTCTGACTGTTCTGTTCCAAGGTACCAGAGGGTTGAGCACAGGTAAATGTAGCATTGGCTTGCGCCTCACCCTCACAGGGATTGTGGTTTCTGCGTGACCAGACATCCCACCCCAGTCAACCAAAAACCCAATTGCTCACACTTCATTTATGGTACTCACTTTACCAACTTTGTAACCATGGAACATTTAGTTAGCCTTGCTGGGATTTTATGATCTTTGGATTACTGTAGATGACAGTGAGTGACTTCTCCTAGAAGAAGATGCTCGAATGTTTCGATCAGTCTCAGATTACTTAATAAATCCTGGCAAGCCACAAATCCTTATCTAAATATTGTTGTATGGCAGATGGATAGACAACCCTGTTTACTTTTGAGCTGTTAGTACTTTGAAGTTAGATAGAATGATTTCACCAATATTATAGGACTCAGTAGCCTTGATGCGCAAATAGGACCAGCTTCAGAGTGGGATCATGAGTCTGTGCAATATTATTAAGAAACCTCTTTTGCCAAATTTCCTCTGCTAATTAAGGGCAATACAGTTTCTGTTCCAACAGAATTTTTAAGTGGGTTGATGCCATTGGGTGCAGTCTTATATGGAACTATAAAAGCCTCAGAGAGCTATGCCAAGCTTAAAACATTTACTGGACTGCAGGGTTGGGCCTTCTTGACTTGAGAGGGTATTATTGGGCTGCCTTAGTATAAAATCTTTTGAGAGTCATGTAATGCCCAAATATTTTCACTTTTCAAAGGTCACGAGATATACTCCTCTGTGGTATAATGTAAGCACACTGATGAAAATAAGGGTCTCTGGCATCTTCCCTTGTCATCATACTCAAATATGATCTTTAGGCACCTGAATTGGAACAACCAACTTTGCTCTCTCAAGAAACTTCAGAATCTGTCTGATATAACTTAATGGAGTTTTTTTTATTTACCAGTTTTCAACCACTTGAGTCAAATAATGCTATGGTATATCTATATGGAGTCTATTCCTATATTTGAATTCTTACTCAATATCACTAAGAAATGTCTATTCAGGAATCTATATAAGTTGTGTTCTGTCCGCCACCGTCAATTTACATTTTTTACTTTGTCCCGGTCTCAGATACCCACAGTTAGCACTTTATTCTTTTAGGTGCTATTTTGCACTAAAAAGCTAAAAGAATCATAACTCCAGTTCTGCTGATTGGATGTAATTAATTTTTATGGAATTTTATTCATTACCATTTACTCTTTTTTTGGTAAATTGGTTTGGGATTTTTCTTGTATTGCAATTTCACTTTATTACTTTGATGCACTCTAACACAACCAGAGAACCGCTATTCTGTCAGATAAGAGGACAATCTATTGTGTACAGCCAGCAGGTGGATGGAGAAGCTGGGTGAGGGTGTGAGGTTACAGAAGGTGAGAGATAGTATCTCTTGTGGCCACTCCTTGGTCAACTCAGCCAGAATGACGATGTAGCATTCTAAAATATTGGCTTGCATTACACAGCCAAAAAGGTCTATCATTTTGGCTGCTGATTACATTCATGGTGCTTTCAAAACAGAGAAAAGGGGACCAACATAGCCCTCATCTTTGCAGTGTGAAGTAAGAAAGTACTGGAAAAATATATTCAATAAAATCAATTTGTTAACAGGGGTCAGACTGTCCTTGTTCGCAAATGATTATGCTGGGTTTTTCGGCCAACGTTACAACTGAATATGAAAGAGTAAAGTGTATTGCAACAATTAATAGATCATGCATTGCAAGGCATTGGTTTGACACAGAATCCTCACAATTCCAATATTGGTAGAAATTAATTTCTAGACTGTTGTGGGTATAGAATGGCTATCTTCTAGAATATAGAGCCCAGCCATGCAATGTAGATTCTATATAGATTTCTCTAAAGTTGCTGGTAATTATTCCTATTAACAATTTGATATAATTTTGATTTTTATGACAATGTGCCAGCTGTGAATAATGTTTTCAATGGTCTTAGATCAGTCTTCTTCTAAAAATAAAAAATAAAAAAGCATTCCTATCACAGACAACTTTAACATCTAATGTGACCAGATATAGCACATTAAATAAACAAGTTACTGCTCTTTGTAGTGTATTTTCTAGCCAATTGCAAATTTCTCATCTGTAGAATACTATATGCATCAAAATGGATCAGGGGAATTCTCCCACCAATGACTACTGTGCACCACAAGGGGCCTACCTTGCGAATGTGCTCAATGTAAAAGTTCAAGGCTCTTTTTGGGTTCAAGCTAATAAGCTTCTTCTCCTCTTTCGAGGGATGTAGCAGAGAGAAAAATTTCATTAAAGTGATCAATGTTTTTACATGAAAGGGCGATAACACCTTTAGATGGAAGGCAGCCCTACTCCCTAGAACCAATTGTTTCTGGGAAGGAAGTGGCAAAAGGAGGTTGCATGAAGAGCTCCTGCAATTAACTCCTGTGGCACACACAAGTGTCTGTGATGAGAAAGATTTATTTGATGGTTAGAAGCCGCAAGGAGCAACTATGCATAGGCTCAAATAGTGAGCATATAAGGACCAAACTGAAGTCTTGTTGTGGCATGATGAAAGGTCTCAGAAGAAATGTGAGTTAATCCTTTCAGGAAAATCATCACAAGTGATCTGGAATAGAGAATGCTTTCCTGGCAAAAAGAAAAAAAAGCCAAAATAGGTTACATGTAACCTTTGACTGTGCTCACTAATATTTATTGTTGGGTTAGTGACAAAACAAACAACAACACTTCAGAAATCTTGGCCTATAGAGGATCAAGATGTCAGATTCCCCCATCAAACCACAAGTGTCTACAAGCATCCAACATAAATGGATTTAGTTGAAAGATGTCTAACCATGAAGATGACATCCATTACATCCGTCAGCAATTCAAAAGAGCTCAGCTGTTGTAACTCAATCTCCATGCATGAAGGTATAGGTTGTAGAGATTCTGGTGAAGGATCCTCCACTATTGTTGAGACATGAGGTCTTCTTGAAGACATTGCTGTATCAGATCTCCAGGTACCACACTGTCTGGCCGAGTCACAGCTATTAGGATGACTTGGACTGAGTCTATACTGTCTTTCCTCAGACGAACTTGAGGCTGGAGTGGAAACAGTGAGTACAGAATGAACCACCACAGTTGGAATGCATCTCCCAGTGACTTTCTTGAATGAAACTGTTGTAATATAGTTCATATAAAAGTTCAGGATAATTCATAGGAAGTTATAAGATTAAAGAAATATAATGGTAGTAGTAATAATAGTTATTAGAATTAGTAGTTGTGTAGTTAGAAATGGTAGATCCTTCCCCCTGTGCCTGGCAATGGGACATTCGGAATGTTGGGCACAGGAGGGCAGATTAGAATCCGGTGAGCTGTGAGAAGAGAGGGAACAAGAAAAGCTGTGTGAAGGAAAAGGACTATTGAAGAAGTGGAGATGGAAATAAAGTCTAACACTTAAGAACTGTATGCAGTTTCTGACTTTATATCAGAAACTCCAGTGTGTGAAAGTTTTGACACTGTGCGTATATGATGGTGGTGAACCAGTCCAACCAGGACATGTCCTTCTGTTTGAAGATACTTAGTGCCACCTTGAGATACAGATGCTACTCATCATCCATTAACCAACTCCTTTTTAAATCACCTGGCATTCAGGGACCCTGCCTGGCGGTTGGTCACCAGAAAGATCTGCAGCTGATCTAGCCACCTCCAAAGGTTCAAGACCTCTTGCACAGGATCCATGACTCCATAAAACCATGTTTGTTGCAGTCCCATGTTAGTTGTGCTGTCTTTGATGACCTTTACCAGCCGTCTGCTGATGGTTGGCAGGAAGGCTTTTGGAGCCAATTGGATTGCATGAAGACCCAAGAGACTGATGTGGAGCTGTTGTATGCTGGAGACCAGAGTTCTCTGAAATCTAGCTCTCTCAAATGGCACTAACAATAAAGCAGGTATATGCCTGTCACAACCATGAATTCTGTGTAGGAAATGGAGAGTGGCCTACGACATGTTAGGCTGGCATTCATCGGACACCACTGCAGATCCTGATCTGTCTCCAGTGAAACCGGGATCGAGGAGGCCGGGTTGTCTAGAGGCTTAATCCAATGAAACATGATGTTCTGTTGTAGGGGCTACATGTGCCAGCTAGTGCACCTGATGAGCAGGTTACATGAAGCTGGGAGCCCAAGAATCCTCAGAACCATCATCCTCAAGACCCAGGATTTATTCTGAAACACCAGGATCATATCCTAAATGTCACAGACTTGAGGCGCTGGTGGAAACGCCTTGAACACCACCGTGTCCATGATAGCCACTATGAAACAGTGTCCATAATATCCACTATGAAGGCAATCATCTGCCCAGGCCTCACACTTGACTTCAGCTTACTGATGGAGAACCTTGGGGAAGTAAAGAGGGTGACTGTCATCCAGAGGTGGCCTGTGATGGACTGCAGCAAGCCCACCTTGAGCATTGTCATCAAGGTAGGGGAATACATGTATCCCTAGTCCTTAAAGATGAGCTGTGACCATCACAACGTCTTTCGGGAACATTCAGGGTACACATGTAAGGATGCACAGCAAATTGGAAGTGCTCAGATCCTACAGTGAACCACAGATAGTGTCTGGTGGAAATGCAGAAAGGGTATATAAAAATATGCATTCTGCAAGAACACTATTGAGTCTCCAGGATATGGCACAGAGAGAATTTGAAACAGAGTGAGCATTTTGAACTTGTACTTCCTCAAGGTATTAAATGGCTAAGGTCCACAATAGATCTGAGACCCATTTCCTTCTTTGGCACAAGGAAAAAGTGTGTAGCGTCCCTCACCTGTGGGTCTGGCACTTATTCAAAGGCACCTTCCACCAGAAGGAGGTTGACTTCATGCATTTAAAGTGAGGCATGGACCGAGAAGTCTGCCATGGTGTGAGGAAATATGAGAGGACTAATGGAAATGCAGCACATAGCTTGGTTGAACATTTTGTAAAACCCTTTGGTTTAACATGATGGAATTCCAGCTGAGGAGGAAATATCAGATTCTGCCCCCTATAGACTGGCAGAGATGAAATCAAAGCAGCTTGGGAATTGCTGAAGCCAAGGAGGAAAGAGTAGATTACTTCTTCTGTGAACAGTTTCTACCACCACTGTGCCCTCGGCTGGAAGAGTCTGAGTTAGTTGCTGCACTAGCTGAGAAGGCTGGTGTTGTCAGTATGTTAAACCTCTTGACTAACACCCCAAACCTTTTATATTGTTGGTTGGACTGGTGGGCTGATCAAAATAATCCCAGGGATCATGCTGTGGTGCAGCTATCTCAAATCACTTTCACACCAAATCAGCATTCCCCCTGAAAAACCTAGATCCATCAAAGGGCAGCCTATGAGGAATATCTGGACCACCCCAGGAAATCCAGTTGCTTGCATCCAAGCATGCTGTCTGAGCACTACACTGGTGCTTACAGTGAAGCTTTTGGAATGGCTGGATTCAACGCCAGCTTGCAGTACATACTATTGCTGCATTCTGACTATCCTGAATCATTTGGACAAGTGCCATCCTAAGGGGTCTGATGTAGTCAGCATGTCCCACAATGCATGTATGTACCTACCCAAATGACATACCTAGTTTAAGGAACACACTGCCAGTCTGGCTAAGTATGAAACTTACCAAAAGCATGAATACACTTGGATTCCCTGTGTGGGGGAATTGAAAGAAAAACTTTGGGGTTTAATTTGTTTGCTGAAGCCTACAAGGCTTTCAGATGTAGGGTGTCTCATTAGGAAATCAGGTTTACCAGAGGCATTTCTCACCAGTGGGGTGACACATGGTTTTAAATTTGTGGTCATGAGGGCATCAACATGTGTCTTGTGTCTCATTAAAGTTCAAAATAGGTTCTGAGAAAACAGCCCTGGTTGGAGAATTTCAGTCAGTAAATTTGATTTAATCTCAATAGTATGCAGTTGGTGGACCATGCGGTGAGTCAAGCTCAGTTCTGGGGAGGTTTCTAACCCACAGTCATTCTGCAGACCCAAGCAAAGTCCTTCATCTGTATAGTCAGGGGCATGAAACTGTCAACCTCCTCGTTGTCATCAGAAACATAGCTCAGGGTTGGGGACCGGCATCAGAACTATCTCTGGTACGGACACAGCCACATTTGGCTGTGACACTGGCACAAAGGTGACCACTGTGGACCTTTAAACTAGAATGGAGGTCAGGCTGAGGAACCAGTCCAGAGGGTCAGTTGACATGAGGGAGGACCCACTCAAGGAAGTCTAACTGGACACACCTGTGACTCAATGGGGATTGAAGATGCTGTAGAGGGAGCCAACACCATCCTGAAACACTGCAGCATAACGTCCTTAAATGCCTCAACATGCTCCAGGGTCGACTCTGTCCTGGGGAATGCTAGGCAGGCCGGGATGTGCTATGAAACCAGATCGGGATCAGATGATACCATAAGCGTGGGACTCTTGGAGTGCGTCTTTGTGACTTCTTGTTTGAAATTCAGTTGTGGGAATGGATTGAATCGCATTCAGCTTATTTGTGCTAATGGCATGCTTTTAATTTTGCTGAAGATTTTAGGTGGAAACGGGATTGCTTGATTGACTGCAACTTCTTCTTGTGTTCGGCAACCTATTGCTTTGCTCCCTGATCACTTTCTGATGCAAGAGTGAACATTTCTCACACAGCGCTGAGTTGTTATATACCAGAGTCGCACAGCATGAAGGTCCATTACAGACATCTGCTTCGTGTAGTTGTGGCACAGCTTGAAACCTTTCCTTTTCAGGGGAGGCACCTTGCCTAGCACATTTCTTTTTGTCATGGGTTATCTGAAGAATGACAAAGTTGGGAGTAAAACTCAGGATCCACGTTGAAGCGGGCAGAAATAAATGAAATTGTATCAGTGTGTAGAGATTACACTCATATGTGGCTATACTGAGTCACTTACGGGAAGATGCAAGGTTGCTGATGAACTACACAGCTGAGAGAATTATCTGGACTTCTAAGAGGTCAGGAATCTATGCTTAGGAGTAGCTATCCAAATTCTCAGTTTGGCAGTTCTTCAGTACAATTCCCCAGGCTGCTATTGTACATCATTCCCACATTACCCTATCATCTGCCAGGTCTTCTGTTATCACAATCAGAATTACATGTTTCAAGTATTGCACTAGGGTATCTATGTATATGTTGGAAATCTCTCAGCTTCTTTTTTATACACTATTCTAATCAGAATCAATCTGGAAGAGGGAATCCATAGGTGGATGATATGTTGATCCTGTTGTAAAGTGAATTATTAGTTGGGGTGGATGGTAGGTAATAATGTCACTGTTCATGATGGGTCCAGTAAAGGTTTCAATAATTTAAACCTAAGCTCAACCCTGGTAGCTATGGCACAGAGAAGAAAGGCTAAATTAGAAAAATGTGTAAAGCATTTAGCAAAACCAAAACAATCAAAATTTGGTTTATTCTTCTGAGGATATCACATTTATGCCAAGTGCCAGCCTGTGGATGAGGAAACTCTCAGCCACTCCCTAACCAATGGGATAAAAGTTCCCAGTGGTACCCTACCAATGTTTGAAGCACTTCCTATGTGTTGTACTCTGAACTATGTTTACAGTGCACCTCTTTACCTACATTCAATATGGCAGAACCTTTCTTTCTCTGGTAAGAGGTCCCTGTGCCCAGACCAGAAGTATGGCTATAGTAATGGGCAAACCTTCCCTTGTGGTCACTCAAAACCTGATTAGGGGTACCACCCTTCACACTGGGATTGGTACTAAGCTGACTAGTAAGACAAAAGAGACAAAAGAGAGGCAGACCCAGGCTGCATCTGCCAGGGATAGGGAAGCTCAGAAAGAGGATGGGCACAGTCACCAGGCCATCCTGCTCAAGGAAGAAAATCACCTCCCCACACGGAGACCTTTGCCCATTGTCTGGGAGCAATGCAGATCTTGCTACTGAACACAGGAAGAACGGCTCTGTTGGCAGGAAAATTACAACTTTCTTAGTGATATTTCCAGCATAGTAATACAAAATCCACCTTGATGATTAAGTTGGATTTTTAAATTACTATTAGCTTTTCAGAAACTGAAATTAAGCATTGTAAGTTGTTATAGTGTGAACCAGTGTTTTCCTGTGGGACAACCAGCCTTATCACAGTAACAAGCAACCTTAGAGATGAGACTTTTCACTTGTAGCACATGTAAAACATTAAGGGCCTCATTTCGACCTCAGAAGTCTTTTTACAAGTCCGCTGAGGTACCGGCGTGCTGAAAACTGCCAGTGCAGGCGGTTTTCTGGACAGCTTATTGTGAGTGCCGGCAGCACTCCGCCCTTTTTCGGATGGAGAGCTGCCAGCAGCCATACTGGCGGTCAGCGGTGAAGTGGAGGCTGCTCCACCTCCACCGCCACGTCATCAGAACACCGCCTGGTGTTCTGGTGATGGGGAACCGGCGGCGGAGAAGCCCCCATGGATCCCGTTCCCTCCCGGAGGATCACCGTTAGGGGAGGGGGCTGAGGGGTGTTGTGTGCGTGCATGAGGGTGTGCGTGTGAGTGTGTGTAGGCATGCAGGGGGTATTGTGTGTAGGGAAAATGTCTGTGTGTGTCTGTGTGTATGTGTGCGTATGTGTGTGTGTGTATGTTGAGGTGTTGTGTGAGTGTGCGTGTAGGGTGTGTGTGTGTGTCAGTGTGAGGGGGAGGGGGATCCTACCACCTTTGGGGGGAGGTAGGGGGTCATGGGTTTGGGGGGTGGACTCTGGGGGGGGGAGGTGGGAGAGACCCCTATCAGTGCCAGGGAACGTATTCCCTGGCACTGATAGTGCCTACCACCATGGATTGCATGGCGGTACAGAACCCCACGAAATCCGTGACCGAAGTCTCCAGCCCAGCGGTCTTAACTACCCTGGCGGTCGGAATGGAGAAGTGGCGGTTTTGCATGGCAGTCACCGCCATGCTTGTAATTCCAATTTTTTTACCGCCAGCCTGTTTGCGGTATTACCGCCACTTCTCCATCGACTGCCAGGGTCGTAATGAGGGCCTAAATGTACATGGTTTACTTTGTAAATAACATGCACTCTGCCCTATGGGCCCTTAAGGCCCACCATAGGGGTGACTTATAAGTATTCAAAAGGAAGGTTTAGAGCTGATAAAAGTTTGTTTTGCCAGGTCAATACAGCAGTTTAAAACTGCATAACGAGGCAGCAATGGTAGGTCTGAAAACATGATTTATGGGTACACTGAGTACTGCAGCCCACTACTAGCTTTTAGTTTATAGGTCCTGGATAGAAGTTGTACCATATACTAGAGACTTAAACGTTCATTAAATGCACCATTTAGGGGTATGCCAACTCTAACATGTTTATCACGAAGAGCATAAACACTTATGGCCAGGAGCAAAGGGTTTATCAAAGAAGGCAGAAATCTGGGAAGATGGGCATTTCCAAAAGTGATCATGCAAAAAAGGGCATTTTCCTACACATCCTTTGATCACTCCCTTTTTTCCCATCAAGCCCCCATGTTTATCTAACTATCCCCATCACTAACCAATATGTCTGTCATGTCCTGCCATGCCTGTCACCTATTGAATCTCTCAATGTTTAAACTTAATTCCACCTATATATCCCCATCAGCCTGCAACATTGACCCCTAGTATCTTTATATGTCTTCCTGCCCATTACTCTTGCATACCTTCATGTGTATCCAACCATCATATCCCGTTGTCTCTTCTGTGGATCCGTCACCACCCATGCATGCTCCTGCTCAGCCTACAATACTACTACATCAGACCTCAAAGTTCCTATTTATGCTTTACCTGTCTCCACAACATGCAATAGCCGTTGTCTCTCTCCAGATGGCATCAGTGTCTATCACGATGTACAATGTTCCTCACTAATCACACATGGTTGTAGGTGTGGTTTCCGCACAAATCTAGATGGTGGCGGACCCATGAGATTCGGAACTACACAGAGCTTACTTTATTTCTAAGGTCATCAACTGGACCTTCCGAGACTTCCTTTGGTCATGTCTGTAAATGCCTCAGCAGGTCAGCTCCTTCTTGCTGTTCTGGTTCTCCTGCCTACATTTAATGGAGTGCTTTATGGATTTCTAATCTCATGGCTCTGTATTTTAATATTTCGGTACGTCTTCATGGCTGTTACTTTGGCTCACATTCATCTTTTGCCTGATTCATCTGGTCATCTCTTTCCTTACAATGAAGTGCATGTTGTCTCTTAAATTATTAAGCTCTCCTCCAAGAAATACTACAAGTTTTGGTAGTCACAATTTTATTTTATGGGCAGAAAAATATTTGCTCAGAAGATCTCTCACAGTGCAGCACACCATGTCAAAATGTTTGGAAACATACTTTTTGGGGCGAACGCCACCTCATCTGTTACAGAGTCCAGGGGGGTGAAATATGATCCTCCTTTACCTATCATGTCATCTAGCAATCCAGTTTTGCATAACATCCTTGACGAGGTGAGGAGCCTACAGCCTATTACGTGTGCCACTAATGAAAAGTTGCAACGAAACAAGGATGGATGGACTAATATGGAAGGCAAATTGGTTGAAATGAGGCAGTGTGTTAGTTCCCTTCAAGATATATCTGTAGTACTTCCATTACTTGAACAACAGATCCTGAAACTCAAGCTTCATACAGAATATTTGGAGAACAGGAATCATTGCACTAATCTCTATTTGTATAGTTTACAGAAGCCTCTTGAGAAACTTAGGAGGTCATTACGACCCGGGCGGTCTTCGCAGTGGCAGTCTGACCACCGCCAAAGCGGTGGTCAGACCGCTTTGGCGGCAGTCTGACTCCACATTATGACTGTAGCGGTTGTGCCACAGTCGGACCGCCAGCACCACCAGTTTTTCTCCACAGGAGGGACTGACGCTGCTGGCAGTCTGAAACCTCCAGTTGATTACGACCCCTCTCTCTGCCAGCTTTTACATGGCAGTGGCACCGCTCTGTAAACGCTGGCGAAGACAGGGTGCAGGAGGCCCCATTGGGGCCCCTGCACTGCTCATGCACTTGGCATGGGCAGTGCAAGTGCCTCCATGGCCAGCCCCATCGTGCTTTTCACTGTCTGCTTTGTGCACCCAAACACCGTAGTATTGCCGTGAACTCAATTATGAGCTTGCGTCACTTTTGTGAGCTGTTTCCTGCTGGGCCAGCAGGCGGAAACAATGTTTCCACCCGCTGACCCAGCGGGAAACTCCTAATGGGGACTGCTGGAAGGCGGCCGCACTGGTGGCAAAATGACCACGGGACTTCGGCAGATGGTGAAAACCCTCCCCCGAAGTCAAAATTACCCCCTTAATCTTCATGAATTCTTAAAGAAATTCCTGCCAGACCTGCTTGGATTTCCCACTACTCCTTCTTTTAATTTGCAACAGGGTCTTCATTTAGATCAACTTAATCCTCATTCTTCCAAACCTCAGGGCATAATGTTTTATCTAGAATTTACAGAACCTCTTTGTGTCTTGAAAGCAGGTGACATATTGTCACAATATATCTATATCCCCAAAATATCTCCAATGCAACTAATGCCAGATGTAAGGAATTTCTAACCCTGATGCCTACAAATGACACCATACATACACTATTGCATTCTTCATCCCTTCTTTTGCTAGATAACCTATTAAGGCACTACAGAATCTTTTGAGGATCCTGGAAAATTGAAAATGTTTCTTTAGAACATTGAAATGGATACTGTTGGGATGGAAAAGTCCTCTGCATGGTGAGAGACATGTACCCTTGCTCTGAGTGCCCAACTGTATTGTTGTCTGGATTCCTAATGCTGATGTTTGTAGGCGAACAGGAATCATGTGTGCGTGCAATGATATAGTCCTGTCTCACTGTTAGAAATGGGGTCTTTGTTTGGCAGTCAGGTTACCCCCTGTTCAAGCAAGGAATCTTACTCTAGTCAGAGCAAAGGCGAAACACACTTGGTTAACACCCACTCGCCCTTGGTACCTTGGCATAAGCAGGCGGGCTTAGCTCAGAAGCAATGTGAAAAGTATTTGTACCAACACACACAGTAAGACAGTGAAAACACTACAAAATGAACACCACACCAGTTTTGAAAAATAGGCAATATTTATCTAAATCAAACAAGACCAAAATGACAAAAATCCAACATACACAGGTTCAAATATGAATTTCAAAAGAATAACAGTCTGTCTCCATAGAAAACAAAAGAAATGATAATTTTGCACAAAGTACCTGGTTAGCATAAAAAATGAAGCCGCACAGCCGAGCGGGCGTCGGAAAAGCCAGCAATGGGTCGATTCCTTCCTCACAAGGGAGGCCGTGCATCATTTCTTCTCCGGTCGAGTCGGCGATGCATCGTTTTTCTCTCTCGCAAGAGAGCAATGCTTCGATTTCCAGATGGGGCACCTCGAATCCGCGCAATTGGGATGCCTTTGACGCCCAGGGACAATGCATGGAAAATCCAGTCACACGGTGTAAGAAAACTGAGCTGCGTGGGGTTTGCGCCGTTATCAGCAGCCACAAGGGGGTGTCGCACATCATTTCTCCAGCCGTGATGCAACGAGCTCCCAGCTGCGATGCAGTTGGAGCATCAATTTTAACGCTAAGCCAGCGGCGCATTGTTTATCAGCCGCGTTGCAGATGGTGCGTTGAAAATTTCTCTGCACGCCGTTGTGTGCGGGGATTTGCAGCTCTTGTTCTGCCAACTTCACCTTTCAAGGGCCCAGAGAGTGGATAGGGCACCACCTGGCAGGGCCGGATTCCCAGCAGAGAGTCCAGGTGCTGGCAGAGGAAGTCTTTGATGGCCCTGATACTTCAAAACAGGAGGCTTGCTCAGTTCAAGCCCTTGGAGATTCTTCACCCGCAGGAATATATCACAAAGTCCAGTCCTGGTCCCCTTTCACAGGCATAAGCGGCAACTGCAGATTGGCCCAACAAAGTACAGGCAGGGGCAGCACTTCTCCTCAGCTCTTCTCCTTGGCAGAAGTTCCTCTTGAATCCAGAAGTGATCTAATTTTCAGAGGTTTTGCGTCCAATACTTATACCCCTTTCGGCCTTTGAAGTAGGCATACTTCAAATGAAAGTCCCTGTTTTTCACAAGATCCTGCCTTGCCCAGGTCAGACCAGGGGGTTGGAGACTGCATTGTGTGAGGCCAGGCACAACCCATTCAGGTGTAAGTGACCACCCCTGTCTCCACTCTAGCTCAGATGGCTCATCATGACATGCAGGCTCCACACCAGCTCCCTTTGTATCAGTGTCTAGAGGAGATTCACAAACAGCTCAACTGTCAGTCTGACCCAGACAGGGAATACACAAACAGGTAGAGTCACAGAATAGTTTAAGCAAGAAAATGCCTACTTTCTAAAAGTGGCATTTTCAAACTAACAATCTAAGAACCAACTTTACCAAAAGATGTATTTTTAAATTGTGAGTTCAGAGACCCCAAACTCCATATTTCAATCTGCTCTCAAATAGAATAATACACTTTAATAATATTTAAAAGCAGCCCCCATGTTAAACTATGAGAGAGGTAGGCCTTGCAACAGTGAAGACTGAATTTAGCAATATTTTACTGTTAGGACGTGTAACACACATCAGTACAGTCCCACCTTAAACATACAATGCACCTTGCCCATAGGGTTACCTAAGCCCTACCTTAGGGATGCCTTACATGTATGAAAAGGGAAGGTTTAGGTCTGGCAAGTGGGTACTCTTGCCAGGTCAAATTGGCAGTGCAAGACTGCACACCCAGACGTTGCAGTGACAGGTTTGAGCCATGTTTACAGGCTACTAATGTGGGTGGCACAACCACCAGTGCTGCAGGCCCACTAGTAGCATTTGATTTACAAGCTCAGGGTACCTCTAGTGCACTTTAGTAGGGACTTACTAGTAAATCAAATATGCCAATAATGGATAAACCAATCAACAATACAATTTACACAGAGAGCATATGCACTTTAGCACTGGTTAGTAGAAGTGAAGTGCCTAGAGTTTAAAGCCAACAAAAACAGGACAGAATAAAATAGGAGGGAGGAGGTAAAAAGATTGTGGATGACCCTGTAAAAAGGGCCAGGCTCAACACTCACAGATTGGGGTTTTGTTGGACCAGGAAGGGTGGTCAAAGCACTACGCTCATAGTGGTGGAAGACTACTGCCTTCGCGAGGAGTTAAACAGCACAAGAGCAGTGGTGGCAGCTTACCATGTAGTAGTTAGTAGTGGTGACATCACTCACCTTTTTAAAAGTTCCACTACTGTTTCTTAGCTCACCCCTGGCCTACCTAAGGTTGATATGGAAGTGCGTGTGTTATCAAAACGTGATGAATGCATGTGTGCTTGCAAAGGGATACACTACACCTAGAGTGACGTATAATGCAGTGTGCTCATAGTAAATGTGTGTGTACTGGCAGAGTTAGTTTAAAGTGAATAGTGTGCACAGGCTGAGTGCTTGTGTTGCATGCGGATATGCAGGTGGTAGCATAATGCATGAGGACAGCAGTGCTGAACAGTGAATGTACTGTGAATGTACCTGCACTGGTACATTATATGGAGGACAGAGGAGGGAGTCCTCTTCTGCGATAGTGGGACATATATTTAGTGCAGTGATTCCTTCAGTGGGAGTCATCCTGAATTCAATCAAGATTCTAAAGTTGTCTACTATTATAGATAACATGCTGACAAATTTTTCAGGGAGCTATACTCCTGATAGATACTGAATTAGCCTCGGATGGAGCTATGACTCTTCAAAATCGTCTTGCTTTAGACATTCTTTTAGTGAAGGATGGCGGATTCTGTGAAATGATTAACTCTAGGCATTGTTGCTCATATATCCCTAACATTGGTAAAGAAATAAGAGACTTAGGTCCTCATTAAGACATTGGCGGTAAGTCCTGCTTACCGCCATGCCGACTGCCGTCAACATACCGCGACAGCGGCGGTATACCGCTACCCATATTATGACACACACATAGCAATCCGTCACTATACGGACACAAACACAAGTCCACCAGCCCAAAGGTCAGTGATAAACTGGTGGTACCAAAACCCACACCGTTACGCCAATAGAACTACGCCCACAGCATTATGACCCACGAATCACCGCAGTGGACATTCAACCACGGTTTACCATTGGCGGTACATACCGCCGTGCTCAAAATACACACACACATACAAAACAACACCACATTGGACAATTCAAACTACACACACCTGACACTCATACACACACCACACCCACACCACCCACATCCCTTTACGACTCAAAGAAATTGACAACTGAGAGAGAGACACACCAAGAGCATCCACAGAACTAGAGCCACAGAACGCCATCACCCATACACCATCCATGCACCTCACAGCACACACCCCAACACATCACCCCACACACCCTCACACACACTCTACACCAATGGCACTACAAAGACACCCCAGGTTCTCAGAGGAGGAGCTAAGGGTCATGGTGGGGGAAATCATCCGGGTGGAGCCACAGCTTTTTGGATAACAGGTGCAGCAGACATCCATTGCAAGGAAGATGGAGCTATGGCAGAGGATCATGGACAGGGTGAACGCCGTGGGATAGCACCCCAGAACAAGGGATGACATCAGGAAGAGGTGGAACGAACTACGGGGGAAGGTGCATTCCGTGGTTGCAAGACACCAGATAGCTGTACAAAGGACTGGCGGTGGACCCCCACCTCCTCCCCCACAACTAACAACATGGGAGGAACAAGTCTTGGCAATACTGCATCCTGAGGGCCTGGCAGGAGTAGCAGAAGGAATGGACTCTGGTAAGTCAAATATTTACTACTTTCACCCCTCTACCTGCATGCCATCACATACCCCCACCTTCACCCTCAATACCATCACACCACCACCTCCCACACACCCCAACATCACAATCCACCCATCCCAGTACCCAGCACTACATGCATCACCAATGCATGGACACCCATCACAATAGCATGCACAAAAGAGAGAGATTCACCTAGCCCACAAAGTAACAACTCACACAAGGCAAAGCTCACAGGGCACTCACAAACATACAGGGCAACACACCCATGTGCAAGATGTCACACTGCATTTACATCCCCACAGGTCCCACACCCAACGTCACCAGAGAGGAGGTGCAACATCCCGTCCCCCCAAAGAAGAGGCCCACAGTGATGACAGCAGCTCTGAATGCCTGGATCTGGATGACCAACCTGGCCCATTAGGGAGACCATGGGCCAGATACTGGCCAAGCTGCAGGAGACCCAGCGGTTGCAGGAGGGACAGTACCTGGGGTCAGGGAGGACTTGAGGGACATCCACACCACCCTGGTCACCACTGCAGGGGTGCTGGTAGACATGGCCAACACCATGAGGGAGGCAGTGGCACACCAGCGGGCTCCTGACATTAGCCACACCGATGAACAGCCCTCCACCTCTGCTGCCGCAAATGGACAGGAGGCCCGCCACAGGAACAACAGGCCACCAGCACCCTTCCCCCTGCATAAGGAGGACCACCCCGCAAACGTCCCTGCGATCCAGGCAGAAGCCAGAGAACATTACCAAGACCCCCGCCAGGAAATAAGACTCTCCTGAATGTCACCCTTGTGTCCCACTCTGTCACCCTGTCCACTTTGAATTGCCATTGCTCCACTTCCTATGCCCCCTTGGACAATGCAACTGTGATCCACATAGAATGGACTCTATTCTGGACATTCCTCCACCATCACCCCAGCCCATTGCACATCCCCATTATATTTTCAGCAAGTAAATAAACACCACTTTAAAAATACAAGTACACAAGTATGTAGTATGTCAAATTACTTAAGTATGTATTCCTTTTACAATCTGTAGACATTTCAAGTAGACTGTACAGTAGTGTACACATAGGTATGACCTGTATTGTGCTGCAGTCAATACACCAGGAGCCACAGTAGGGCACAAATATCTGTGAATAGACATGTCAAAGGGTACAGTGTGTGGACATAGCAGTGTGAACAGCAGCTTGCCAGTGACAATTGACAACACAAAACTGCAATGGAAGATGAAGTTACACTGTCTTACCTGTGTGCCACTGGAAGTACTGTTGAATGATAGATATTCTGTTGTCCACATCCTCATCCTGTGCCTCCTCTTTGTCACTGCCCACAAGCTCCACCGCTGCCACACGCCCATCTCCAGCCTCATCCTCCTGCAGAAAAGGCACCTGGCATCTCAAGGCAAGGTTATGCAACATGCAACATGCAACATGCCACAATGATCTGGCACACCTTCTTGGGTGAGTAGCACAGGGATCCACCTGTTAGTTGGAGGCACCGAAACCTGGCCTTCAGAAGGCCAAAGTTTCGCTCTATAATTTGTCTTGTTCGCCCATGTGCCTCATCGTAACGTTCCTCTGCCCTTCTTCTGGGATTCCTCACTGGGGTCAGTAGCCATGAGAGGTTTAGGTAACCAGAGTCGCCTGTAAATATCGAGGGACAACTGTTAGCCAAACACTCATCCTTAGGGCCAAACCCACACCCATATACCAACATACACTGGGTGGGGACTATGGGCTCACCTATTAGCCACACCCGGTGCCGCTGGAGTTGAGCCATCACATATGGAATGCTGCTATTCCTCAGGATATACGCATCATGCACATACCCAGGATACTTTGCATTCACATGGGAGATGTACTGGTCCACCAGGCACACTATCTGCACATTCATAGAGTGAAAGCTCTTTCGATTTCTGAACACCTGTACATTTCTCCGGGGGGGGCATCAGGGCAGACAACACTCTGGTCAGCACGTTTGAGAACATTGGCTGGGACATTACTGCTGCCATGGCCACTGTCACTTGGAAGGAGCCACTCGCCAAGAAATGGAGCACAGATAGGACTAGCACAAGAGGGGGGATCCCAGAGGGCTGACGGATAGCTGAGATCAGGTCTGGCTCCAATTGGGCACACACCTCTTGGTGTCAGGAATCCCCAAGGTGCCTCCTGCATTATCTGTCAGCATCCCCAGGGATTAGGGTTAAATCATATCTCTGTTCTTGGTTAAACCCTTCATGTTTCTAAGTAAACATAATGTGCTGTGTTACACAATTGGTTTTATCAATGCTTGTTTTACCAATGGTTGTTTGCTAATGTGAGCAGGTGTAGACATGTGCTTCTAATTGGGTGTGGTGACTTATCCACATGCGGAAACTCAACTGCTTTCCTGTCAAGGAGACCAGATCATCGTGGCTTCCGCATGCTCCCAACATGTCCACCTCTTGGCAGCTCCAAACTCCACTAGTTATTATAGCACAAAGTTAAAGAATGGCAAAGTGGGGGAATGGGTTTTGGGTTGGGAACAGCGGGGAAGGGGACCTGTGGAAGCAAGAGTTAAACAACACAATTGCAAGATTAATCACGATGACTTTCAATAAGCTTTGTTTCAAATAACACTTATACTGAAAACATGAACGGCCTAAAGCTTCACTATAACTAGGCCTCAGAAATCTAGGTACCTGGAAATCAAGAAAGGTTATGCAAAGTTTCATATGAACATTCCAGAATTAACATATCATATTTTGAACAATGAACGCTCTCCAAATATTTCTTAGAATAATCACTGCATTACAACAAAAATCAAAGAGCACCTGGTTTTCTCTGCATGAAGGAACTGTGCTAGAATCATGAATAACACTGCTACGTCACACTGTAATTACGAGTTCCAAGACTCAAATGTTCAGGAATTATTATGCACCTTAATCAAACTGCACATCAGGATTTCAATGTCTAGAAATGATTGCGCACTCTGTCTATCTGTATTTCAAAAGTTAAAACGCCAGGAATGAATCGCGCACACTGTTGCCGATTCGCAAATCTAGATTCAAATGTAAGGAAACGATTGCGTGCACTGCCGATCTCTAATTCAAGAGTTAGATGCCTGGAATGAATCGCGCACACTGTTGCTGATTTGAACATCAAGAACCAAACGCCATGAAATGATCGTTCACACTGCCGATCTACACTTCAGAGTTAAATGCCAGAAATCAATTGGGCACACTGTTGCCGATTCGAACATCAAGAATCAAAGGCCATGAAAAGATTGCGCACACTGCCGATCTGAATGCCAAGAGTTAAATGCCAGGAATGAATCGCGCACACTGTTGCCGATTCGAACTTCACGATGCAAATGCCATGAAATGATCGTGCACACTGCCGATCTGAATGCCAAGAATTAAATGCCATGAATGAATCGCGCACACTGTTGCGGATTCGAACATCACGATGCAAATGCCATGAAATGATCGAGCACACTGCCGACCTGAATGCCAAGAGCCAAATGCCAGGAATGAATCGCGCACACTGTTGCCAATTCGAACATCACAATGCAATTGCCATGAAATGATCGCGCACACTGCCGACCTGAATGGCAAGAGCCAAATGCCAGGAATGAATCGCACACACTGTTGCCGATTCGAATATCACGATGCAATTGCCATGAAATGACCGCGCACACTGCCGACCTGAATGCCAAGAGCCCCGCCCATGAGCCACACCCAACCATGCTGCAGGAAAGGCTTCTAGAATGTGTTAGAATAAGGACCGCACCATGTAATCCTGCAACAAGCCTTGCAAATGAACAATGTATTACAAACAGCATTAATGAATTTTCAAGGTAAAAGCTCTGCTATGCATAGAAACACAATGCATGAAATAACCCCCTTGCATAAGGACTGGGTTTTTGCATTACATCGCCCGTAGAGCGCGCACTGTCCTGATGTTGCCATTTCCTGATTGGCTATAAATAGCAGAGTGAAGCATGCCTCCCTGCTTGGCTTGTTTTGCTTCCTGATCTGATCATCTGATTTGGCAATGAAGCCCCTGCTGTTATCCTCGTATTCAGGCCTTTTGAGGCAATTGTTTTCTGCGTTCCTGTACCAGCTGATACCAGGCATTCCTCCAGCACTCCGGAAAAGACAGCAGCTAAGTGACTAGGATTCTCCAGGGAGTTTGTTCTTTGAGCGCTGCGCTTTCCTAGAACAACTGGTGTATTTCAGACATTCGTATTTTGCTTATCTTGAAGAGACAAATGCATTTCTGAACATTCTAAATTATTATTGTAGTTACTTGCCTACATGTGCTTCAGGAAACTGCTTGAGCTCAAGTACTACATAAAGTGACAGTGCAATTTTAAAAGAGCATTTACGTGACTTTTCTTTCTCTAATAGCATAACTCTTGGATGTAAATTGTGTCATTCATGCCTGGGTTTAAGGTTTGAGGAATTTGCTTTTGAAGGGTTTTTCAGACACACAGTGAAACCAAACGAAACTGTGCCACCATAACTGTTTAAACCCAGAGTGGACATTTGTATTTCTTGGATTATTTTTGTTCTTTTTAGTTTAACCCTATGCATGCAGGAAAGTTATATGTGACATAATGAATGCCCTTGTTTGTCTTTCTTGTGCATGATAAGTGCAACCACAGTTCTAACTGTAGTGTGCATAGTGAATCTCTGTGAAGCCAGCCCTAGTGTTGCAGTACATATTGTTATGGTACTCACTTTGGGTTTTTGGTAATGCAGTGTTAGTAATTGTGCCAACAGGTATTATTATCCAAGAAAAGTGCTGGAGCATCCCAGTGTTCTTCTACCGCTCCCGTGCCCATATCAGAAAGAGAGATTCAGTTTCAAGGAAGTTGAGTGCAGTAAATCTACTATCACTCTGTCATTAACGACCTGTCCCCGAAGATACTGGCTGGACCAGCAAGACGTGGCAGTGTTTTCTCTTCCACTCCCCCTTTCCTTTTGGGACACCTGCCAGGGTTTCTGTGTCCACCAGGAAGTGCTGAGAGGTGTTCCAGGAGGTCGGGGGCATACCATCGCCCCTGCAGACATTCTGCTTCTCAGGTGAGTGGCCCCGTCTCGACACTTGGATTGTGGCCCAATCAAGTCTGTAGGTGAAGATAATGTGCCTGTCCTCCATTGTTGCCAAGTCTACCAGGGGCCTGTACACGGGGGGATGTCTCCATCTCCTATTCATCCTCAGCGGTTGTACTCTATGGGGCAAAATGATGAGCATCTGATCAGTTCTAAACCTTTCCTCAATGAACAATGCATTGCATGTTGTGACAGAAACAGTATGTTTATGCTTATTCCCAAAAAGTGCTTATGTCGGCTGGGACACGGTTAGGTGCCATGGCCTGTCTCCCCGTGAAATGGCGGATGCCTGCTGTCCTGTGTGGAGGGACAGGTGGAAATGAGATAATGCCACTGACGTTGTGTGCCGTTGCAGGAGGCAGTCCAGTACTGCTGTGCAACTCCCCATTGGTTAACATTGGGCTCAATGGGTTACAGTGGCTAATGGTGATGTACGCCAGCGGTGACGGTACACACTGCCGCGGACGTGACCGCCATTTTCTATCTGTTCACTCACTTGCTACCTGACCTTCAACAGGAGAGGACCTACACTGCAAGTGCTGCTGTGACCTGCGTCTGGAACCGACCATGGCTCGTGTCACTGGGGAAAGAGCCCCTGACTTTACCGCTGCAGAGTTGGAGAAACTGGTGGATGGGGTTCTACTCCAGTACCGATTGCTTTATGGGCTTCCAGACCAACAGGTGAGTACAATGTAGGCAAAATGCATGGGTCATGATTGCATGATGTGATGTGTGTGAAGGCCTCGTGTAATGGGTGGTGGGGAAGGGGTCCAGGGCAGCGTGCAGCATGTATGGTGGTCAATGTATGTGTGTAAGGGGATGGGAGGGATATGGTGGGCCACGGGTGTAACAGGCCGGATGGTATGACTGATCCTTTTCCCTTTTTCATTTTTCTGCAGTCAGCGCCTATCAAAAAAAGGGTACATAGCATGTCATCGCCAAGGACCTGAGACACTTGGCAAAAAGACAGCGGAGGCCCAGCTGGGGATGGCCTCCCAACAAGGAAGGGGTGCCTGCCGGACCCTGACCTCCCTGATGTTCCGCATACTGGCAGCGGCCCATTCGGAGCTGGATGGGCGCTTAAGGGCATCACAGCAGCCACAAGGGGGTGAGTACAGTTTCAAAATCTGTCAATTGCGCGTGGTGGGGTGGTCCCTGGGTCAGGGATACGGGCCTGTGGGTGCCACAAGGCCAGGCCAGACATTGTACAGGGTGACAATGCCCCTTTCCTAGGCCAGGCCAGACACTGCAGGGTAGGTTCCATGTTGGGGAAGGGCTGATGCACTCCACCCCCAAACATGCTAGTGGACATCTATTACTGGGTAGGGATCTGTAGGTCTCAGGTATGCTGCTATTGGCATTAGGTATTACTGTCCATGGCCTGGTGACTAGCATTGTGAGTGGTAGTGTATCGCCTAGTGCGTAGGGATGTCCCCTGTGTGTTGTGAATGCCAACGGTGGTGTTGTTGCTGGCATTGACTAAGGGGGTCATTTTGACCTTGGCGGACGGCGGAGGCCGTCCGCCAAGGTACCGCCGCTGAATGACCGCACCGTGGTCAAAAGACCGCGGCGGCCATTCAGACATTTTCTCTGGGCCGCCGGGCGCTCTCCAAAAGAGCGCCCGCCGGCCCAGAGGAAATGCCCCTGCAACGAGGACGCCGGCTCAGAATTGAGCCGGCGTAGTTGCAGGGGTGCGACGGGTGCAGTTGCACCCGTCGCGTATTTCAGTGTCTGCTTAGCAGACACTGAAATACTTTGCGGGGCCCTCTTACGGGGGCCCCGCGGCACCCCCTACCGCCATCCTGTTCCTGGCGGGAGACCCGCCAGGAACAGGATGGCGGTAGGGGGTGTCAGAATCCCCATGGCTGCGGAGCGCGCTCCGCAGCCATGGAGGATTCACAAGGGCAGTGGTAAACCGGCGGGAGACCGCCGGTTTACCCTTTCTGGCCGCGGCTGAACCGTTGCGGTCAGAATGCCCTCGGGAGCACCGCCAGCCTGTTGGCGGTGCTCCCGTGGTCGGTGACCCTGGCGGTCACCGGCCGCCAGGGTCAGAATGACCCCCTAAGTGTATACTCTGTCTCTCTCCCCCCCCCTTTTTGTTTTGTCACCCTGTCCTTCTGTACATTAGCATCATCTGGCGGAGGCACAGAGGCACCGGCGACGGAGGGAGCTGCATCCCACATGGCCCTGGAGGCCGAATCCACCGACTGTGGGGGCACCACTGGGACGGAGGGCGAGGGGAGCACCACTGCTGAGACAGGAGGGGACAGTTTTGACAGTGATACCTCCTCCGATGGAAGCTTCCTGCTGGTGGCGGACAGCTCTGTGGCCAGCCCAAGTACAGGTACAGCCGCCACCCCCTGTACCAGCACCGCCCTCCCAGCAGCCCCTCAGCAAGTTTCCCATTCCCGCTCACCCAGGAGGGTGGGCATCTCCTTTGCCCCACGCACCTCAGGCCCTGCCCCAGTTAGCCCTGCTGCCCTGCTGCCCTGAATGAGGAGGCTATTGACCTCCTGCGAACCGTCTCTATTGGGCAGTCAGCCATAGTGAATGCCATCCAGGGGCTGGCAGGGCAGTTGCAACATACAAATGCATTCCTGGAGGGCATTCGCTCTGGCATGACGGCCCAACATAGATCATTCCAGACTCTAGCCTCCTCTCTGATGGCAGCCATTGTCCCGGTCTCTAGCCTCCCCCCTCCAACTTCCTCTACCCAGTCCCATTTCCCTGAACCCCAACCTATCCCAAGCACACAATCAGACCAGCATGCACCCAAGACAACACACAGGAGTGGCTCAGGCAAACACAAGCACCACACATCATCCCAGATGCACTCACACAAACACCATACAGAAGCAGACACACCAACATCCACTGCCTCTACTGTGTCCCCCTCCTCCTCATCATCCACCCCCCTCCCAGTAGCGTCTCCACTCACACCTGCATGCACTACATCCTCATCCACTACCTCCATCACCAGCATTCCTATCACTACACACCCCTCACTGGCAGTCACCACCCCCACATCCATGCACACAACCCCTGTGTCGTCTCCCACTGTGTCTGTGCCCCCCTCTTCCAAAGTACACAAACGCAAGCACTCATGCCCACAGCAAATCTCGTAGATCTCACACCCAAGTTAGAGACTGTGACCTTGCACTCCCCATGTGATGCATCACAGGGCACAAAGCCCCCTCCAGAACCAGTGGAATAAGCCATCCACTCACCCCCTCCTTGCCAGGATGAAGCACACAGGGCACAGAGCCCCCTCCAGAACCAGTGGAAGAAGGCATCCACTCACCCCCTCCTTGCAAGGATGAAGTACACCGGGCACAGAGCCCCCTCCAGAACCAGTGGAGAAGCCATCAACTTGAGAGACTGTGGCCTTGCACTCCCCAGGACCAAGCAGTGGGCAAACCACCCACTTGAGAGACTGTGGGTTTGCACTCCCTAGGACCAAGCAATGGGCAAACCACCCACTTGAGAGACTGTGTGGCTTTGCACTCCCCAGGACCAAGCAGTAGGCAAACCACCCACTTGAGAGAATGTGGCCTTGCACTCCCCAGGACATCGCAGAGGGCACGTAGCACCCTCCAGGAGCAGTGACGTGGTACTATCTTCCGGCTGAGGTGCCCCACCTTCCCCTTCCCCCTGAAGTGCCTGTGTATTTTCAACTTGAAACCCCAGCAGTGTTCTCTCTGTATTGAGGCAGTAGTCAAGTAGGGCCTTGACCTATGTGATATGGCCCTGTGGCCCACAGACATTAGACTGGGCAGTGTCCCTTCATTTGTATATATGTAAATACTGTTTTGATTTTTGAGGACATATTTTTTATTATTTTCTATTATTACACTCACTTTCTTCCAATAATTTTGTCCTTACATTATTCCTGAGGGGTGGGAGGTGAATATGTAATGTTATTGCATCTATTTATGTGTATGTTGTTGGGGTTGTTGCATGTTGCATGTGTCTGTCACTCTCTCTTTCCTCCCTCCTCCCCTGTATGCTAGGGGTGGGAGGTGAATATGTAATGTTATTGCATCTGTTTATGTGTATGTTGTTGGGGGTGTTGCATGTTGCATGTGTGTGTCACTCTCTCTTTCCTCCCCCCCTCCCCTGTATGCTAGGCGGCAGTACTTACCAAAGTCGTCATCACCTGCATTGGTATTCCTGGTGTAGGAGGAGGTAGACCAGCATGGGGAACACCTGCACTTAGGGCTCCATGGCGTTGTGGTTCTTCCTTGAGTCTCCAGAGGTGAGTCTTTTCCCTTCTCTGTACTGTTTCCCCAGTGCTTTTGATGGCGTTGGTACTGCCCCGGAAAAGGTGGTGGATTGGTGTGTCACAATACAGTGGGCGGAACCTTGCCTTCCGTCTAGCTGTTTGTGGTTACCACCGCGGTGCTTGTTGCTACCGCCGTGGAGGTCGGTGTGTTAAAGTGGCTGTCTGTGTTGGCGGTTTCCGCCATGGTCATAATTCCATTTTATTTACCGCCCGCCTGTTGGCGGCATTACCGCCGCTTTATCACCGACCGCCAGGGTTGTAATGAGAGCCTTATTTACTAATCTGACTAATGCAAGTAGTGATTTGAAGGAATTAAAAGAACCAGGTGTTTGGGAAAAGATTGGTAAGGGGTTTTCTTCGGTGGGAAATTGGCTTATTAGTATTTGGAATGGGGTACTATTGAAAATAATACAGGGGATACCAATTGTTGTGGGTTGTCGATTAGGAATATGGGGATTATGCAAATTATGCAAAAATAATTAAATTGAAAAGGTATAAGAATAATCAGAGGAGGGAAGAAAAGAAAAGGGAAAGAATTTATAGGGAAAATTCAAGGAGAAGACAAAGGCCCTCATTCCGACCCTGGCGGTTTCAAACCGCCAGGGTGGAGGGCAGAGGAAGCACCGCCAACAGGCTGCCGGTGCTTCCCGGGCCATTCTGACCGCAGCGGTAAAGCCGCAGTCAGAAAAGGGGAACCGGCGGTTTCCCGCTGGTTTTCCCCTGACCCAGGGAATCCTCCATGAGCACCGCCATGGGGATTCCGAAACCCCCTTCCCGCCAGGAAGAGGCTGGCAGGAACGGGTGTCGTGAGGCCCCTGGGGGCCCCTGCACTGCCCATGCCACTGGCATGGGCAGTGCAGGGGCCCCCTAACAGGGCCCCACAAAGATTTTCAGTGTCTGCTTTGCAGACACTGAAAATCGTGACGGGTGCCACTGCACCCGTCGCACCCCTGCAAATCCGCCGGCTCCATTCGGAGCCGGCTTCCTCTTTGCAGGGGCTTTCCCGCTGGGCCGGCGGGAAAGTTGTAATGACCCCCGCGGTCTTTTGGAGGTTTCCACACGGCGGGCGGCGGGCGGCGCCCGCCGCCCGCTGGGGTCGGAATGACCCCCAAAATGTTAAAGAAATAGAATTATAAAATTGTAGGTAGTAATTAGTGTAATGACACATTTAGTCATCAGAGGAGGGATTGCTGAAGCAGATGTCTTAATTAGAAATTATTAATGAGTGTTTACGTATCTTGAATAATTACTTATGTAGAAAATGAATAACGTAGAGAAAAATAATGTGCACATTTGAAATTGTGACCTCGAAGAATAGCCACCAATGTTCACGAAATGTACTAATTGATTGTAACACATACGAAAATGTTGAAAATGTATTAGATTAATGTAGTAATATGTCATATTAGGCGTTATGAAGTATGCTCTAGCTTATTAATTGTAGGTCTCAATTTAGCAAATGTCTTGGTCTGGTTTTGCCAGGCCTCATGCAGAAGCTGTATTTCTTACTGTTGAATAGAAAATGCTGACAGAATGAACTAACTATGAAATGTTCATTGTCTTGTTAAGAGTGCTCAGCACAAGCTTTCCATGAGAGATGACTAACAGAAGACAGTGTCCTTAAAATTGTAACAAGCTATGTGTAATGTGTGTGAGAGGTTCTTTCCAAGGACGCAAACAATGAAGACACTGACTGGAGACGAAGATGCAACAAATACGATACCTGACGAGCCAGATGATGAGGAAATCATAAAGTGGACCAATCAATGTCGTGTGAAGAGAGAAATATTAGAATTCATAGATTTGGTATAGAAAAATGATTGGGTAGAGTAATAACGTACGATTAATTGACCAATAGGGAATTAGGGGATAGTTTAGGTGACTTTGATATAACAACGCGACAGAGGAGAGTTATTCAGACCTGTGCAGATTTTGAGAAAAGAATGAGACTTTAGAAAAGATTAGAGATTTTGTCATTGGGCTCATATTCTCTCACTGACAGCCTGATGTTTTGCTGATCGACTGATGACGAAGATTGATTCTGCTTGCTTACCCATACCGTGGATAGGTAGATATGACAATGTGACTGAATTGCATTTTTGTGCCTTTTCTTTCTAGGTACCAAATGTGCTGTCTTAATAGTCTTTAGCTAGATGTTTTTCTAAATCACGTGTTCTAAATTGTTTTGCATGAAGCCCCACATGCTGATGCTAATCTGGGTTAGTTGAGGCCATTCACATGACGACGGAAAAATTGCAGGAACAAATGTTTGACAAGCTATCTTGCTGAATTCGATGTATGTGATTACTTCATCGCAAGTGACTTTGTGATTAATCTGTACCGTTGCTTTAGAATGTGTTGTGATTCAAGCCTTGATTAGGTTGCATTCCTTCTGTCACTTTGGTCAACCAGAGTTGTTTTTTATATGTGTTTCATTTGATTTTGAGATTAATCTACATGACTTTAGCATTCTTAACATAACGGAAATAAACATACTAAACTTTACTAAAGGTGTGGTTATTCATGGCTGAAAAGTCATGGTGCGTGACAATTACTGACTCTATTCATTATTGATTTGACTAATGATTATTGGTTATTGCGTAGTGATTATTGTTTCTGTTCTGGAACTATGGTAAGAACATCTTAAACGAGTCAAAAGATTCATCGACATATATGCGTCCCCTTGTAAGTTTACTTATTAAGATCCCACGCACTAACACCTGCAAGACTGTAGTCTTTGCTCCCCTTGGACTTGCTTCATCTTCTGGACCTACACCAATCAATTAAATCAAGCTTGCCACTAGATCCTCTCCCGGCAGCCAAACTAAGCATTTTGAGCACACACCTCATGCTTCTGGTGGTGAAACGTTTGAACTCCCCTCTACGTGAGGGGCTTCTGCCTAAAGCATGGAAGCATGCTATGGTTCTCCCCTTGCTAAGAAAAAACTGGTAAATTTTTAGACCCATTTCTTTGTCTATCCTTTCCAAGACACTGGAGGAATATGTTAAATCCCAGCTTATCTCATTTGTGGAGACCAAGGATGCCCTCCACTCCTCCCAGTCAGGCTTCAGAGCAGGGCACAACACAGAATCCACCCTTAAAAGGATCACAGAACATTTAAGATGGCTTCTGGATATGGGTGGCACAGCCGCACTGATTCTTTTAGATCTCAGCGCAGCCTTCAATACTGTGTCTCGTGATATTTTTGCTGAAAGACTGACTCAACTGGGTCTCCAAGGTATGGCGCTTGCATGGCTAACCTCCTTGGCGAATCGTACTTTCCAGGCCTTCTTGATGAATGCAGTGTCTGGCTCACAATCACTTACCTCGGGACTTCAGCAAGGATCAGCCCTTAGCCCTATGGTTTTTCAACATTTATGTCCGCCCTTTGGCAGATCTTATGGAAAGCTACAGTCTCACCCTATTTTCAATCTTGGATGACACCCAGATCATCTTTTCTCTACTGTGCGGCCGGGTAGTCAACTCAGAAGATTTTAACTCCTGCCTCGGTTTTGTCTCCACCTGGATAAAAACCAACTCTCCTAGATTAAATTGTGACAAGACCGAGGTAATGGTACTGGGTAAGAATCCTCAGCTTTGGGGGCCTCAACACTGGTCTGCTAAACTGAGACTGAACCTATCAATAAAGTGAAGAACCTTGGCTTCTGCCTCGACTCCACCCTGTTGATGAAGCCACAAGCGGCTAAAGTAGCCTCCACATGTTTTGCCACTATGAAATGGCTTAAAAAGATCTAGTGGATACTTGCTTTTTCTGCTCAAGGCACAGTTATCCAAGCCCTGATACTGTCAAGGTTAGATTATAACAACATCCTCTACTTGGGGGAAGAAAAAGCAATGATAAGACACCTCCAGTTAGTTTAGAACTCTGCCACAAGGCTTTTGTTCTGTCTTCCCAAATACTCCTCTGCTCCTGTGCTTAGGACCTCAGTACCTGCAAAAACTGGTGGTTCCCTACCATCCCCCCATACCCTGCACTGGAGCACCCGATTCCTTTTTACAGTCCCTAGAATCAGATGTAACTGAGTGTGTGGCCGCTCCTTTTCGTTTTTGGGCCCTAGGCTATAGAACACCCTCCCTGAGTCTCTGAGATGCTGTGTTTTCTTATCTTTCTTCTGTGAGGAATTGAAAACCTAGTTATTTTAGCTTTCATTTCTAAGTTGTCCTACTTGTCCCCTAAGTGTTGGGAAACCCTAGAGGTAGCTACAAGCTTAATAAAAAGGTAATAATCAGGCCTCGAAAAATAATTAAAATGTTACTAGACCTGAAGTTCGAGTAACTTGAATAATCTACTCAACCATAACTTTAATAATGTTCTTTATCAATTGTGTGACCCTGGGCAAATATTTCATTCTCACATATGACTGTACCTTCAAATATGAGCTCAGCATTTCTGCTGTAAAAGAAAACTTCGTTGTTTGATTAAATGAACTAAACATTTGCTCCATATATAAAAAGAATCTAGCCCACATCAAGGGCACACATGATCCATTACTTGTCTCTTAGTTTACTAAGCTTTACTAAGAGCATTGCTACCAGGACAGGAGTGTTTCTAGGTTTATGTTTAAATACAAATTTTTAATAAATATATTACTAAAGCATGATGTGGTCTCACACTGTCATTTACAGAGAGC
Organism: Pleurodeles waltl; assembly: GCF_031143425.1. NCBI lineage: Eukaryota > Metazoa > Chordata > Amphibia > Caudata > Salamandridae > Pleurodeles > Pleurodeles waltl. The sequence goes on along the minus strand of NC_090442.1, from coordinate 339,507,471 downwards.
CAATTTCCATGAAATGTCCAAAAACCTTCCCACTAACGTGCAGCTTTACTGATAAAACTATATAATGTATTAACAAATCTGTGAAATCGGGATTCAGAAAACATTGCCCATCACCAAGAGAAGTGTTTTGATTTTATATCACACAGAAGTACAAACAATGGGCATTCATAATTACTGAAATATATTTTGAAATGTTTGTACAGTTGACTTAACCATTTAAATGTTGTGTGTTAGGAAAAAACGGACAAAATCCTGGGACACTGCAGTCAGTAGGAAAATTAATTGTAAAACAAACTGACTTTTGACCTCTGTCTCTGAACACAGAACAAATGTGAAAAGAATAATATTTAAAGGCCTCCTTCACTTTCTGGCTGAACAGAACACCTGTTCTTTGTCAACATGAAGGGTCCAGTTGGTCCTAAAAATAGCTAGACCTGATCGGGAATTTTCAAGGCCTGATAATAACAATACTCTTAACCACTGCACTCACTGTCAATGCACTCTACACAACTGCACTCTGCTCCGCAACACTGCAACCCTACGCTGCAGTACTCTACTCTACGCCACTGCGTTCTAATTGGCACTATTCTCTATGCTGCACCACTCTATGCTACACCACTCTGCCACTCAACTCTACTCTGTACTGTAGGCCTCTGCACTCTATGCCACTCGACTCTACACTACTGCCCTCTGCATCACTCAACTCCACTCCACTCTGCACCACTACACTCTACATCTCGCCACCCTGCACCACTATACTCTAGTATGCACCACTGCATTCTACGATGCTGCATTTTATGCTGCTGAATTCAATGCCACTGTACTTAATGCCACTATACTCTGCAACACTCTACACCAGTCCACTCTACTCTATGCTACTTCTGTGTGTGTCACTCTATGTGACTCCACAGTATGCCATGCCAATACACAACACTCTATTCCCCTTTTTGCCATTCCACTCTACAGCACTTCAAGTCATTCTCCTCTATGTCACTAATATTTAGCCATGCTGAACAGCAGCCACACTAATGTACAACATGGCTAAAATGCACTTGCAAAGCCATCACTCTTACTCTTTTAAAATGACTATTGATACATTGGTAATTTATGCAGTAGCAAAACAATAAATAAAAATGTCTTTATGAAGGCAATGGTAAAAGCAGATTACCCAATCTGGTTATTCCACATGCCTCAGCTATTTACCTTTATTACAAGTTGTTTAAAACATGTACTTTGGCACAACAATCAATTTTAAAGTCTCTTCGCAGAATATTTATTGCTCGGACTTGAAGTCTGTTTTCAAGCTATTGTTTAACAAAAGACATCACTTTATATACAGTAAAATTACATGTGTTCCAAATGGGCTTAGCAAGATGCAGCTCCCATATGCCAAGGTTCAAAATATCCTCCCAAGACTCAGACTGAGGTGACGGCCTTCCTAGACATCATTGGTTATTACAGGAAGTTTGTCAAGAGCTATGGCACCATTGTTGCTCCCTTAACTGAGCTGACTTCTAAAAAGTAGCCAAAGAAGGTGATCTGGACAGAGGCTTTCCAGAAAGCCTTCAACACCCTGAAGAGGCCATGTGTACAGCACCAGTACTCAAGGCCCCTGGCTTCTCCAGGGAATTTATTGTCCAGACAGACAACTCTCAGCATGGCATAGGGGTTGTTTTCTCACAGATAAGTGAAGAAGGTCTAGACCAACCTGTAGCCCTCATTAGCAGGAGGTTACTTTCTGGGAATCGAAGTGGAGTGCAATTGAGAGGGAAGCGTTTACTGTGGTGTGGGCATGGAAGCTGAAACCATTCTTGTTTGGGACACACTTCTGAGTTCAGAAAGACCACAGACATCAGATAGCTAATGCAGATGAGGGATGAGAATCCAAAATTGTTGAGGTTGTCCATTTCACCTCAGGTAATGGAATTTATGGTGGAACACCATCTTGCAACTGACCATTCCAATGTTGATGGTCTTTTCAGGTTCTGCCACCTTAGTGATATGAATTTCAATGAGGGTGGGTAGTTCTCCCTACTTTCAGATGGAGGGGGCACATGTAAGATCTTATGTTCTTGGTGTAGTCTTCCCCAAAACATTTTGCCTTCACACACCTTCTGTTTTCTGAATGCATTTCTGTTGGCATTATGACTGTGCACTTTACCACTGCTAACCAGTGCTTGTGGCCTCCCCCTAAAATATGGGAACATTTACCTACACCTGATTGACACATTTAAATTACTTATAAGTCCTTAGTAAAGTGGTACTGTTTATACCCAGGGTCTGTAAATTACGCGCTACTAATGGGCCTGCAGCACCCATTGTACCACCCACTAAAGTAGGCTTTAAACGTGTCAGTCCTACCACTGCAGCCTCTAGTGCAGTTTCAAACTGCCAATTTGACCTAGTGAAATAAGCCATTTCCCAGGCCTAGACCTTCCTATTAATTACGTATGTCACTCCTAGGGTAGGCCTTAAAGACCCATAAGGCAGGATGCAAAATGTGTGTTTAGGTTTTACATGCCTTGGAAGTGAGAAATTCCTAAATGTCTTTTTCACTACTGTAAGGTCTAGCTCTACTATTAGATAACAGTGGGTTATCTTAATACATCTAATAAGTGCTTTTGATTGGGAGCAGGTAGAAATGTGTCTGGAGTCAAATTAATTGTAATTTAAAATCCTCTTCAATGGTAAAGTCAGATTTTAAATCACAATTCTGAAAGCGCCATTTTTAGAAAGTAGTCGTTTTCTAGCCTTACACATTTGGTGTCTGCTACCAGTGTCCTGGGTCACATGACTTTGAATGGTTGTGCAGTTGGGGTTTGTGTATTTTTGCCTAACAGTGAAACAAAGGGGACTGGGTGAAGGCACAATGGGCCATTCTGCCTGGATGACTGGGGTCGGAGCTGTTCCCTGTCCCACTTATACTTCAAAGGGCATGCCCTCAGCTCACACAAATGTATCTGACACCAGCATTTTGTCACCCCAGACTTCTTGAAGCCTTGGCAGGAGAAGGGACGATCTTTCCAGAACCATATCTGGGGGTAGCCTAGGATGCTCATCCACTCCAAAGGTTGGCACCAGATATAAATATTGGACTCGCAGATCACCTCTTGAGTACACTACCGGACCTGTGGATGACTTTGTACCGACTGCCTGGACCCCCAAAGGACTGCTTTGCTGCTACCAGTGAAGTGCTCTTCTGCTTGAAGGATACCTGAACCAATCTGAACCATCTCCTTGAACCCAGGATCACCAGAAGTGACTCCAAAGGCTACCTAGCTGGCCTCTTTTATGAGCTACAAGGACATAACATGTTCCAGAGACCTTGTATCCTGCAACAGGCCTCTGCTGGAGTGAGTCCTAACATTCTAAGTGGTGCCCCCACGTCCCAGAGTCTTGGAAGTGGCGTTAGAAGTGCTGCTCCTCTCTAACCCTATAACTTGGGACTTACAAATGTTTTCACCAATAAGAGCCCTGAGAAACAACAGAATACTGGACTGACCTGCCAGCATATTAACCATGACTTCTCAAAAGCTTCCACTACGTTATTTTCCACAGCTGTACATCCTGTCCAAATGGTCCTCTCTGTGAGCTCTTGTCTGCCACAGCCTGCAGCTTCGTCCCACTGGAGATTTTCTACATTGTAAAAAGTGACAAAGTCCAAAGGTAAATATCTTCACCGCACCTTCGCTCAGCATCTCCCTGATGATGATGCATCCACCTTGGACCGTCTGTTGCCTTGCCCTGCTGAACTCTATCTTCTCAGGAAATTTTCTTCAAAATTTCTACTAAATCTGCAAGTAGGTTGAGACCCAATACACCTTTTGTATCCAACCCACCCTCCATCTGGGTCAGCATTAACTTTTAAATTTGCCCTGCTCTACCACAATCAGATACCCACAGTTGGTGCTTTGCTCTATTAGGTGCTATTTTGCACTGAAAACTTTAAAAATGCATAACTCGGGTTCTACTGAATGGATTGTTTTCGTGTAATTGTATTCATTACAATGTACTAAAGTGGTTTGGGACTTTTCTTCTGTGGTGTTTTTACTTTATTACTGTTTGAGTGCTGCAAAAATACTTTACACATTTCCTCTAAGTTAAGCGTGACTGTTGTGTGCTAGGCTACAAGAGGGTTAAATTAAATTGAGTGACTTTTGTGGCTCACCCTGACAAGGATTGTATTTATTGCTTAAGTAGGGAATTCACCCCCTTCAAACAAAACCCATTTTTTTTACACACTTTAACCTTTTTTAATTACAATACAGGTGAGATATTTAAAACTTCAAAGTACAATTTCATATGAAGAAATATCTATGAGAGAAAAAAATTGCAAGAGGAATTGTAGATAAAGGAAGAATATTTTTTCTCAAGTTCTGACCACCTCACTCTGTAAAACGTTTCTGTTCTATTTAGTTCCCCCAAATCCCCACTCCTCCCACCCCCGTCAATATCTATTTGGAATTTTTGCAAGTGCAAATGCAAATTTTTACTTCACCAACTTTAACAACCTTTACTTCTATCTTTATTTGTTCAGAAATAATCAAGAGACATGTTTTTACTGATGGTTAAAGATACTTTCGTGATAGCTCAATCTGTATTGGGCACATGCTTTGTACCTTAATTTTCTTCATTTAATAAGATTTGACCAGATGGAGACTCCTCCAGCCTTCCCTCACGGGTGAGTTACGTTTAATTAAAGTGATTATTTTCCTATGTATTTTATATATCATCCAGATGTTGTTTCCAGTCATTTTAGAAAAGGATTTTCGTGAAATGAATGAAGGTACAGATTAAAGTGGGGAAGAAATGATGCTCTAAATTACAAATTGAAAGAGCGTGCATACTTTCCACACATTTATGTTTTGCAGCAATACTTGTCAATTACGATGCACTATCGCATGCATTTCCAAATCCATTTACCAGGCTAGAACCATCTTTAGGGAGACGCTGTATCAAGGAGAACCATGCTGCGAGGTTGTTCTGTCTTATTTAAGTTTCTCTTTCGCTATGATAACGAAGTTGATCGCAAAGTTAGAGAATACAGGGCGTTGGAGTCTATCACTTTATTAGCATAGGAAGACTCACCACCTGTGGTGGCTAATATAAATAAGCAAAGTAAAAAATACTGTCGACAAACCTTCATGGTTACAAGCACACACTCAGAGAAACAATTTGAAAACAAACAATGGGGAAAGCGAGTTTAGAGTGCACGTCTTACAGTATTAATAGAAATAAAAATAAGAACATCAATGAAATTAAATCAATATGCTGTGAATGCACACACAGCACGTAAAATAGACGTGCCACGCTAGACCAGCCAACCCCAATCACTCAAAGGCAACAGGCCACATTCAAGAGTACTCTGAGGCACCTTAACCACGCCACTCAACACTACTTTAAAATTATGCATATAAAATAAGCCGGGGCCGAGTGACAACGCAGGAATCACGGCAGCTGCAGGCAGGGCCGGCTTGTGGGCGGCGCGATCGGCGCGACCGCACCGGGCGCTGACCTCAGGGGGGCGCTGTGTTTACCAATAACTTCCGAAAATGTCATTTAAAAGCACTTGCTGAAAAGTTCCTTGCGCGTTTAGCTTTCAAGAAACAATTAAAATGTCAAGATACCTCTTGTGATTAATGTTCCTGCTAGAGACATAGAGATGGGAGTTGTGCCTAGGCGCAGCTTTGACTCAACATAAAGTAGCATAGAGAGTTAATATGCCTGCTGCAAAAATAACTATGGGGCATATTTAAGAAAAGTGGCGCTGCACAAAGCGCAGCACCATTTTTCCTGCACCCCTTAGCGCCCCCCCTAACTCCACCATGTGTGCGTCATATTCAAAATACAGTGCACCATGGCATCAGTTAGGGGACTAGTGTCAGAATTTTGTACGCTAGTCCGGCGCCTTGCAGGATTAGCTTCTCAAATGTTGACGCTAATCTTGCAAAGCACCGAGAGGCCCATTGTACCCAATGGAACCCTCCTTTTAATGCCTGCTCTGAGCAGGGGTTAAAATTGCTGGAAAAAGATGACGCAAAGAAATCTAACAGATTTCTTTGCGTCATTTTTTTTGTCCCCCTAACGGGGATGCCCCCTTTGCATACGTTATGCCTGCTGCAGGCATAATGTAACGAAAAAGGTTACAAAGTGGCGCAATGCATGCATTGTGCCTCTTTGTAAATATGGCGCAGCGTTTTTGGCCTTCTAACACCACATTAGTGTAAAAATATGACACTAATGTGGCGTTAGAATGGCATTAGGGGCTTTTAAATATGCCCCTAGGGCAGTGCTTAAAAGGTGCTTGTTGTTTCCGGTGCGTAGCACAGGCACTTATTTTTTAGGGCTGGCGCTTATTTTTCTACCTCAAGCATTTAGTGGGAGAAAAAGACTAATATGGTAAAGAAAGAGAAAAACGAAAAAACATCACAATGGGAAAAAGCTGAAATCTGCAAGAGTGAGGTGAAGGAGCAGGGAGTGTCTGTAAATGGATTGAAGATACCCGGGATGGCGTCAGGATTACTTTGCCTCTGTATTCCATGTTCACACATTTCATTGCAGCAGCCGCATGTTTAAGAGGAGGGCTTTGGGCACGGGCACCTTTTTATTTACAAATTGAACACTGCCTTATGAGGCATATTTGAAAAAAGTGGTGCTGCACACAGTGCTGCACCACTTTTCTTGTGCCCTTTAGGACCCCCCCCCAACGCCGCTATGTGTGCGTCATATTTAAAATACGGCGCACCATGGTGGTAGGTAGGGGACTAGCGTCAGAATTTTTTATGCTAGTCTGGCACTTTGCAGGATTAGCATAAAAAATGTTGACTGCTTATCCTGCAAAGCACCCAGAGGTCCAATGTAACCAATGGAAGCCTCCTTTTACTGCCTGCTCTGAGTAGGTGTTAAAAGTGCCAGAAAAAATGCTACAAAGAAATCTGTCAGATCCCTTTGTGCCATTTTTTGGGCCCCCATAATGGGGGATGCCCTCTTTGCATACATTATGCCTGGCGCAGGCATAATGTAGCCCAAAGTGTTACAAAGTGGTGCAGTGCCTGCATTGCGCCACTTTGTAAATATGACGCAGTGTTTTTGGCCTTCTAACTCCACATTAGATTTAAAAAAAAGTACACATGTGGCGTTAGAATGGCACTAGGGGCTCTCAAATATGCCCCATGGGGCATATTTGAAAAAAGTGGCGCTGCACACAGTGCTGCATCACTTTTCTTGCGCCCCTTATCGCTCCCCTAACACCCACCATGTGTGCGTTGTATTTAACATACGGCGCAACAGGGCGGTAGTTAGGGGACTAGTGTCAGAAGTTTTTACGCTATTCCAGCGCTTCGCAGGATTAGTGTAAAAAAATTTCAGGCTAATCCTGCAAAGCCCCCAGAGGCCCATTGTAACCAACAGACGCCTCCTTTTAATGCCTGCTCTGAACAGGCGTTAAAAGTGCCAGAAAATAATGATGCAAAGAAATCTGTCAGATTTCTTTGCACCATTTTTTTGGCCCTCCCTAACGGAGGAATGCCACCTTTGCATACATTATGCCTGGCGCTGGCATAATGTAGCACAAAGGGATACAAAGTGGCACAATGCATGCATTGCACCACTTTGTAAATATGGCACAGCGTTTTTGGCCTACTAACGTCACATTACCGTAAAAAAAATTACGCTAATGTGGTGTTAGAAAGGCGCAAGTGGCTCTTAAATATGCCCCTATATTTTATGTGGCTAGATAAGTGGTTTAGTAAAGCCAGCCTTTACAAGTGCTTTAAAACACATGAATTTATGTGAAAGGGGAGCAATGGAGAGATGAGGTGCACATTTGCGGGTAAAACCGAGGAGGAGGTCATGGGGTGTGGGGCGCCACAATAAACTGTCACAGAAGGCGTCACCACTCCTGAAGCCGGCCCTTGCTGCAGGCATACATTCAGGAAAAGGCCAACCCTGGAATTCTAGACGGACTAGGGATGCCTGAAGAGATTCTGATTTGAAAGAATATCTTCAAGAACACACACTAGATGTACAAATAGGGCACTAGATGAAAATCTATAATTCTATGAATATGTAAATGAAAGGCCTATGTTCACTCCACGCATCGCTATAGCCACCCGGCAGTGAGTGAGAATGTGATTACCACTCCATTTCACAGGATTCCATAACAAGGCCATGGTAGGGTGACCACCTACTCCCAGGTCATTATAGACACCTTTTCAGACCTGTGTTGTGTGTGATAGCATGATGCATTCCGAATGAGAAGTCTATGTTTTGCTTCCACAGAAGTAATTAGATTAAAACACTAAAGATTAAGTATGTGTTGGTGAAACATCTAAAACTAGAGAGTGTCTGTAATGACCTGGGGTGGTGGTTGGGTGGGGGGGGGGGGGGTTTGGAGCAGGGAGGAGAGTAAATGCCCTAGGATATGATGGCCTCCTCAACATCTATGCACCTAACAAGTCATATACATAGCTCTCAAATGGACCTCATTTGCAATGTACAGCTCCCATTTCTTCCAAACCTTTAGTCAATAAATAACCAGCTACCTGGTTAATAGCTAAGGGGTGATTCCAACTGTGTTTGATGTTCTTTGGGTTGCGGGTCTGGGTGGGGGGGGTGGTATGTGGGTTCTCAAACTAACTGTTGGGTTGAAGTGGGCGCAGGGTGGTATTGTTTGGTGAGTTATGGTTTCAGATTTCCCCTTAACATGTTCCCCTCCCGACACCGGAGCACATTGCACCTTCACCCTGCGCAGCTGATTGGCTGCGCTCGACCCACCTCATGCACACATGCCACCCTCTTCTAGCAGTGCCATCATCACTACCGGAGGCCTGTGCTGGAACATTCGTGGGCTCAATGACCAATGTAAGCCCGGGCTAGTTCATGCCTACCTTAACATGTACCACATCAACATCTGCTTTCTCCAGGAACTCCATCTGACTCTGGCGACTGCCCCCGATTGCGAGCTGAGTGGTACACCGAGTCGCATGTGTCTCTCCACTACAACTACACCAGGGGGACAGACATACTCCTGCGTAAGGGGCTGCCTTGTCAGCTGTGGCAGGCTGTGTGCAACTCTCATGGGTGGTATATCATACTGTCGTGTTATCCTAGCTCCAATTTATGGCTCCAATAATTATAGCCCGGAGTTCTCCTCCAAAGCGTGGCTCCTGATCACTGGTATGGGTCCAGTTGTGGTACTCCTCGGGGGTGATCTTAATGTGGTACTTCATCATGATATGGACCACTCTGGCACCACTGGATGCCCCAACCCTCATGCTGTGGTGCAACTTCACACACTTATGATTGACAATTGCCTCCTGACTTCTGGCACGTGACTGAAGCATCTTGCACTTAAGGCACATTCATTACGATGACACAGTGCATATACTATTGGCTACTCACTCGGGATATCCTCACCTGGGCTACTACTTCTACTGCTACTGCTAACGCTACACATCTGTCCATGCACCTGCTTTGCTGGAGATCTCCCGCCGCTGGCCGCCCCACGGGTTTTACCTGGCTACTGGCCCCCGGCAATTTCGGTGACATGGCCTTCCAGGACGAGGTCCGAACTGCTATCATTGACTACTTTGACACAAACAATGGATCTACATCCTCCCCATCAACACTGTGGGAGGCCTTCAAGGTTGTAATCCTTGGTGTCCATTGCTAAGCAGTCCGGTGTCATAAACGTGATCTGGACCCAAATTGCTATGCCTGAATGGGACCTATGGTTCCTTGAATTGGAATTTTATGTCACAAAAAGTGCCTTTAATATGGTGGCTATTCATGCAAAATTGCTGGAATATGACGAGGAGGCTCAAAGACAGACAATATCTGCACTGGAAGGTAACTGCACGTTGCTATGAAGAGGGCAACTGCCCTAGGAGGACGCTAGCTAATATGCTGCACCAGCCCTGGGCTTAGCCCCACATAGTGGTTCTTCGCGATAAGCGCTATGAGCAGCAGACCACCCCCACGTGCGTTACTGCAAACTATAGCCTCCTTTTTGTCTCGGCTCTACAGTGCCTCAACAGTTCCGGACGAGGGGGTACTGTCAGCCTACCTGGATACTATCCAGCTGTTATGGTTGGGACATGCCCACCGTCTTCACCTTGACTCTCCCTTCATGGAGGAGGAAGTCATACAGGGCTTTCTTAGCGATAGGGTACTAGGTCTTGACGGCCTCACCACTTCATTCTACAAAGAGTACACTGCTCTTCTGACCCCACACCTTCTGCCGGTGTACGAAGACTCACTGGAGACCAGAACGCTGAAGCCATTTTTGGGGAAGCAGTTCTGGTAATGGTACTCAAGCCAGACAAGCCCGCCGACTGATGCGTCTCATACAGACCGCTTTCAATGAACCACATAGATAACAAAATCCTCAACAAGCTTCTTGCAAATCATCTCTTACCATTGCTACTTAAAACGTTCCATTCGGATTAGTCGGGTTTTGTGCGGGGATCACTCCACTCTGCACAATCTACATACAATGTTTTCCCTCATGCACACTGTTAACCCCCTACTCTGTGCTGGTGCTGCATTGCTGAGGCCACAAAGATGTTCAACTCCTTAGAGTGGCCTTACTTATTCTGAAATCTAACTCGTATTGGGCTCAGCTTGGGCTTTATCAGTGTGATATGCCTTTTGTATGCCTCTTCGACGGCCTGCATTCGACTTAATGGGTTGCTGTCAGATCCGTTTCTGGTCACTTGTGGGATCCTACAGGGATGCCCATTATCCTCAGTCTTATTCGCCATGGCGATGGAGCCACTGGGCACCTGCCTTCGGGAGGACCATGCCCATGGAGGCCTTAATTTCAGCCTGACAGCTGATAGTGTCCATGTATGCAGATGATATCACACTGTATGTCCATGAGCCCCAAACTAAACTTGCCCACGTCGTTCGCGAAGTTATCAGATTTGGTGGATATGGGGGCATCCACATCAACTGGGACAAGTCCATTTTATTTCCCCTCACTGCCAGCATGCTCCCATTCAAATTGGAATACCCATTGCAATGGGCTTTTGAACCGGTATGGTATCTGGTAATAGGGCTCAGCCGTTATCTGGATGTGCTCTGGAGAGTCCATTATGGCCGAGCCATGGTGTGGCTGGAGGTGTAAATACTGGCCTGCACTCTGCTACCATTGTCTGTTACGTGGAGGATTGCAATTGCGAAAATGGAAGTATTACCTACATTTTTGTATCTATTCCTCAATCCGCCAATATCGCTGACCTCACACTTCCTCTGGCACCTACACTCTAACCTTGTAGCCCTAGTTTGGGCAGGCAGCCAGCCACGGATTACCTGGGAGATGCTTATTCTGCAATTTCAGCAGGGAGGCCTAGGTGCCCCTGACATGACTATACACACTGTGCGCACAGGCTTAATATATATTTAATTTTGGCTCTACCCCATGTGCTTCCAGGGGGAAGTGGAGGTGGATTGGGCAACCCCTTGGCCACAGCCCTCTTTACCAGCCCTACAAGCCACTGAGGGCAGAAGTTGACATGGTGGAGTGCGACCGATGGGCGTGAGATGGCATGAACTGCTGTGCCTGCCTTCCTGGCATCTACCTTCCCTCTATGCGCCTGCGCTGCATTTGCAAAGTCTGATTTGCATATGGCTGGGTATAAACTGGGGTGACATGGTGAGCAAAATAGCAATGGATTAAACCCAGATCTGTGACTGGGGTTGTTTTTAAAAAGTTTCAACTCTCTGTCCATCATTTTATTTTGTGATGTTATGTGCGCCCTAAGTGGTTTGGGTATGCCCAGCCGTAAGTCCCTTGCTCCCTGCGCCACTGGATTCAAGCTAGCCTGGCTGATAAGGGGTGATAACCCCGAAACCAGTGCAATGCTTGTTTCCGGTCATTTTATTTTGTGATGTTGCTATGTGCACCCTAAGTGGCTAAGGTATGCCCAGACGTGGGTCCATTGCACACTCGCTGCGCCACTGGATTCAAGCTAGCCTGGCTGATATAGGGTGATACCCTGATACCGGTCCCAGGATGCTTGTTTCCGTTCAGGGGGACCTGGCTTGGCAGTTTGGGCTGGACATGTGGAGCAGGGTCAAGACTAATTTGCATATGGCTGGGTCTAAACTGGGGTGATGTGGCGAGCAAAATAACAATGAAATAAGCCCAGATCTATGCCCGGGGGTGAGTGTTTTGAAAAGTTTCAACACTCCGTCCATCTTTTTTTTTTGTGATGTTGCTATGTGACAGGCATAAGTGCGCAGTCGTTATGCCTGAAACCGGTTCCAGGATGCTTGTTTCCGGTCCAGGGAGGGCATGGCCTGACAGTTCCGGCTTGACTGTTCCCATGGGGAACAGGGTCAACACTGATTTGCATATGTTTAGGTCCATACTGAGGTGGCATGGTGAGCAAAAGAACAATGGATTAAACCCTGATCTATGACTGGGGGTGAGTGTTTGAAAAGTTTCAGCATTCAGTCCATCATCCTTTTGTATTGCTAAAGTTGCCCTAAGTGGGAAGGGTATGCCCAGATGTGGGTCCCATGTGTGACTGGATTCAACCTAGCCTGGCTGATGAAGGATGATACCCTGAAACTGGTCGCAGTCATTATGCCTTGTGAGTGAGGATCTACTGTGTTGCAAATTCCTGTCGTCGATTTCCGTAGCCAGACATACTATGGTCTGTCCATTCATTTGTGTCCGTCTCGCATCTGCACACTTTTCAGTCCAATTCACTTAATACCATGCACTTCCCAACAGACATATAGAGGCAGGAGAGCTGACCTCAACTAAGTCCAAACGGCTTGTGTGACTATACATACGAACATCACAAAATAAAATTATGGATGGAGTATTGAACTTTTTCAAACACTCACCCCCAGTCACAAATCTGGCTAAAATCCATGGTTATTTTGCTCGCCCTGTCAACCTAATGTGGATGCTTGTTTCTGGTCCAGGGAGGACGTGGCCTGGCAGTTTGGGCTGGACTGTTCCCATTCGGGGCAGGGTCAAGACTGTTTTGCATATGGCTGGGTCCAAACTGGGGTGGCATGGTGAGCAAAAGAATGATGGATTAAACCTAGATCTGTGACTGGGGGGTGAGTGTTTGAAAAGTTTCAGCACTCCGTCCATCATCCTTTTGTATGACCATAAATACCAAACATCTGTTTATGTGCATGCATTATCTGTGTGGCGTTCGCTACGTAAATTAACATCAGCCAGTCCTTGTACTTTATCAACAATATATGTTTGTACACATCTCATCCACATGTTCACAGAATCACCAGTGTTGGATGGGCAGATTGGTTCATTTATGTGTGCGTAGTCAATTCAATACATCTGTACACAGGCAAGACATTGATCATGTGAAGATCAAGTGGTTCAACATCCATGGTGATGTCCCAGCCAATTCCCAGTCCATTGCAAAATCAATATGAGTAACTTTTTTGGTTTGGATCTGAGTTATGTGTCCATCCTTCTCTGGTATCACTGGATTTCAGAACTTACATCCTCTCCCTGATTTGATCTGGCATTTATACATCGGTACCATACTTCAATCATTATGAGCTGGTGCAATCTTCTGCAGGCTCTTGGTGAGGTTGTATCTAGTTTATATCCTTTGAAACCATAGGCAACTGGAAAAACCAGGAAATAACCTATTTTATGGTGAGATGCTGGGGCATCGGTTATTTGTGGTCATACACTTTCTGGAAAATAGTCAGCTATTAAATTAGACCAGGGGTCCTCAAACTTTTTAAACAGGGGGCCTGTTCACTGTCCCTCAGACACTGCTGGGGGCCAGACTATAGTTTGAAAAAAGAAATATGAACAAACTCCTATGCACACTGCACATATTTTATTTGTAGTGCACAAAAAGCAGGAGAAACAATGCAATTAAGAACGATTTTAATCAACATAAACTTATTTCAATGGGAATTATGGGCCTGCTATTGGCTAATGAGATGGTCAATATCCGGTTCCATATTTGTCACTGCTGGTCATAGCAAGCGATGCATGCGTTCATCAGTTAGTCTGGATCTGGTTGGAGATTTCAGATGTTCAATTCGGGAAAAAGTCTGTTCACAGATATAGGTGCTACCAAAGATGGTTGAAATTTTGAGTGCATGGTTCTTGAGATTAAGATATGTCTCAGAGGGGAAAGGTGCATAGAAATTAGTAAGGCTACTTGACTTGAATGCTTCTTTCAGAGAGTCACAATTCTGTAGTTCGGCCAATTCCATTAGGTAAATCGGATCAACAACTTCAATGTCAACAGAAAATGGGTTCTGGAAAAGCTGTATGTCCTATTCATGGAGATGAAGCTCTTTAAATCTAATTTGAAACTCCTTTTGCAACATTTCTAGTAAATCCACACATGTTTTGTTTGGGAATGCAACTGCTGGTTTTTCCGCCAACAGGTTTTGAGTGGTGGGGAGATGGCAGAAGTTTTCCTCCTTCACTTGTTTAATGAGGAGGTCTAATTTTACTTGAAATGCTTTCACATGTGAATGCATATTAGAAGAGCTTCCCCTTTCCTTGAAGTTGAATATTGAAACTGTGGAGTAGCTCTGTTATATATGTCAGAAAGGCAAGGTGCAATTTAAATTCTGCATCTTTGAGCTCTGGTACTTTGTTTTTTGAAAGCATAGAATCAGAAACCTGTGGAAGTAAGTCATAAAAAGGTTTCAAAACTCTCCCTTGACCCAGCAAACGGACCTCTGTGTGGTACAGAATATCTCCATAGGCAACATTTAGCTCAGACAGAAATTCCTGAAACTGTCTGTGGTTTAGTGCATGAGCTCTAATGAAGTTAACACAAGATACCACAATTTTCATGACAGAGTTCAACTTCAGTGATTTACAACACAGTGCTTGTTGGTGGGTGAGGCAGTGTATGGCTATTGGATGTGAATGGTTGTGTTTGTCCATCTCTTTCTTAATGCGTACAACCACTCCTTTCCTATGAAAGGAGTGGTTGTACGCATTATACCCTATGGTCTATACCCCACCATGCTAGGAGCACCGTTAGTTGTCACACAGGCTAGTTTAGCCAACTCCAGCTCCAAATCGTTCACAGTCTGGCAAACTTTTTCATAGATATCCTCTCCTGCTGTTGTTTCTTTGATGCTTTTCAGTGCAGCAAGCTCTTCTGTGACTTCGAAATAATCATTTGCCCCACGAATGAAAATTAGAAGTTGTGCAGAATCACGAACATCATTGCTTTCATCAAGTGCCAATGAAAAATAGCAAAGTTTTTTTGAGGAGTTTTGCAAATGCACATTTTCTCCCATTTCTTCAATCCTTCGTGTAATTGTAGGTCCTGAAAGACTCACTGTACTAAATAAATCAGCCTTCTCTGGACACATCTCTTTGGCAACAGAAAGAAGGCATTCTTTAACAAATTCTCCCTCTACGAATGGTCTGCTAGTACGCGATATGAGCTTGGCAACTTGATAACTTGCTCGCAATGATGATACATTTAGCTGCTTTTGCTTCACAAAAATATGTTGCTGAGTTGTCAATCCATTTTTCAGTTTTAATATTTTATCTTTTTGCACTTGTCCAACCAAACAATCATATTTATCTTTATGTTGAGTTTCATAGTGTTGACGCAAATTGTATTCCTTTAACACAGACAGTAACTTCTGGCATATTAGACAAACAGCTCTTTCTTTATACTGCGTGAAAAGGTAAGTCCACTGTTCTTTGAATACCTAGCACTCAGAGTCAATTTTTCTTTTTGTTGACCTAATGATTTCCTAGGGATTGAAAATTGCTATTAGTAAAATACCAATAAATACACAGATACAAAAACAATATACCACTAATAAAAACAAAACAAAAAAAAAAAAATGTCAGCGCTCATTAGTAATGCACAAGCTTACTCACTAGCAGGCACACACACACAAGCTCATATTTTTTTTTTTTTTTTATTATTTTTTTTTTCTCTCTCTCTCTCTGTCTCTCTCTCTCTCTCTCTCTCTCTCTCTCTCTCCCTCTCCCTCTCCCTCTCTCTCTCTCTCTCCCTCTCTCTCTCTCTCCCTCTCCCTCTCCCTCTCCCTCTCCCTCTCCCTCTCCCGAGAAGAATGAGCTGATAATCATCCCCCTGGGAACTGAAAGTATGAACCGTGCCTCGGAAATGCCCTAATTCTGGGAGGTCCTTGTGACCATATATGTATGACCTATATATATATATATTCTGGATAGGACCAAGGCACTTGAGAGCATTCAGCGAGGTTGATAAATAATTTCCAATCATTTGTAAAGAATGACCCCCACACACTTCATCCTAGCTTGCTTGCCAAAGAAGCCTCTAATAGTGCACAAGCTTCCTACGTTCAAAGGAAGCACTTATGGATGGAGGGTGTGGAGTGGGATCCAGTTAATGCAAAATACATCAAACATACAGTAAACATCAACATTTGTGTTATGCCCCATTATTGCGATCACACTTGTGGCAATTGATTTTGCTGGATGCAATTAATATTGACAAACAAACATATACATACACTTACTGACATACATACATACTGTTAGACTTTTCATCCTTGCGTGGTCTTCCTAAACTTTTTACCTCTGTTCCCCAGGTTGTTGATGTGTGCTGGACTCTGATTTTGCTGTTTTTGTTACTCTGGGCACTTTACCACTGCTAACCAGTGCTAAAGTGCAAGTGCTCCTTTACAGAATGTGTATGTGATTGGTTTATCCATGATTGGCATATTTGATTTACTAGTAAGTCCCTAGTAAAGTGCACTAGAGGTGCCAGGGCCTGTAAATCAAATGCTACTAGTGGGCCTGCAGCACTGGTTGTGCCACCCACATAAGTAGCTCTGTAATCAGGACTCAGACCTGCCATTGCAGTGTCTGTGTGTGCAGTTTTACCTGTAAATTCGACTTGGCAAGTGTACCCACTTCCCAGGCCTAAACCTTCCCTTTTCTTACATGTCAGACACTCCTAAGGTAGGCCCTAGGTAGCCCTAAGGGCAGGGTGCAGTGTATGGTTAAGGTAGGACATATAGTAATGTGTTTCATATGTCCTGACAGTGAAATATTGCTAAATTTGTTTTTCACTGTTGCAAGGCCTGTCCCTCTCATAGGTTAACATGGGGACTACCTTTAAATCTGATTAAAGTGTAGATTCCCTTTGGGAGCAGATGGACATGTGGAGTTTGGGGTCTCTGAGCTCACAATTTAAAAATACATCTTTTAGTAAAGTTGATTTTAAGATTGTGCGTTTGAAAATGCCACTTTTAGAAAGTGAGCATTTTCTTGCTTATACCATTTCTGTGACTCTGCCTGTTTGTGGATTCCCTGTCTGGGTCCGTTTGACAGTTGGGCTGGTTGCACCTCACACTAGACAGTGACACAAAGGGAGCTGGGGTGTAGCCTGCAAATCCTGATGAGCCATCTGTGCTAGGAGGGAGAGGAGGAGTGGTCACTCGCACCTGAAAGGGCTGTGCCTGCCCTCACACAATGCAGTCTCCAACCCCCTGGTGAGTGTCTGGGGCCTGGCCTGGGCAAGGCAGGATTTCACATTCCAAAGAGACTTTACTTTGAAGTAGGCCTACTTCAAAGGAGAAACTGGGTATAAGAAGGGCACCCAAAACCACAGACTTTAGAACACTTCTGGAAACAAGAGGAACCTCTGCCTGGAGAAGAGCTGAAGAGCTGAGAAGTGCTGCCCTGCCTGTGACTGTGCTTTGTGGAGCTATCCTGCAGTCGCTGCTTCTTCCAGAGTAAGAGGGCAAAGACTGGACTTTGTGTGCCATCCATCTTGTGAAGAAATCTCCAAGGGCTTGATTTAGAGCTTACCTCCTGTTGTTTGAAGTCTCAGGGACAGCAAAGACTTCTATCTGCCAGCACCGGGAGAGACTCCTGCTTTGACAAGTGGTGCCCTATCCAGTCCCTGGGCCCTTGAAAGGAAAGCTGGTGGAAATCCAAGGAAATCGACTTCGGACCGACGCCGCTACTGAATCCGGTGATGCCGCCTGCACCCGATGCCGTGGCCTTTGCTGGAACGCTACGATCTTCGCAGGCCCGACGCCGCTGCAGCCCCGCTGAAGTCCGCGACTCCGTGGAAGTCACCGCACCACGTCATGACCAACGTCGCTCGAAGTGCGCGGATTCAAGATTTCGCACTGACGCCACGATCCCCGACTTCGCGCATCGACTTGTTTTCACTCTTCACCAAAGGTACTGTACTTGGGGGTCTACGCGACTCCGTGTCCGGCGCCGCTGGTGTCAACTTGTTGGGAACGACTCCGTCACAATGCCGTGTTAACACCTCATCTAAGCATTTTGTGTTTCTAAGCGCTATTTTTGAATTTAATCTTTAATAATTCATAACTTGACTTGTGTATGTTGGATTTTTGTCGTTTCGGTCTTGTTTTGTTTAGATAAATATTTCCTATTTTTCTAAGCTAGTGTTGTGTCCTTTTGTAGTGTTTTCCTTAAGTTACTCTGTGTGTTGGTACAAATACTTTACACCTAGCACTCTGAAGTTAAGCCTACTGCTCTGCCAAGCTACCAAGAGGGTAAGCAGGGGTTAGCTGAGGGTGTTTCTCTTTTACCCTGACTAGGGTGAGGGTCCTTGCTTGAACAGCGGGTAACCTGACTGTCAACCAAAGACCCCATTTCTAACATTGGTGATTAGCGGTTGGGATTTGGACTTGTATTTGTACTTGACATACAGTAATTAAGTGTACACTACTGTTTTGAGTGCAGACCACTACGTGACCACATACTACTTGTTTGGTGATCTTTTGATTTTTCTCTTTGGGACTGTTTTTTGTTCTACTTCCATTTTTTCGTTGATTCCTTGATTGACTTTCTTTGGAACTTGATTTGGGAACTTGTTTTTCTGCCTTTGGAACTTTGCACTTGTTTTTGAAACTTCATCATGTCCCAAGCTGGAGATGCATCAGTTGGAGCTGACTTTGACCTTGAGAAATTGGAGGGTTATACCAAGGCTCAGTTGAAGCAGTTCTGTAAAAGTTTTGACTGTCTCATTAAGAGCTCATCCAGGAAGGAGGAGCTGCAAAAGGCGCTGAGGGCCTGGGTGACAGCCAAAAGCACTGAAGGGCACACAGAGGATGAGGGAGATGAGGAGGAGGAGGAAGAGTGTTCAGTACATAATGGTATTGTGGCTGTGCCTGTTATGTCCATGGTGAAGGTCTCCAGGGCAGGTAGCAGTGTCTCATCTCGTTTTTGGCAAAGATTCTAGAAATAATTTGGAACTCTGAATTGATCGAGTTTTTAACAAAAGCGGATGCTCTTGATATCTCCCAAAACGGGTTCAGAAAAGGGCATAGTACTGAAACTGCCCTAATCTCATCCTCTGATACTATTCGAAGGATGGTTGATGAAGGCAAGGGGGCTGTTTTGTTTTTTTTAGATTTATCCGCTGCCTTCAACACTATCTTTCCCACACTATTAATGTCCCGTTTGCATTATGTGGGTTTGAGGGACAAGGCGCTTAAACTTTTGAAGTCTTTTCTTACAAATAGATGGACCACAGTTAGCTGTGGTGATTTCAAATCTAGACCTTATCTTCTGCCATGTGGGATTCCGCAGGGATCTTCCCCCAGCCCTGCATTGTTTAATGTGTATGTAGCGCCTTTGGCTAGTCTAATTTGTACTTTTGGTTTCATTCCATCTTCCTATGCTGATGACTCCCAGTTTATTATTCCTATTAATCAGCCATGGGAGGAGGTTGCAGATCGGTTTAGTAATTGTATGGTGGAAGTGAGTAAATGGATGAAGACCAATTGGTTAAAAAAGAATGCCACCAAAACTGAAGTTTTATGTTTTGGACCTGGAAAGAATTTTTGGAACTCACGGTGGTGGCCCTCTGAATGTGGTAACTGCCCTGTGCCCACTACTGTTACTAGAAACCTAGGCATCTTGTTCGACGAACATCTGTCTTTTAAAAAACAGATTAATCATGTGGTAAACATCAGTTTATGGTCAATTAAAATGCTCAGAAAAATCTTCCCCTATCTGTTACATGAATGGAGAGTATCTGCTATCCTGGCATTGGTAATGTCCAAGATAGACTACTGTAATGCACTGTTCCTTAATCTGGATAAGGGGCTGATAAAAAGACTCCAATTAGTTCAGAATTCCGCTGTCAGAGAGGTTCTTAATCTCCCACGATGTATATCAGTTAGAGAGAGTCTTAGGAAATTACATTGGTTACCAGTGGCGCAGCGTATCCAGTTTAAGTCGCTCTGTCTTACTTTTAAGGCAGTTCATGGAATAGGACCACGGTACCTGACTTCCAGACTCCTCCTGCATGTACCTAAAAGAAGCTTGAGGTCTTCCCAAGCTCACTTGATTCAGGTCCCTCACACACATAAAGCCAAATGGGGAGACAAAGCTTTTACAGTAGCTGCAGCCAGAGGATGGAACTTTCTCCCACAGAATATTAGGCAAGAATCAGGTTATATGAAATTTATGAAAATGGTGAAAACTTGGCTCTTTCCTCGTTAATTGTTTGGTACATCAAGATCAGGGTCTTTGATTTAGTTTGTTTCAGTTTCTTCTATTGGATGTTTTTCTATCTTCATTATTTCTGTTATTTTTCTTATCCTCTGTCTATTTTTTACTACGTGCTTTCTTCCCAGCGCTTCGATGCTCTCTGAATAGGAACGTGCTTTATAAATCTCGAATTACATTACATTACATCATCTAAGGGTCTGACACCTGAAGAGTTACAGGACAGACAGGCAGGAAGGGAGTACCAATTGGAGCAGAGAAGGCTGTCCCTTGAGGAGAGGAAGTTAGCGCTGGCTCATGAGCTTAGCTTGAAAGAGATGGATCATAGAAGCCAGTCCAGTAGAGATGGTGGCAGCAACCCTACAGTGCAGCCTGAGAGGAGGGTGCACATTCCTAAAGACCTTGTGAAAGATTACAAGAGGGAGGATGACATATACTTGTGGTTCAAGGGGTATGAGTCTGCTCTCCACATGAATCTGGTCCCTGAAGCTCATTGGGGGGGTGGGTCTGTGGAAGCACTTTGAGGTAGAGGGGAGGGATACACTGACAGCCTTAGGGCATGCTCAGAATCTCACCTACTCAAACATGATGGATGCCTTGCTTACAAGGTATGGTCTTACCCCTGAGCAGTACAAGGATAAGTTTAGGTCCTACAAGAAGAAGGAATCCCAAACATGGTTGGAATGTGTTGATTCTTATTGCAGGTCACTGGATGGTTGGGTGAAGGGCAGTAAGGTAACTACGTATGAGGGGCTTTACAATCTGATTGCTTGGGAGCACTCGTACAGTTTATGTTTTCCAGAGCTGTGCCAACACCTGATTGACAGCAAGCTGACTGAGCCCAGGAAGATTGCGCATGAAGCGGACCGCTGGGAGAGCACCAGGGTCCAAAAGAGGTATGGGGGAGACCACGCCAAGGGTGGGCAGGTCCCTCTCAGAAGAAAGGTGGGGTAAGGGCAAACAGGGGGAGTTCTCTAAAGGGCCCCAAACTTATTCCCATGGTAAGGATTCCCAACCCCCCAGTGAAAAGAAGCCATGGTTCTCCAAAGGGTAGCCAGTGGCAGGTGGTCCCCCACGTAAGTGCTATGCATGTGACCAGGTGGGTCATGTGAGGGGGGACCCCAAATGACCCAAAAGTACACTGGCACCCACTGGTGCGCCGTCCCAGGGTTTGGCCAGTGTAGCGCTTGGGGAGGAGTTTGTTTCAGGTGGGTGGGAAACAGCTGAGATGACCCTTGTCTCACTAGGGGACAGGGAGATGGTTCAGAGAACCCTCGTGCCTGAAAACACTAAAAAGTACAGGCAGTGGGTGACCATTAATGGACAGAGGGTGGAGGCTCTGATAGACACAGGAGCCAGTGTGACTACAGTGAGGAGTCAGCTGGTGTCTGAAGAGCAGATTGATCACCGGTTACTTCACCAAATAGTTGCAGTGGACAACTCAGAGCGCCTGTGCAGAGTGGCGCAGGTTCCCTTGAAGGTAGCTGTGAGTCCAAACATGCCTGTTGATTGTTTGCTAGGCAATGACCTGGAGGATTCCCCTTGGAAGGAGGTGGAACACTGGTCTCACTTGGAGATGTTGGGCCTGCTTGGGTGGGTATGCGTATCCACCCGGTCAATGGCAGCCCGTCAGGGTAATCAAGGGCCCCTACAGCCTGAAACAGTGGCCCAGGGGCCTGCCAAGAGGAAGGGCAGGGGGTGCGGGAAACCAGCCCCAGACGTTCCCGCGGTCCGGGAGGAGGCGGAGCCTGAGGGTGAGGCCCGGAGCCTACAGGTGAACAAGTGGCTGAACAGGGGGAGCTCCCTGAGCTGTCACAGTTGCGGCAGGAAGGGGGGCCCACCAGGGAAGCATTCTGTGCAGCACCGAGGACATGCCCTACTTTGGAGGGTTTGCGGCAGCAGGATGCAGACCAGGTGGCTGGAAAGGAGCCAGGATCACACCTTATTTATTGGGAGGATGACCTCCTGTATAGCGAGCCTAAGGTTCCTGAGCCTGGATCAGCCCGTGTGCTGGTGGTACCCCAGTGCTTCAGGGCCTTCCTACTGGGGTTGGCTCATGATGGGCCTTTAGCTGGACATTTGGGGCAGGACAAGACTTTTGAGAGGCTTGTCACCCACTTTTACTGGCCCCTAATGTGCAGGCACTCAGATGCACATTGCAGGTCTTGTCAGACTTGTCAGGCAAGTGGCAAGAGTGGGAGGAAATGTAAAGCTCCCCTCCAGCCTTTGCCTGTTGTCAGTACCCCCTTTGAGAGGGTAGGCATTGACATTGTGGGGCCTCTGGATCCCAAGACAGCCATGGGTAACAGGTTTATCCTGGTCTTGGTGGACCATGCCACCCGGTATCCAGAAGCCATTCCTTTGAGATCAATCACTTCCCCTGTGGTGGGTTGTGCATTGATGGGGTTTTTTACCCGCATGGGGTTCCCCAAGGAAGTGGTATCCGATAGGGGTACCAACTTCATATCCACTTATATGAAGTCTCTGTGGAAGAAGTGTGGAGTAACCTACAAGTTCACCACCCCCAAAGTAATGGTCTGGTTGAGAGATTCAACCGCACCCTAAAAGGCATGATAATGGGCCTGTCAGAGCCCTTAAGGTGGAAGTGGGACGGCCTCTTGCCATGCCTTCTGTTCGCCTACAGGGAGGTGCCTCAAAAGGGACTTGGGTTTAGTCCCTTTGAGCTGATTTATGGCCACTCTGTGAGGGGACCCTTGAGTCTGGTTAAGGAAGCTTTGGAAAAAGCTCCTAGTAAGCACCCCCAGGATGTATTCAGTTACATGCTGGCTTTGAGAAACCAGACTGCCCGCTTCAGGAGTCTCGCTCAGGAGAACCTGGAAGCAAGCCAGGAGGATATGAAACAGTGGTATGACCAGAATGCCACTCTGGTCAAGTTTCAACCTGGTCAGAAAGTGTGGGTGATGGCGCCAGTGGAGCCTAGGGTGCTCCAGGATAAGTGGACTGGGCCATTTGAGGTGGTGGACCGTAAGAGCGAAGTCACCTACCTGGTGGACTTGCGGTCTCCAAGGTACCCTTTAAGGGTCCTGCATGTCAACCGCCTCTAACCTCACTTTGAGCGGACTGAACTGTCCATGCTCCTTGCGACAGATGATGGGGTAGAGGAGGAGAGTGAGCCTCTTCCTGACCTCCTGTCTGCAGGAGAGAAAGATGGGTCAGTGGAAGGAGTGATCCTCTCCCCCTCCCTGACTGAGGAGCAGCAAGGTGACTGTGCCACGTGTTGGGACAGTTTTCCTCACGGTTTTCCCTGATCCCAGGAGTCACACACTTGTGCACACATGATGTGGACACTGGGGACAGTATTAAACAGAAGGTTTACCCTGACTGACAGGGTTGGGAGCTGCCACGTACCTCATTAACATCTGATTCAACATCTGGATACTGGCAGATTGCCTTAACTGAGGGGGCCAAGGAGAGGTCAGCATTCTCTACACCAGATGGACACTTTCAATTTAAAGTGATGCCATTTGGGATGAAGAATGCCCCTGCCACCTTTCAGAGGTTGGTCAACCAGGTGTTGGCTGGGCTGGATGAGTTCAGTGCTGCCTACCTGGATGACATTGCTGTGTTTAGTTCCTCATGGGAGGAACACCTGCAACACCTCTGGAAAGTGTTAGAGGCCCTACAGAAGGCAGACCTCACTATTAAGGCGAGCAAGTGCCAAATAGGGCAGGGTTCTGTGGTGTACTTAGGACACCAGGTGGGGAGTGGCCAGGTGGCACCCCTACAGCCTAAGATTGACACGATTCTGGCTTGGGAGCCTCCCAAGTCCCAGACTGAAGTGAGAGCCTTTTTAGGTCTCACAGGATATTACAGGAGGTTTGTTAAGGGATATGGTACCATTGTTACCCCCTTAACTGAGTTGACTTCTAAGAAGCAACCCAGGAAAGTGATCTGGACAGAGGCTTGCCAGAACGCTTTTGATGCCCTGAAGGCTGCCATGTGCACAGCACCTGTGCAGAAGGCACCTGACTACTCCAAGGAGTTTGCTGTGCAAACAGACTCCTCAGAGCACGGCATTGGAGCAGTACTCTCACAGCTTAATGAAGAGGGCCTAGATCAACCCGTAGCCTTCATTAGCAGGAGGTTACTACCCAGGGAACGTAGGTGGAGTGCCATAGAACGTGAAGTGTTTGCTGTGGTCTGGGCACTGAAGAAGCTAAGACTCTACTTGTTTGAGACTCACTTCCGAGTTCAGACCGACCACAGGCCCCTCAGATGGTTAATGCAGATGAGGGGTGAGAATCCAAAACTGTTGAGGTGGTCCATTTCCCTACAGGGGATGGACCTTACGCTGGTATAGAACACGCCAATGCTGATGGTCTGTCCAGGTTCTTCTGCCTTTGTGATGAGAACTCCCATGAGGTTGGGTAGTTGCCCCCCACTTTCAGCTGGGGGACACACGTGTTAGACTTTTCATCCTTGGCATGGTCTCCCTTAACTTTTTGCCTCTGTTCCCCAGGTTGTTGATGTGTGCTGGACTCTGATTTTGCTGTTTTTGTTACTCTGGGCACTTTACCACTGCTAACCAGTGCTAAAGTGCAAGTGCTCCTTTACAAAATGTGTATGTGATTGGTTTATCCATGATTGGCATATTTGATTTACTAGTAAGTCCCTAGTAAAGTGCACTAGAGGTGCCAGGGCCTGTAAATTAAATGCTACTAGTGGGCCTGCACCACTGGTTGTGCCACCCACATAAGTAGCTCTGTAATCAGGACTCAGACCTGCCATTGCAGTGTCTGTGTGTGCAGTTTTACCTGTAAATTTGACTTGGCAAGTGTACCCACTTGCCAGGCCCAAACCTTCCCTTTTCTTACATGTCAGACACCCCTAAGGTAGGCCCTAGGTAGCCCCAAGGGCAGGGTGCAGGGTATGGTAAAGGTAGGACATATAGTAATGTGTTTTATATGTCCTGACAGTGAAATATTGCTAAATTCGTTTTTCACTGTTGCAAGTCCTGTCCCTCTCATAGGTTAACATGGGGGCTACCTGTAAATCTGATTAAAGTGCAGATTCCCTTTGGGAGCGGATGGACATGTGGAGTTTGGGGTGTCTGAGCTCACAATTTAAAAATACATCTTTTAGTAAAGTTGATTTTAAGATTGTACGTTTGAAAATGCCACTTTTAGAAAGTGAGCATTTTCTTGCTTATACCATTTCTGTGACTGTGCCTGTTTGTGGATTCCCTGTCTGGGTCAGTTTGACAGTTGGGCTGGTTGCACCTCACACTAGACAGTGACACAAAGGGGGCTGGGGTGTAGCCTGCATATCCTGATGAGCCATCTGTGCTAGGAGGGAGGGGAAGAGTGGTCGCTCGCACCTGAAAGGGTTGTGCCTTCCCTCACACAATGCAGTCTCCAACCCACTGGGTGAGTGTCTGGGGCCTGGCCTGGGCAAGGCAGGATTTCACATTCCAAAGAGGCTTTACTTTGAAGTAGGCCTACTTCAAAGGAGAAACTGGGTATAAGAAGGGCACCCAAAACCACAGATTTTAGAACACTTCTGGAAACAAGAGGAACCTCTGCCTGGAGAAGAGCTGAAGAGCTGAGAAGTGCTGCCCTGCCTGTGACTGTGCTTTGTGGAGCTATCCTGCAGTTGCTGCTTCTTCCAGAGTAAGAGGGCAAAGACTGGACTTTGTGTGCCATCCATCTTGTGAAGAAATCTCCAAGGGCTTGATTTAGAGCTTGCCTCCTGTTGTTTGAAGTCTCAGGGACAGCAAAGACTTCTATCTGCCAGCACCGGGAGAGACTCCTGCTTTGACAAGTGGTGCCCTATCCAGTCCCTGGGCCCTTGAAAGGAAAGCTGGTGGAAATCCAAGGAAATCGACTTCGGACCGACGCCGCTACTGAATCCGGTGACGCCGCCTGCACCCGACACCGTGACCTTTGCTGGAAAGCGACGATCTTCGCAAGCCCGACGCCGCTGCAGTCCCGCTGAAGTCCGCAACTCCGTGGAAGTCACCGCACCACGTCATGACTGACGCCACCCGAAGTGCGCGGATTCGACGTTTCGCACTGACGCCGCGATACCCGACTTCGCGCATTGACTTGTTTTCACTCTTCACCAAAGGTATTGTACTTGGGGGTCTACGCGACTTCGTGTCCGGCGCCGCTGGTGTCGACTTGTTGGGAACGACTCTGTCACGTGCCGTGTTAGCACCTCATCGAAGCATTTTGTGTTTCTAAGCACTATTTTGGAGTTTAATCTTTAAAAATTCATAACTTGACTTGTGTATGTTGGATCTTTGTCGTTTTGGTCTTGTTTTGTTTAGATAAATATTTCCTATTTTAAACTAAACTATTTTATTCTAAACTAGTGTTGTGTCATTTTGTAGTGTTTTCATTAAGTTACTGTGTGTGTTGGTACAAATACTTTACACCTCGCACTCTGAGGTTAAGCCTACTGCTCTGCCAAGCTACCAAGGGGGTAAGCAGGGGTTAGCTGAGGGTGATTCTCTTTTACCCTGACTAGGGTGAGGGTCCTTGCTTGAACAGGGGTTAACCTAACTGTCAACCAAAGACCCCATTTCTAACACATACACATACCCATCCATAAACATACACAGACAAACATATTGACATACATACATACAGATACAGACATACACATACTGACATACATACAAACACATACATACAGACATACATACAGATACAGACATACATACTGGCATACATACATACTAACATACATGCATATGCACACAGCTAATTTTTCTTACCTTTTTTTTTTTTTTTTGCAGGAGGGTGGCTGTGGCTCATATAAGTCGGCATGGCTCTCCTGTCCTCTCGGCTTTTCTCTTCCCTCCCGTGTGGAGGGATCTGGGAGGAAGTGACCGGCTGTCACTTCCTCTTATTACCTTGCGACTGCAATTCTTTTAATGGGCCCAGTCGCGCTATGTAGCAGCGCTGACCGGGCCCCAGACAAGCAAAGGTTTGTCTCTTCCCTCCCACGCGGAGGGAGCTGGGAGGAAGTGACTGGCCATCACTTCCTCCCATTACCTTGCGGCTGCAATTTGTTAAAGAGGCCCGGTCACGCTGACCAGGCCCCTGAAGCAAAGGCTCATCTGGTGGCCAGGGGTTCAGGGCCCTGGCGGGCTTAGGTTAAGCTCTTTTGTGGGATTCACCAGCATCTCCCTCTCTCCTCAGATATATTTAACTGATATATTCCCATCTTTTTACCATAATACATGAATCATTCCCAGTTTGCCAGTTGCACTTTGACTGCATTCAGTTACATCTGTTTGTCTGCAACACTGCATCCTTCCCACAACTGACAAACATTTTGGCTGCACAGGCTATTGGGTGATATTCTGTGGGGATAAGGTTTCAATTAACTATTTTGTTAGAAAGTAAACCCCACTTTATCTGCCATACCATTGTTTACTCCTTGCTTAGTAATTTTGCCTTCTTTCCTCTCAGGTATAAAGTCCAGTCAATCTTCACTTTAGAGGCCAACATAAATAGGGCCCATCAAGCTAGTTTAGGCAATAAACATTCTTTCAACTTCGTAAAATCAAGAAAATCCACATACACTGCTCTTAGTCTGACAAACCAATCAATCTGCATCACATTACCTGACCTCACCAAATGGCTGCCTTTCTTCCGCAGAAGCCAAAACTTGCAACTCCCTTTCACTGGCTTAACAACAGCCCACATCAACTTTCTGGAAAAATCTTTAAACCTTGTAAATTACATTTTCCAACCACAATGTGCATTTACTATTACTGACTATTCGTCTGTGTACAGCAAGCAACAATTAATGTTGCTCACTCTTATGATGGTAAAGGGATGAGCACATGCAGTTAACGCCCATAAAAGTGAACAGTGAAATATGAAATCAACAAACTGACAAAGTGAATGCAAAGAAGAGCTTATTAAAGTAAATCAAATACTAGGGTGTTTATTTTGAGTCAGTCAGGGGGTACACCACTCCAGCTGATTTTAAGCTACCCAGTGTTCCATCGCCGGAAATCACCACACCCACGAATACCAGGCACGATTTAGGCAGGTGCAAAATTGCCCAGGTAAAATCACATTCAGGTCCCAACAGGGAGTGTAAGCAGAGGCACACCCCAACCCCTGCCCAACCTCCATTAAAACCTTGAGGGAGTGTAGGATGCGTCCCCTAATTGGTTCAGTGCCTCTGTTACCCCCCCCCCACCACTTGACCCTCAATACCTACCCCTGCCCATTGAAACTGCAAATGGTAGTAGAAAGGTCCTAGTCATCAGGGCTAACTATAGGCAACTGCATGGTGCAGGTGTACAACATCAGACATAATTGGCGATTCTAGCCTCAGGAAGTTAGACACCTCCGCACCCTGCAAATCACAGTAAGGTCCCCAGAAGGAAAGGGAAAATAAATGATTTACAGGCAGGTATAAAAAGGCAGTAAAACAAATCTGCAAAAGTCCACTGTTCTGAGCTCCTGCACGTGGACATAAACAGCAATATCCTTAACTGAGAGGTGCCATGTTTGAGTTAAGAGCCAAGGCACGACACCACAATGCACAGAATTCAACCTCAAAATTGTAGTCATTTCACGCTTCGTGGGCAGAACCCCCAGCGGCGAGAGCGTGTCATTTTCAGACCAGCCTAAGTGAAATTGACGCACGCATGGCCGGCTCCACTCCAAAGAAGTTTATCCCTTTAAGCAATACTGCCTTAGCGATACCACTTGCTGGGAGCTGTCAGTACTCGGAAAACTGATCGCCATTATCGAGCCTGCCACCCCTTCGCGGTAAGGCATCCTCACAAGCCCAAATTCAAACGCAATGTGGCCAAAGCTGAACGATACCCTTCTTCACTAAATAGGGTGTTTTTTGTTGCATCCATGTTAAGAAAGTAAAATATAAGAATACTCTATTGTTGCCTTTGGCACTCTTGACATATTCCTGGATTTCCCACAGTTTTGAGTGCCCTCTTGAACTGAGCGCTTTGACGCATTTACCTTCTTGGGCCCGCATCCCACCTTTTCCTTCAA
Source organism: Pleurodeles waltl (assembly GCF_031143425.1). NCBI lineage: Eukaryota > Metazoa > Chordata > Amphibia > Caudata > Salamandridae > Pleurodeles > Pleurodeles waltl. The sequence goes on along the minus strand of NC_090442.1, from coordinate 339,477,990 downwards.
CTATGACCAAAGGCCAGGAGTTTGGGGAACAAACAGGGGAGTTTGATGAGGAGGAACACATTACTTACCTTCCGACTGATGACAATTCTGCCACATTATGGATGCATTCATATTTAAAGTGGTGGCACAGCTAGGAGCCCCCCCCGCAGAGGAAAATAAACCAATTGCCATCCCCATTCCCACAACCCCTCGGTCCGTGGGACGACCAAACGTGCCCCTTGGGCCTCCTACCTCCAGGGGCAAGCTCCTCAGAATCCAGAGGCTAAAAGGAAATTGCAGGGGAAGACAGAGTTGATCTGGAAGCTTTTGCTCACCTTAAGAAAGCGTTTATGGATGCCTCCCCCCCCCCACCCTGAGTGGGCCCCTCGAAGGACCTTTCTCCCTTACACCCAGATCCCCTGGATAGGATGGGACTCCCCACGCTCCTCGGACGGAGACAATGAGCCAACTAGACCTCAGCACCCAGCGACCTCCTCCGAGTCTCTTCAAGAGGCTAGTAAAATAGAGAGTGACAGAATAGAGTTGGATTCTCCTCAGAGTCTGGCATGTTGGACCCATAGGACCTAGTCCACCCTCGCTCAGAATGGGCTCCAACCCCTAAAGTAGAGACTTATATGGCAGGACGACTCCGCAAGCCTCTAGAGAAGGAGGTCCAGAACCGCCTTTGGGCAGGGTGCCCGCGTCCTTCGCTGGAAGGCAAGGTGGCACTCATGCCCGACATTGACCCCAGGATGGCCTCCTTCTTGGTGAAGGACATAAAGGACCCTAAAAAGGGTATCAATAGATCCTGGTGCTCTGGCAGGATAAATTATTGGACATGGTTGACCCGGTGGTGAAGATCCTTGATATGGCTGAGGACGCCAAATCCTCTGGGTCTCTGATCTCTCCCGAAGCACTATCAGGTTGGGACCAGCGCGCAGTCATCGGGCTGGGTAATGTAAACTGCACCATATCCACCGAAAGGCACAGATCTTTTCTTATCAAGGTGCACCCCAAATTGGGGGAGCTGGCGACATTGGAAGTGGGCCCAGTAGCTCAAGGAGACCTCTTTGGGGAACCATTTACACGGCAATTAGGAAAATTTGTGAATACCTTTACCTCCCTGGATAAGGCCCAGAGTCCGCAAAATATTCACCCTGCGTGTTTTTGCCTAAGCTGGTCGTGGCAGGGGGTGATGGACCAGCCGTCCAAACCACAATGCCTCCCAGAGATTCTGACACCAAATGAAGGTACTGGTAGGATGCCTCCCGTTTTGGCAACTTCTACCCGACGCGTCAATTTCCCAGACAACGTGGGTCCAGAGGTGTTGGTAGAGGCAATTCATTCTTCAATACCAACCCAGGTGGGTGTTCTTTCCTCCTCGGGATGTCTCCTGGGTGGCAGGTTGGCAAACTACCTTTACAATTGATGCCTGGGTCCTACAGACAGTGAGGGGTTTCCATATAGAGTTGTACAGTTCCCCTGTGCAGCCCAGAAGGCCCGACCCCTAAAGTTTTCTGCGGCGCAGATGGAGCTGGTAGATGCAGAAATCAGCAAACTTCTGGGCGATATCCTACGCTCATCCTCACCCTGCAGGTTTTTGCAGTAATCTTTTTTTTGTAGAGAAACGGGACGGGGATCATCACCCTGTCATCAACTTGAGGGAATTCAATGAATGGATGGTCTTTCATCACTTCAAGATGGAAGGCGTCAATCTCTTACAACCAAACGACTGGATGGTACACCTCAACTTAAAAGACACCTATCTGACGGCGACTATGTTTCCACCACATCGTCGTTTCCTCCAATTCCAATGGAGGATGTGGATTTTCGAGTTCACTTCCCTCTCCTGCGGACTCTCTTCAGCCCCTTGGTGCTTCACCAAGCTCTTAAGGACTGTGGTGGAGTTTCTCAGATCCAGGGGCATCAGGCATATAATATATCTCAACAATCTCCTCTTAATGGACCAAAGTCCACAAAGCCTATCTTTTCATCTTCAATCGATGGTACACCTTTTGGAATCTCTTGGTTTTGTCATCAACAACCCAAAATCTTTTCTATCTCCCTCACAGTCCTTTCAGCTTCTAAGCTTCGTGGTGGACTCGGTCAAAGAGGCCCCGAGTCATTCCTTTTGGAAATTATCCAAGATCAGACACAAACTCAGGTGGTTCTTTGCCAAGGATACAATCTCTCTGCGCTAACTCGCTCGTATAGTGGGTCTTCTGTCCTCCTCTATTCATGCCGTTTTCCCAGGGCCCCTCCACTACCGGGCCCTGCACCGCTTGAAGATATCTCATCTGCGGAAGGGTCTCACATTCTCCCAGGCAGTTCCCCTCTCATTGGAAGCTCAGGAGGAACTACAGTGGTGGATCTCCCACATGGAAGAGTGGAACGCTCGCGCCATATTTGGCTCTCAACTAGATCTAGTCACACAATCCAACGCCAGCGCTTACACTTGGGGAACGCATTGTGAGGAATTCACCACAAGAGGAGACTGGTCTTCTGATGAATAATCTCTTCACATCAACTGCCTGGAATTTATGGCAGGTTCCTTTGCAGTGAGATGCTGGATAAACCACAGATCCCAGTGCTGTGCCCTCCTGAAGATGGACAATGTGGCGGTTCGCTACGTCAACCACCTCAGGGGCACCCGTACGAAGAACCTCTGCGAATTGGCAAAATCTCTATGGGAGTACTGCCTCGACCATGGGATTTCGATGTCAGCGGAGAATCTTCCGGGGAAGTCCAATCAAGTAGCAAATTGGCAGTTGCGTCATTGGCATGACACCAGTCTCTGGAAACATCAGGAAGGAGTCTTCCGGGTGCTCCTAGATCGATAGGGGCTGTTCCCCGTAGACCTATTTGCCTCCAATCTGGACCATCAACTGGACAGGTACTGCAGTTGGAGGCCGGATCCGGGGGGCAATAGCAACAGACGCCTTTCTCCAGGATTGGTCGAAAGAGCGGGAGTATGCTTTTCCCCCATTCACGATGATCATGAGATCACTTTTGCACCTCCGCAGGTGAAAAGCAGATGTTGTGATGGTGACACCAATTTGGAAATCTCAAGTCTGGTTTCCAGTTCTGCTGGAATTTTCCTGGGATTTTCCAATCCATCTACCGCTTCTCCCAGATCTTCTCTGTGATCCGTCGGGGAATCCTCACCCCCTGATAGTGAAAGGCTCACTCAAGCTTATGGCTTTGAGGATTACTGGAAAAGATGGAATGTCCCGGGAATTTCAGGAGAGGCTATTGCACTTCTGGCCAAAGCCTGGTCAGATGCGACGAATAGAAGATATCGCTCTGCATGGAATAGATGAATGGGCTGGTGCTTCCAACGGCATCTGGATCCCCTGGGGACAGGAGTTGTCCATATAATTAATTTTCTAGCATCTTTGTCTTCCGAAGGGCTGGCCTATGAATCAATCAATACCTTCCGTTCGGCCATCTCGGTGGACCACTTTCCAGTCAAAGGACACCCAGTACGGGAACATCCCTTAGTTTGTAAATTGCTGAGAAGCATCAGGCTATCCTTTCCTCCTCAGCCCCGGTAGTCTTACCTATGGGAAGTCAATAAGGTCTTCCCCTTGTTTCTATCCTGGCCTTCTAATAGATATCTTTCCAGGAAACAAATGGTGAAATTGGCGACTCTGCTTTGTCTCATTTCCTGCCGCAGAGTGTCATATGTCAGAGCTCTGGAAATAACAGGTAAAGTATTTACTCCAGAAGGAGTGACTTTTCATATCCACAGACAAAGTAAATGCAATTCCTGGGTAATCTCCTACACAGAGTTTCAAGTGTACCCAAGTAATTTGTGGTCAGAGCAGCCAAAGCTTATGAGAGTATGACAGCTGAACTCAGACTGCATGGGGAAAGTCAATTGCTCACTGCCCTGACAAACCCTCATAGGGCTGTTTCATCCCCCACAATTGCTAGTTGGGTCAAATGGATCATGAGCAAAGCTGGGATTGATATCTCCACCTGGTCCACATTTGGTGAAGGGGTGCTAAGGTTTTCAAAGCTTTTTCATTAGGGGCTCATCTGGAGGAAATCCTCAATGTGGCTGACTGGTCTTCTGATTCTACAATCAAGACATTTTATATTAGACCAAAACAGAATATGGCTTCTTTGGTGGTGGATAAGCTTTAAATGGTCTAATTCTTGCCTCTGGTCCTGACATAGAATGAAAGATTTCCTACCTAACGTAACAGAAAGTTTCAATTCTATTAGGGACACTGAGGCGAGGATTAGCCCACCCTGGAGATCTGAAGTCTTCCCGCCCGACGTAACAGGTAATGTGGATGAACAGTTTCACTTGATTAAAGAGAAATGTGCACACTTGTGAAGCAAAATGTGAATGTTTTTCTCTAGTAATGCATATTACTTGATGTTTAAGCTATGTCATTTATTTCAGGATTACATATATTTTTGCAGTGAATGTTCTAATTGAGAATGTTTATATCACCTCAGGAGCAGATACCTCAAAACAAGATTGAAGAAGTTCCTATATCAAGGGAGTCACAGGAAGAAAGAGGAAGGAACATTGTTACAAGGGATCTTCTAGGATACGTCGCCTGCTGATTGGCTGTTATTCTCAGAGCTATTAGTTGTTTATCTTCCCATGTGCTGATGGGAACTGTAGTTTATTGTATGTATTAACCTTGAATAATGACTGCTGCAGAATAAAGTGAAGAAAGAAAAGGCCTAATCCTCACCTCCGTGTCCTTAATAGAATTGAAACTTTCCATTACGTTAGCTAGTAAATTTTTCATTATCGCTGCCACAGTTCAAGCGAGCTACTTTTTTTTTAATGATAGTTCACAAGGTAAAATTATTGTTAACTACAGAGGCATGGGTATTGGCAACTGATATCTTGTTAAAAAGTCTGGGAAGTTTACTATCCCCGCAGTCTCAGATGATCCAGTCAGTGACCCTATGCAAGTCTGGGAAGTTTATCCTCACTGAAGAATTAAGATCATGAGTCTCAATTTAGGTGTTGCCCATACCTTTCTCCAATGGAGTTTTTAACCCTGTTGAGCACCGTTAGCCCACTGGCCTCCTTTTATGTACAGGATGTTACAATACTTTTTTTTTGTATTTGACAAAATGTCTTGTTTACTTTGATTTAGAATATTGATTATTTTCTTGTCAGTAAACCTTTATCCATTTTCCTATTAGCACTCTTGAGGACTCTGCAAGAACAGAGTCTTCTCGAATTTAACCAGGGTCCTTGCTTATTGATCTTTCGGGAATGGAGTGGGCTCACTGGGTATACATTTAGGGATAGGACTCCATGAAAACGTGCATCTGGGTTCATGATTTATAGGGGCTCAGACAACAAGTATTCTTTTGTGCCAAGTTACCTCCGACGATGGAGGTGGAAAACTTTCAAGCTGGATACCTTATTTGTATTATGTGAAGGCGGGAAATAAAAGGGGGACCAGCTAACTGTAACAGGGGAGGACGTTCAGGCTACAGACAAGAAAATGGCTTCTACTGGTTTCGAGACTCCAATTTAAAATAAGCATTGGCAAAGCCACTAGGTTTTGCCTATGCAAGATCTATTGACTTCATCAATGTTTTTAAACACGTTGCACAGCATTGCGAGCTGTGCAACATGATTTGAAGTAAAAAAATAAAATAAAAATAATTCTATGATGCGCCAGCAATGACCACTCACCTGCAAGTGTTTTCCCCTTTAAGCCAAGGCTGCTGTGCAATATGCATAAAAACAGGGTGGGGAGGGAAAGCAACAGGAGGAAAGAGGGTGGGGTGAGAAACAAACAATGAACAGTGGAAAGAGGGTGGGGAGAATCAGACAACAGGAGGAGGGCAAGAGTGGTGAGAAACAACAGATATTGGGAGGAGGGTGGCATTGAAATCAAACAGCTGACAGCTGAAGGAGGGCAGTGGGGGTGATGAGCCAATAATGGACAGAGGGAGGAGGCCGGGGGGATTGGTGAGATGACACAGTGCCATGCACTCTTTTAGAGTGAGTAGTAAAAAGTACAAAAAAAGTACCTGAGCAGCGGAAGCCAGTAGAAGGACACTGATACAGTAAATACAGTGATAGGTCCATGCTACACTGCAGGGATAGAAGCCCCAGAAAGAATGCAGGTAGGGGTGCCTGCCAGCAGGAAGAGTGAACCGTAACAAGCAAGGAAACAAGAGTGACATGGAAGCCAACTAATAGTAAGTATTGGTAAGTAATAGTAAATAATGAGCAGGTTATAAGCCCATTTTTAAGTTCACCATTGATTCACGTGTACGCTTGCTAATCTTGCCCTTATGCCAGAGACAGGAAACCAGTAACACCACAGCTCAGGAAGAATAATGGAAACCCCACTCCCATGTAAGGCATCCCTCACCCTGCTCCCTGAACTCAGCCTGCATTTTTCTCTTGACTGTACAAAGACTTGAGTATGTGTCCTCAAGTTTCAGATCCTTAAAGCTGCTTACACACCCTCATTGGCCACCTCCTCGACGCAAGAACAGGGGGATGAGATGGGAGAGGGACGAGAGACAGACATTGACCATATAATATCAGAGAGAAGCGACTCTTGAGAGTAACACAATGCTGACTAAGACAGTGCAGAAAGTAGTCCAAAGTGTGAATCACAGTTCAGCCTCTGAACATGGATTAATGAGACTTGAACCATGAGCACTGAAATTACCACATCTAAAGGAAACCTGAAAGCCACCTCAACTCCGTGCCAATCCCACCCTCACTTCTCTTGCACCCCTTAAAAAGGAGAGGCCCATGACTCTACATGCAGACCCGAGGCAGTGAACAAAGGCCATTAGGCGACCAGAGCTTACCACCAGGGCTTTTTCATTGACCGATGGGCTTCGAGGGAGAGCAAACTATGAGCAAAGTTTTGCTACAGAAGATATCAGGATAATCTCCTGCCAGACCCCCACAATAACCAGCTAACTCCAATAGCTTCACAGAGCAATAACCTCTTCTGGCCTCGGCCAGATGGGAGCTGAGGGGAGGGTACATTATTTTCACAAAATCACTTAAAACAGAGAGTTGGCTGTTCAAAAGGTACTTAGTTTTTGTTGTGGATAGTCTTGTTAAACCTCAGGAGTTTTTGTGGTACTTGCCTATCTACAGCATATGCTGAATGAAGGCAATGGATTAAAAAGAGGGGCTGCATAGTGCTTATAAACAGCACTCTGAGGTTTCTTAGCAGAGTTTAAGCTTGAATTTCTTGGGATGGACAGTCATGACGTGGATGGATGGTTTCATGGAACAATATGCACCCTATAACTGGAAATCCTTTCAATAATTGTGTTGCTAGCCTGGTGTGGGTGAAGTGGAAAGAAAAAAACCTGTAGCCATTTCAGAGTTGATGCTTTTTCAAACTACTATACTATGTTAGAATTGTCGTAAGCATGCTGCTTCAGTTATTCAAGGAGCCACAGTTCAGTTTTAGGTGCTGTATTCGGGGAATGTTTGCAGACTCTGGAGCAAGGGGGCACGGGTAGTATGGTGCCAATACCCCAAATACATTGCAAGAAGTGTAACTAGCAATGATAGGGACAGGCAGAGAGTGCAAGCAATGATGTGCTGATTGGGGGCTCCGGTCGCAAGAAACAACACAGGAAGGGTGCGGGAGAGGAGAGGGAGACTGTATGAAAACACATGCACTCTTATGAAGTGACAGGAACTAACTAAAAAATAAAGTACCTCCAGAAGCACACAGCCAGTGGAAGGATATTGGCTGCCAACCAGAATCTGTACTAAGTCCCTGCTCCATGGAGCAGAGTAACATCAGATTTGGTGCGGTATAAGCCCCTTTTAATGTTTTTTTATTTTTATTTACAAGAGATTTCGCAAGCGCAGCCAAGCATTGAGCAGACGAAACCTAAAACAAGGTACAGATGGAAAATAAACATCACATGCTCTGGGATTCTGCTGGAAGGCAGATTTATTTTTCACAGAAGCATTTACCTTCTTTCAAGCATTTACATTGTAACCGTAAGGTTTTTTAAATTGATTTTCAGTCAATGGTGTCACAGCCATAAACTTAAACTACTGTTCATTGAATTTTATGTGTACTAACTTCACAGCTTTCCTGCTTCCAATGTTAACTGTAAACAAAGCTGTTTTCGTATCAGTAGGAACATTCTTACAATATTTTTTAAGTATGATAGTTTTTTTTTTTTTTTTTAACAGTCGTACGTGCATTTTTACAGCATGTCAACGGCTCCTTGTGTTATCTACCTTGATAATTGCAAAGAAATCCTGTTATCATTACTGAACACATTTTGAAGGTGATGTGTTTCTTTCATAGCCCATACAACATGCATCACATGGCAGCAAGCTCTGAAAACACCACAGAAGGACAAAGTTGTAGAGAACCTAGAACACCATTGCGTGGTATAGTAGTGTCTGCCTCGGAGCCACGCGTTCATTGATTATTGAAATAATAATAGGCAGCTTCTGTGTATTATTTAAGTATGGCTAGACACTTTCTTTGTTTTTGGAGTTGTCTGTTTTTTTGTTTTGTCAAATTTATTTTGCTATTTACACTATTCTGCATGCAAAGTTGGCAGCTTTGGCGCCAAAGGACTACACCTGTTGATGCTTAAGTGTACACCTGTACACCATTGAGGTTGATGCTTAAGGGTACATCTGTATACCGCTGGGGTTGATGCTTACATGTACACTTGTAAATGCTGAGGTTGATGCTTACAGGTACACCTGTATACTGCTGAGGTTGATGCTTACAGTTACATCTGTATACCGCTGAGGTTGATGCTTACATGTAGACCAGTATACTGCTGAGGTTGATGCTAATGGGTATATCTGTATACGATTACTGAAACATTTAGGCCCTCATTTTGACAATGGCGGTAAAAAACACCTACAGCCGCTGTGACACTCCTGCCAAAATACCGCCACCGCGGCTACCATCTGTCCACCAGATTATGACCACTGCCAGACTTCCGCCACAATAAGGGTGGAAATCTGGCAGTGGTCATACTGGCGAACTGTGGTAAGGTGGCACTGCTACCACCAGCACCGCCACGCCAGTAGAACACTGCCAGCCCTATCATGACCTGTGAAACTGTCGCGTGGGCCCTCATTATCCTAAATGAGACTACTGGATTTCTAGGCAGCAGGATCGATAACGGTGTGGGGGACTGAGTCTGACCCACGTGTAAGGAACTCTGTCACCCTAAATCCGGTTTTTGCTCCGGCTAACTAGCAGTGCCTCATTTCTCCCACGGGGAAGAAATGATTAGGCAGCCTAGCGCATGACATCTTTGGAACTTCTCAGGGAAGTCGTGGTCACTCAGATCCGAACCAACTCTCTCATTTATAATATGATCTCATATACAAATGACAAAGACAGTGTAAGTTTTATATGATGTTTTAATAAAACGACAGTATTTTAGATAATAAGGCATGAGCCGCAATAACCAGAACAATACAACATAGTAGGATTGATATAGTCACCAGGAGAGTAAAACATAAGAATAAAGCTATCATATTTCCTAACAGTTTCTACTCTCCCTCTGCTTGTTCTATTTAGAGCACAGCATGTTAAGCTTCTAGCTTGCCTTTCCGAATCACCGGGGAGACATACGCCCTCATACCTGAGCAAAGGCCTGTGATCTGGTTCAGCATCTGCAACGAGGCAGTCAGCGTCTAGCTGTGGGTCTCTGGTTGGAATCTCCCTCTTGCATGTATTGGGACAAGGAAGTGATTTTATAACTAACATGTCATCGTGATCACAAAATGTCCCTACGCAGGAATGCCAAATCTAAACTCCTACCACGTCTATCGGCAATGTACCAGACTGTATCCTTGACTGAAGCACAGAGTGAATATGTTATGAAGAACTCCAGTGCTGAAGTAGGCAAAACAGTGTGATATGAATAAAAAAACAACACCGTAGAACTGGCTATTTGAAAAATAACAGTACAAAGCCTAATAAAAAGCATTTAGAGCAAAGTGCACAGAGGCTCTAAGCTGTCAGCAAATGAATAAAATACATTCAGGGCAAAGTGCACAAAGGCCTAAAGCCTGAAGCTAATGCGCAAAGTATACGTAAAACTAACCACCCTACACCCTCCCCTTGTCGGTAGCAAGTGGTTCCAATAATATAAAAGCATGTCCCAAATATAAACAAGATATACTTCGACAAGGTAAGAAGACAACAAAGTCATAAATTTAGGAAACATGTGACGATAAAGCCAAATTCAATATAGTGTCAATTCCGCTGAAGAAAAAAATCCAATTGTCAGACAGAAGCAATAGAACGTAGGAGCTCCTCCACTTCGATATATGTTAATATCGGAAGATCCACGCCACAAAGTACCATGGAGCAGGTGTGTTCCAAAGCCCCAAAACCATTCAGGGCGGCACCCCGTGCAGGGCCTATGAAAGAGACAATACCATCTTCCTACAGGAAGGGAATCTCATAAACCGCCTCACGAAGCAAACGCAACCGTAGTGCACAAGTCTGGGAATGAGCCCTAATCGGGAACATCAACAGATCAGGATCGACCACCAGAGGGCGCTGCAGTGAGAGACAGAAAGCCAGTGCATGTTCAAACGAGCACCAAAGGCACCGAAACACGGGTTGCACACAATCCAAAACCGGTCTGAATGACAGAGACCAGTCACACTCCAAATGGCCCAGGAGGGTAGCTCCAAAATGCTGCATCATGCGTTCACGACACAGCTGCGCTGACGGGAGCAGCAATATAGGATCTCGTCGTGGCGGGACAGCCATTGCGAAAAAATAGCAACAATAGCAAGACTCCAGCCAACAAAGCTAAAGTAATCGGGAAACCCCCAAAAATGCTTCCGAAAATAGAGTGTATAGCCGAAGGTATCAAACCGAATATTGAAGAGAAGGTGTGAGCAAAACCAACACCAACGGCTTTGAAAAAATGAGCAATACCAGCAGTGCTGGATGCATTAAATATACGTCCCACAAGTTCACCGAAGTGACTTGGAAAGTTAGTATTCAAAAGGGACTGTATCTCCGCCGATGACCTTGCCACCTGAAGTGCGTAGGTCTCGCTAGCAGATGTAAGGGCCACGTGCTTTTGAAACAATAAAGCTTTCAGCCGTCTCAACTTGTCGAAATCAACCTTGGAAGTAGCAATATGAGGCCAGATGTCCGCCACCTCTCTAATTTGAGTGGGGGGAAACAACACATTCCCGCAGCACGTAACGGCCTTGTTGACAACGACAACGTAAACTATTCCGGCACGCATGCCACAGCAGCGTTCGCGGTTAAGAACAATGTAACTGCCGTTAGAAAGCACCTGGAAAGTGTTTTTAATAACCGGGACTGGAACACCCTTCAAATAACAAGCTAAGTTAGCAATCGAAGCGTTACACGCTCCGTGCAAGGACAGCTGTTTACAAACCATGGAATGGCTGACAGAAGCTTCGCATTCGCTACTGCTAGGAAAAACTTCCCTCAAACCATTAACACATCTGTATTGAAAGGGAAGCTCCCACACCTCGTGTATGTAACTGTCTCCCAATAGTTCATATCTACCCACCGGAATGTGCTTCAAACAAGAAGTAAATTGTAGAGTGGAGATAGGCAAATTAATAACCCCATGAATCAACCACTCAGCTGACGGAATCTCAGCCACCGTGAAAGGCAGTTTCTCCAATTTCTCAATATTCAACATAACATATGTCGCTTCCTTTTTAGCCATCAACTGTTGTTGACGAGTCAAATTAAAGGCGATAAAGATCTCTCTGGCACGAATGTGCTGCCATGGTACGCGACCCGCCTTCAAGGTTTGAAGAGTCCAACCCAGCTGCAGGATGGACCGTGTCTGACTCTGCCAATGATATAAAGAAGACATGTCCGATTTGATAATGTCAATAGCAGAGGAAACAATGCTGTCAATCGTGTAAACACGGTCAGAAAGGGTATGCATGCCATTATCAACAACAGACAAAGTCTGCAGCAGATTTTCCTGATCAATCTGCCTCAACCGGGCTGCAGCCTCCTGTTGTGAAAGTTTCCAAATCTCATAATAAACTTCGTATAAAAACCTTTTCTTCCGTGGTACCTTGGGACCTGACAAAAAATCTTGTAAATCAGTACCATTAGACAGTAACTTGAAATGTGACTTAACTGCATCCAGCGTGGATGACTTCAACCATTGTTGACAAAGCTTCCCCACGCTGTACGTAGTTATAATATCAGCATGTTCTGGTGAAATGTAACGAGGGTCTGCCCTACTAGTCCTGAACCCCCTGAAGAGGTGACAAAACGTTGATGACACTGATTAGTGTCTACGGGCCATAATAACCACCCGCCCGGATGTAACGATGAAGTGTTAAGCGTACCATTCTGGACCCAATGCGTAAATTCACTAAAAGTAGCATTCACATAGTGCTGCCAGTTGTTTAATTTGGAAGGGACAGGTATACTAGGCAAATTCAACTCTCTAATTGTCGCCTAGCCCAAACAGCTAGTCTGTTGTACCGTGTCATTGAGGAAAATCATCTGCACAGGGATAAGACATGCTCTAAATAATGTATCCCTGCCTTGCATCTGCCAATGTTTCGTACCCCAAACACTTTTCAAGTCAAAAGTCTTTAACCAGTATTCATACCCCTTGACCGAAAGTTTAGATACAAACAAATTTGAATACAGTAATTTAGTATCGGTCAATAAAATTTGCTTATTAGAATACGGTGCAACTTTAAAATAGTAAGACTTAGCATTCCGCTGATCATGCCCAGAAAAATATGCAAATTTATCATAATACGTTTTCGAACTCCCTTGTGGAGGAGTCGAGCAATGTTCCCATTGCACATAATTAAAAATGGACTTAGGGCTACTAGCTTTATGAATAAAGTGGTGGCCATAATAGTTGTAGCAAAACATGTCACCATGATTATCTCTAAATTGGTAAGCATCTTCATGGTCCTAGACAGTATAATATTGCAAATCCGTTAGCATAGAATCTACTGTCTTCACATCCCAATCATCAGAAACAATGCCTGGTATAACAATATCATTCATTGATAACTTGAGGACATACGGTATTTGAATCAATTCAGTGGGAACATATATATCAAACGTTACTTTATCCCACAAAATCCCATCAGGAATCGGTATTGCAGAAATGTTCACATTGGACAAGTCTCTTCGAACCATATGAGATGAAAAATGTGGTCTCAACACAGTCTCCACGTGCTCAATGTCCGATCGATCAGGAAGAAAATGACCATGTATTACTAGGAAAAAAGTAACTACAAATCCCAACCATAAAAAAAAGAGTCATTACAGCCAAAAAAAGCCACAAATAGTTCCAAGGAAAAACAAAATATGTACGTTTAAGCCAACTCAGCAGCTTACGTGGACCTCGGACAGAAGACATTGAGGACGAAGAGCTGGACACTGCTACATCAGCGTCGTTGAAGCAGCCAGAGGCAGTTCTTGCAAAAGGTGCAATTGTGAACAAAGAAGCAGATGGAGGCTCTCTCCTAGGCACGCTATAAACCACATGTTCAGAAACATCAGTAGAACGTACAGCAACTTGATCAAAAGATTCCATATTAATCGTTGTCTGTGGAACAATCGCAAGATCATCTTCCACCCTCCCCAAGCTCGGAGAGGAAACCGTGTCGGTGTAAATCACCTGCAGCGGGACTTCTTCCCCAGTAGTGAGAGGGATGCCGGAACTACTGGGTGTCCCTCTTGGTCTGCTGTGCAGAATCGGCAACATGTTGTAACTTGACATTATCAATGGAAACAAAGCGATTTCCTTTGGACCCTTGCAGCGGCGGTAAAATCACAGTTCTCGTGCCGCTCACCCCTAACACAGGGACAAGTGCTCGATAAGAAGGACCAAATTCTTTCTTTACTGCGACCTTTTCAAGCACTAGATTCCCAATCCTGGGTATCCAACCAGTAGGTGTTACTGGCTCATCCTTAATTCCTGAGGAGGCAGCACTTGCAGAAGAGTTATCTTCACGGAATTGTTGTAAATCCTGCAAAACAGTGACACGATCATTTATGTCAAAGGGCGTAACTGCCGCCTCCACACCAGGACCATCTAGATCAGGAACATACATTTGTGTTCCAAACAGGCACTCATATGAAGTACGACCCCCCCAGTGACCGTCTAGGCAAGTTATTAAGTGCTCTCTGTACTCCATATAGGTGGGCTAGCCAACTACGACCCATACCTATAACTCTGGCCGTTAAGGATTGCTTTAAATCACGATTTAAACGCTCCACGACAGAATTTCCCTCGGGATGAAATGGAGACGAGAATTGGAGTTGGACCCCCAACTAAGCCATGGTGTCCCTGAATGCCTTAGAGGCGAAAGCAGGGCCCTGGTCCGAATGAAAAGCCGCAACTGCAAATGTATCGACAAAGATGCACAAATCTTTAATAACAGTCCGAGCGTCAGCCGAGCGCTGTGGCCATACCCACACAAATCTGGAGCACGAATCTACAGCAACCAATATATATTTGTATGCACTATCTGGTGTCAGCGGACCACAATGATCCAAGTACACACACTGTAAAGGTTTGCTTGAAATCAGAAGGGGCGTCTGCTGCGGGCGTCTAGCCGACAAAGCTTTAATTTGTTGACAGACATCATAACAAAGGACATACTGCTTTGTCTCTTTATAGAGACCAGGCCACCAGTAACAAGCCTGTAAAAGTGAAATCGTGGCAGCCACACCAGCATGTGCAGATGCCACCCCCTCATGTGCTGCAGAAATTAATCGAGGTCTCTCAATTCTATTGGGTAGTTCACGTACACCAATGCCTGGAATATTAACAGCAGCATTTAGCGCACTACTCAAGCAGTAACCATATTTAGAAGGAAATCCTTTAGGAAACGGCATGCCATCAGCCGTAGCTTTTATGGCAGCCGAAATCTCTGTGTCTGGTTTGGAACTCGAACGAGTCACTGCGGCTACAATGGCGACAGCCACTGCCGACTTTGCGGCTTCATCAGCCAAAGTATTCCCAGCAACGTGTATTCCAACGCGCTGGTGTCCAAGTGTATGCACAACATGGACCTTAGGAAGCGTTTCTTTCAGATCCGCAACCTTACCCCACAACAATTTATGTTTAATGGTGTTGCCTTTAGAATCTCTGAACCCATTCAACTTCCAATAGTGCAGATATTCATTGAAAGACTGAACACAGTAGTAGGAGTCACAGACCAGCAAGGTCAAAATCGCCGGATCCGCGTGCTCCAACGCTAACAATAGAGCTTTGAGCTCAGCCAGCTGTGCCGTGCCGTGCAATCTCCCAAGGTTTTAGTATAAGTATGTCGGGGGCAGAACACTTCCCACTCCATAGTGCCGCTCACCACCGCACATGCAGCAGAATACTGTTGTTTAGTCCCAACCGCCGGTTGCGCAGAGCCATCGGTATACATGACCACTTGATATTGGTCAATAGGCAATGTGCCAGCAGGAACTGGGTACTCCATTTCATATTGAAGAAATTCTTGAGTCTGCAGTTTAGGATCAAATATGTAATCCACATCAGTGGCTGTCAAAGACGTAGCCCATTGTATCCATCGCGGGTGTAAAGCTTTCGAATTAGGAACACTCGCTTTTGTAACAGCCTCTAAGGCCGGAATCGGGGAAACGACAATGATGCGTTGGCCCTGGGCAAGCGGTCTTTCTTTAATTACAGCCATCTGTACTGCAGTGAGTATTTTCTCAGTCTGTGCAAATCGTTGTTCTGCAGCAGAATACAAGTGGGACTTGTATGCAATCGGGACTGTTTCACCCTCATTAAAGGTGACATACGTAAACCCAACAGCCCCAGGTATTACCCTGATGACTAAATGTGTCTTATTGTCCCGTGTGTGTAAGTGTTTAACTGCTAAGAGATCAGTCTGTAACTCTCGCAGTATGTGTGTATGCTCAATCGTCCAAAATCTACTAGGGTTTTATACACGTAGCATAGTCAGGAATGTAAGTTCTGCCAAAATTCAGAAACCCCAACAATGACTGGAGCTTCCGAACCGTATTAGGAGGCTGCAATAAAGCCCATTTCTCAAAAAAATGTGGTGCTAGGCTCTTGCCCTCACTCGGTAACTCATATCCAAGGAAAATGACGCTGAGGAAGGCAATCTTTGATTTGTTAAAATTAAACTTATAGCCAATATCAGCAAATCCCACAACAATGCGCGATACGCGCCTTAGATGTTGCAGAATCTCATCGTCTGTCAAATATATGTCATCAACATATGATAACGCTTCAGGGTCCAACTCGTGCAGCAGTTCAGTCACACGAGCCGAAAACAGTCCTGGGCTATTCTTATACCCCTGAGGCAAAGGACAAAAAAATTTCTGAGAGCCAAACGCACTGAAACTGATATAGTCCCGACTTTCGGGCGCTATATTTTGGCAGAAAAATCCATTCGAGATATCCAACGTTGCCTTGTATTTTTTACGCACTATATTGTTCATAAGCGCTGCGCTATGTGAATTCTGTATTGCATATGTGCGTGTGTGACTATTCAAATGTCTGTAATCCACCACTATCCTATATGAATGGCCCGGTTTAGCAACCGGAAATAAGGGATTATTCATCGGCGAGACACAGGGCTCAATTACACCCTGGTACTCCAATTGTGTAAGAATTTTCCAAACCGATGCCCTTGCCTCAAATTTAATAGGATACTGCGGCTGTGGCTGAGGTGTGCCCTTTATTGGAATTACATGATAAGGTGATTGTCTATCCCACCCCACGTTATTTCTATATAGGGCGGGAGCCTGTGCTAGAGCCCATGTTTTACCATAGGACTCCGCTAGCTCTCTCGGAACAAGTGGTGAGAAGGAAGGTAATATAACATCCTCCCCAACCGGACAGTCGCGAACAAAGTCAGGTGGCCAATCCTGTTCGGCCAACAGAACATCATATGATTTTACCACATGGTCCCAAAAGATGGCGTGTACAATGCGGTCAATGTCCCCTTCTAATCGTAGAGTCACTTGATATACTCTATCAGGATCAGAGACTCGCATGTCCGCCGTTTCGACTTGTATGAAGTCATCAGTTGCTTTCACATTCAGATGCTCTAGAAGACTCCGGCGAACTATTGTGACTTCTGCCGCGCTGTCTAACAGTGCTAACGCCCATGTCTTGTTCGTCAAGAGAACTCTCTTCTTGAGCGGCATGTCTAACTGAGACTGCTGCCACTTTCTTCTTTTTAAATTGCTGTTTTTGTTGCAGCGGTTTCTCTTCTTGTTTAACAGAAACCTCAGCTGAGCGTTGTGAATCCTGTCTCGGTTTCACGTACTCCGTCCTCTGCTCTGACCGCCCACCTCTCTCACTTCTCTTCTCTGAGGAGTCCTGAAAGGAACGAGATTGGCATGTATCAGTATATTGATATCTATCAGGCGTCTTCAAATTATCCCTATTCCTGAGATTATACCTATTCTGGCGGGTCTCCGGTTGCGGAGACTGTCCCCCATCTATTTTAGGTGTTTGCTGTTTCTTTTCCCAGCGCTTTTTTGTACCCTCAGGTTGCTGTTGTTTAGCATTATCTTTATTATTTTTACCCTGCAATTGGGGTTTCTGCGGTCTAGCCCCTAGGCTATCGCGACCAATACTTGAATATGTCTCAGCTATTATTCTCGGAAGTTCCCGCTCTTGATCAATCTGCGGAACATCCCAAAGACGCATTCGCACTGCTAGTGCTACTGCCTCTCCCTTGAGATTACTCAAAATAATAGAAGAAACCGCGGCAAAATTGCCCATCAACTGCATGCTCAAATCTAAGGCAGGGGCAGCCCCATATTCATCTTGAATTTGTTTAAGCACTTCCGGTAAATTAGCCAAAGTCGGTGTACCGTGTGCCGTAGTGTAGAGCGCGGCAAACACCGTGCCCCAAGTATTACAAAGGTCCACCGGAGGAACCATCCCATACGGCAAACACATCGTCAAAATTCTATGTTTATCCTGAGGTCCCGTATGGGGAAATACTGCTTCCAGCATATTAATTTTTTGCGCCAGCCAAAATGGAGTCTCCTCACGTTTAGCCGGTACCTTGCCCATAACAGTGTACAGTGGCCGGATTGATTCCCGGAACCACTGCTCGTGGGTGCGCCGGAGCAGCACGCGCTGCATTAGTATTTAATGTCTGCATCACAAACTGAACCAGTCTTCTGTATGTTGTTGCTAAGTCTATATATAAACGACGCACATCAGCCACTGCCAAATTTGCAACCGCAGGATATGGTGTGTAAGTAGCGAATAAAAGCCAGGTCAGACCATCATTACTTAACGGACCTAACCTCACTTGTGCTACTGTATGTGGGAGGGCGCTATCAAGCCAATGATGGTGTTCTTGATAAGATAGAGGTATCTCTAAGTAAGCGTAAGCCCTGTATTGTCCAGGGACATTCGCAACAGTATATTCGTGAAAAGTATTTGTACCCCCATCAGCTGCTGGAAATATGACCCAAGAATAAAAAAGTTCTGTTCTATAGGCTGCATGGGCGTCCACCACAAAAGTGACTGGACCCCCCTGGACTGTCAGTCCATGTGCTATCAGATGTCCTGTGAGCGGGTGACGCATATTGATTGCTATAGTCACTACATTAGGATTAGCCATTTGTAAAAAATAGCTCTAGGTCAGAGAAGGCACACCAGTATCGGGGTTTTTCCTTTCAAAGTTCAGGCTTGAACAACCAACCACTAAGCAATAGGACGTACCTATCCCATGGTGGCGGAAACCCTCAGCCCCACGGACGTCTCCGCGTACTGAACCGAGGAGTCAAAATATATATGAGACCGAGAGAGTCAGTCGGAACCAAACATTAGAGACAGACCAATCGTTGGCGGCGCCATGTCGCGTGGGCTCTCATTATCCTAAAAGAGACTACTGGATTTCTAGGCAGCAGGATCGATAACGGTGTGGGGGACTGAGTCTGACCCACGTGTAAGGAACTCTGTCACCCTAAATCCGGTTTTTGCTCCGGCACTAGCAGTGCCTCATTTCTCCCACGGGGAAGAAATGATTAGGCAGCCTAGCGCATGACATCTTTGGAACTTCTCAGGGAAGTCGTGGTCACTCAGATCCGAACCAACTCTCTCATTTACAATATGATCTCATATACAAATGACAAAGACAGTATAAGTTTTATATAATGTTTTAATAAAACAACTGTATTTTAGATAATAAGGCGTGAGCCGCAATAACCAGAACAATACAACATAGTAGGATTGATATAGTCACCAGGAGAGTAAAACATAAGAATAAAGCTATCATATTTCCTAACAGTTTCTACTCTCCCTCTGCTTGTTCTATTTAGAGCACAGCATGTTAAGCTTCTAGCTTGCCTTTCCGAATCACCGGGGAGACATACACCCTCATACCTGAGCAAAGGCCTGTGATCTGGTTCAGCATCTACAACGAGGCAGTCAGCGTCTAGCTGTGGGTCTCTGGTCGGAATCTCCCTCTTGCATGTATTGGGACAAGGAAGTGATTTTATAACTAACATGTCATCGTGATCACAAAATGTCCCTACGCAGGAATGCCAAATCTAAACTCCTACCACGTCTATCGGCAATGTACCAGACGAACGAGTTACTTACCTTCGGTAACGACTTTTCTGGTGGATACATTAGCTACCTGTGGATTCCTCACCTAATGAATACTCCCATGGCGCCAGCATTCGACGGAAATCTTCTTACTAGTCTCTGCACGTCGACGAGGACGTCACTCTAGCCCACGCGACGCCGTCTGACGTCATACAGGCAATAAGAGGTCCTCGACGACGTGCGGACGTCAGTACCAATCATTTTTTACGTGCATGAGAACAACCAGGCAATGCAATGAAAGAGCAAGGCAACATCCCATTATATTGTAAAAATACACAACATTGCATGAATAACTGTAAATCTTTTATATATATATATATAACTCTCTCTTTTTAAAATATATACACACATCAAGTATATACACAAAGATATATACATATATACATATATATAAATATATTATATACAACATCTATTGCACCCTCAAAGACCAAGAGGAGCGCACTCAAGGATTACTTGGTAAGACCAGAAAGGCAACGGGGAGGCGGGTGGGACCGTGAGGAATCCACAGGTAGCTAATGTATCCACCAGAAAAGTTGTTACCGAAGGTAAGTAACTCGTTCTTCTGATGGATACAACTACCTGTGGATTCCTCACCTAATGAATAGAGTCCCAAAGCAGTACCACGCCCGGCGGTGGGTGCCTAAATGGTCAAACCAAGAAATCCTGCAGCACTGACCGTGCAAAATGGCCGTCCCTTCTAACCTCAGAATCCAAACAGTAATGTTTTGCAAAAGTGTGAAGGGACGACCAAGTTGCGGCCTTGCAGATGTCGACCCCTGGCCAAGGCCGAAGTGGCCGACTTAGCTCTGGTGGAATGAGCTCTAATGCCCTCAGGAGGATCCTTCTTTGCCAAAGAGTAACAGGTTTTAATGCAAAGAACAACCCACCTGGATAGTGTTCTCTTGTGGACTGCCTTTCCTCTCCTCTTGCCCACGTATCCAATAAACAGCTGATCCTCCAGCCTGAAATCCTTTGTTCTATCAATAAAGAAGCTCAACGCTCTCTTTGGGTCCAGACGGTGCAGTCTTTCTTCCTCTTTGGAAGGATGAGGCGGAGGATAGAACGTGGACAAAGTAATTGCCTGAGCCAAATGGAAGGGTGAAACAACCTTCGGGAGGAAAGCAGCCTTGGTCCTCAACACCACCTTATCCCCATAAAAAGTTGTATAAGGGGGCTTTACTGATAAGGCCTGCAACTCACTCACTCTCCTTGCTGATGTTATAGCTATCAAGAAGACTGTTTTTAAAACCAAATACCTTAAGGGGCAAGAATGCATAGGTTCAAAAGGGGACCCCATAAGGAAAGTCAGGACCAAGGACAAATCCCATTGCGGCATAACGAATGGCTTTGGAGGATATTTATTTAGAAGACCTTTCAGGAATCTGATAACAATAGGGGATTTAAATAAAGATGGTTGGTCTGGAAGACATATGAAGGCTGACAAGGCCGATAAATAACCCTTAATGGTAGCCACTGCACAACCTTTCTGCGCTAGAGACAGAGCAAAAGACAAAACGTCCGATAGATGAGAATGCAAAGGATCAATCTGCCTCTCTCCACACCACGCAACAAATTTAGACCACCTATTAGCGTAGATAGATTTAGTGGAGTGTCGCCTGGCCGCTAATATAACATCCACTACCTCAGGCGGGAGAGAGAAGGAACTCAGGTTGCCCCGTTCAATCTCCAGGCATGTAGGTGCAGACTCTGGAGGTTGGGGTGTAGAACCTGCCCCTGCGACTGCGAGAGGAGGTCTGCCCTGAAAGGGAGACGGAGCGGAGGGCACATTGAGAGTTGGAGAAGGTCGGAGTACCATACCCTCCTTGGCCAATCCGGAGCTATTAGGATGACTAGAGCCCGGTCCTGGCGAATCTTCCTCAATACTCGAGGAATGAAGGGTATGGGAGGAAACGCGTAAAGCAACTGGCCGCACCAGGTTATTTGAAACGCGTCCCCCAACGCTCCCTGCATCGGATACTGGAGGCTGCAGAACAACGGACAATGCGCGTTCTCTCGAGTGGCAAACAGATCTACCCGAGGAAATCCCCACCTCTGGAAGATTAAACGGACTTGATCTGGATGGAGACGCCACTCGTGGTCTGCCGAGAAATGGCGACTGAGACTGTCCGCACGCACGTTCAAGACTCCGGCCAGATGGTTTGCTATCAAGCAAATCTGATGGTCCTTTGCCAGGACCATAGTCGAAGAGCTTCTCTGCAGAGAAGGTACGACCCCACTCCTCCCTGCTTGTTTATGTACCACATTGTGGTAGTATTGTCCGTTAGGACCTGTACCGACTGACCACGAAGGGAAGGGAGGAAGGCCTTGAGAGCCAGACGTACAGCCCGTAACTCTAACAGATTGATGTGAAACATCTGTTCCTCTGGAGACCAAAGACCTTTGATCTCCAGATCCCCCAGATGAGCTCCCCACCCTAGAGTGGAAGCATCCGTTATGACTGTGGCCACTGGTGGCGACTGCTGGAACGGCTTTCCTTGTGAAAGATTGTTGCTTGCAATCCACCATCTCAAATCCACAGCAGCATCTCTGGAGATCTTGACAGTACCCTCTAGATCCCCTTTGTGTTGAGACCACTGCCTTCGGAGGCACCACTGAAGAGCCCTCATGTGCCAGCGAGCATGCGTGACCAACAGAATGCAGGAGGCAAAAAGACCGAGCAGACGAAGGACCTTGAGAACTGGAACTACCGCTCCATTTTGAAACATTGGAACCAAATCCTGAATATCTTGAATCCGCTGAGGCGGAGGAAAGGCCCGACCCAATGTTGTATCCAGTACTGCCCCTATGAACAGGAGGCGCTGAGAGGGCTCTAGGTGAGATTTGGGCTCGTTCACCGAAAAACCCAGGTCGAACAACAACTGGGTTGTTGACTGCAGATGATGCGACACAAGCTCCGGGGACTTGGCTTTGATCAACCAGTCGTCCAAGTAAGGGAATACTGCTATCCCCTTCCTTCTGAGTTCTGCCGCAACCACCGACATCACCTTCGTGAAGACTCGAGGTGCTGAAGTAAGACCAAACGGAAGGACCGCAAACTGATAGTGTTGCGATCCCACCACAAACCGGAGATACTTCCTGTGTGACTTGAGTATCGGGATATGAAAGTAAGCATCCTGCAAGTCGACAGACACCATCCAGTCTTCCTTGTTCAACGCCAAAAGCACCTGTGCTAGGGTCAGCATCTTGAATTTTTCCTGCTTGAGGAACCAATTCAAGATCCTCAGGTCCAGAATTGGTCTCAAACGACCATCCTTCTTGGGAATCAGGAAATACCTTGAGTAACATCCTCGACCCCTTTCCTGCTCTGGGACCAACTCCACCGCGCCCTTGGAAAGGAGGGCTTGTACCTCCTGTTCTAGCAACAGGAGGTGTTCTTCTGAACAATAAGAAGGGCGGGGCGGGATGAGGGGCGGGAACTCCCGAAAGGGAAGGGTGTAGCCTTTTCCCACAATACTGAGAACCCAAGTGTCCGTTGTAACAGTCTTCCATTTGGTGAGAAAATACTGTAATCTTCCCCCTACAGGAGAGGAGTGAGTGGGAAATGGTGGAAGCCTAAGGCTGCTTCCCCTGCTGCACCCCGCCAGAGGATGAGGAAGAGGCAGAGTGCTGCTGAGAGGCTCCTCTGGTGCGGACCCTACCTCTCCCCCTGAAAGATCTATAGGGATGGGAAGAAGCAGGTTGCTGATATCTTCCCCGAAAGGAAAAGGAGGAAGAGCCACGCCCAAATCCACGAAACCTCCTGAAAAATCTGGAAGAGGCCGTGGAAGAAGGAGCTTGGAGCCCTAACGACTTAGCCGTGGCCCTGCTTTCCTTAAAACGTTCCAAGGCCGAATCAGCCTTGGCTCCAAACAGTTTGTCCCCATCAAACGGGAGATCCAACAATGTGGACTGTACATCTGCAGAAAAGCCCGAGTTACGGAGCCAGGCCTGTCTCCTTGCCACCACAGTTGTGCCCATTGCTCTGGCTACCGAGTCGGTGGTATCCAGTCCCGTCTGGATAATCTGGGTCGCAGCAGCCTGGGCATTTGAGACAAGATCCAAAAGACCCTGGGGAAGCTCTGTAAACGATGAGGAAATGTCATCCATCAGAGCATGAATATACCTCCCCAGGATACAGGTTGCATTGGTGGCTTTTAACGCCAGACTGCAGGACGAAAAAATCTTCTTCGACTGCGCCTCTAGCTTCTTTGAATCTCTGTCCCCAGGCACCGTCGGGAAAGAACCAGGCGCTGACTTGGATGAACAGGAGGCCTGCACCACCAAGCTCTCCGGCGTAGGGTGCCTAGATAGAAACCCAGGGTCAGTCGGAGCCGCCCGATACCTCCTGGCCACGGCTCTGTGAACTGCTGGGGAAGATGCCGGCCTCTTCCACACCTCTATCACCGGATCCAGCAGAGCGTCATTAAATGGCAACAGAGGCTCCGCCGCAGCTGAGGCCGGATGTAGCACCTCTGTTAAAAGGTTTTGTTTAGCCTCCACCACCGGCAAAGGCAGGTCCAAAAAACTAGCTGCCTTCCGTACCACTGCATGAAAGGAAGCAGCCTCCTCAGTATATTCCCCTGGGGACGAAAGATCCCACTCAGGGGAAGTGTCCAGCCCACTGGCCGACTCCAGTCCACGCAGCCCATCACCCGAGTCCTCTAGCTCTCCTTCCTCTAGGGCTCGTTGGTACTCCTGCTCTTCTAATACACGGAGAGCACGTCTCCTGGAATGAAGTCGCTGTTCAATACGCGGAGTCGACAATGCCTCCGCCGAAGTCGAAGATCGGCGCCGATCTTCAGAAGCCACCGACGCCGCGTCCGGCGCCACAGGTAACTTCGGCGCCGACAAAAGAGCAGCTGAAGCAGATGGACCCACCGGAGTCACAGGCCGAAATCCCGACTTCGACGTCGACGGGATGGAAATCCCCGGGGCCAATCCTTCTGAAGCCACCGGAGCGGCCACCGGCGCCGACACTGGCGCCGAGCCCACGTTCCCAAAAGGGAGAAAGGGCATAAAGGGTGCCGGCCGAAGAGGCGCAGGATCACCCAAAGAAAAGGCCAAAGGCCCAGCCAGAGCACCCCCTGGAGCCATCTGTTGGAAGATGGCATACATCGCATTCAAGAATGCGGAACTATCGGCTCCAGGGGTGGGAAAAGCCGGATACTGAGGTGCCTGTCTCGGAGGCGACCCCGACGCCGGCCTCGGCGTCTGCGCCGGAGAAAACACCTGAGGCTCCAATACCTCAATCACCGACGCCTGTCCAGGTGAAGTTGGAGACGCCGGAGAGGGCAACGGCGTCGAAGGATGCGGCGTAACCGTGGGACTGATCTCCCATGTCCTTCGGCGCCGATCCGAAGACCTGGAACGAGTCTCCTTCGAATGACGCCGAGATTCTCTACGGCGCCGGGAGTCTCGATGACGCCGATGTCTTGGAGAAGAAGACTTCTTGTGATGCTTCTCCTTCGATTTAGCCATAAACAGCTTCGCCTCACGTTCCATGAGGGCCTTTGGATTCATGTGCTGGCATGAATCACAAGTCGAGACGTCGTGGTCGGAGCTCAAACACCAAAGGCAATCGGAATGAGGATCCGTCACCGACATCTTGCCTCCACACTCACGACAAGGCTTAAATCCAGACTTTCTCTGCGACATTATTACCACAGCGAAAGACTACGCAGCAAAAATACACTGTAACCAAAAAAGTAACAGTTGCTCCCTCGAAGATAACCGTTTCGAATGCACAGAAAAAAGGGAACTGACGTCCGCACGTCGTCGAGGACCTCTTATTGCCTGTATGACGTCAGACGGCGTCGCGTGGGCTAGAGTGACGTCCTCGTCGACGTGCAGAGACTAGTAAGAAGATTTCCGTCGAATGCTGGCGCCATGGGAGTATTCATTAGGTGAGGAATCCACAGATAGTTGTATCCATCAGAATGTATCCTTGACTGAAGCACAGAGTGAATATGTTATGAAGAACTCCAGTGCTGAAGTAGGCAAAACAGTGTGATATGAATAAAAAACAACACCGTAGAACTGGCTATTTGAAAAATAACAGTACGAAGCCTAATAAAAAGCATTTAGAGCAAAGTGCACAGAGGCTCTAAGCTGTCAGCAAATGAATAAAATACATTCAGGGCAAAGTGCACAAAGGCCTAAAGCCTGAAGCTAATGTGCAAAGTATACGTAAAACTAACCACACTACAATACTGCCTGGCGGTGTTCTGCTGGCGGGCGCTGCTGTTGGTAGCACCACCCCTTCCCGTTCCCTGCCGGAAGACCTTCTCGGACAATGCAAGTTGGGCTTCTGACAGGGGAGGGGAGTGGGTGGTGTTGTGTGTGTGTCAGAGTGTGTGCATGAATGTGTGAGTGTGTGTATAAATCCGTGTATGCCTGTGTGAGAGATTGAGTGTGTGAGTGGTGCATGTCTGCGGGTGTGTGCATGTATAGGGGGTGAGGGTTAGAGAGTGAGGATCGGAGGGGGTGGGGGGCTGAGTGTAGATGTCGGGGTGGCAGGGGTTACTGTGTGTATGGAGGGGTGGGCGGGGGCTGAGTTTGGATGTCGGGGAGGTGGGGGGTGTCAGGTGAGTGTTGGGGGGGGTGGGGGAGCCACCTTCTGGTGACAGGGAAGGAATTCCCTCTCACCGGTAGGGCCTACCGCAATGATTTTCGTGGCGTTGCTATCACCACGGAAAACATGGCGTAGGCTGGCTCCAAATGCCAGGGGCGGTACTCTGTCAGCCGCCGGGCTGGGGATTCACATCCCTGGCCCGGCGGCTCATACCACCATGGTGGTGTGAATGGTAAATTGGCGGGTTGGCTGCAGCCAACCCGCCAATGCCATAATGTGGCGGTACTACCGCCATATTAACACCTACCGCCGAGGTCATATTGACCCCCTCAGTCTTATTGTGTCTGAAATTCAATATTACATTCCGTGCCAGATATGTCCCTGCTGTTCATAACAATGCTGCTGATGCCTTATCTCGCTCATTGATGCTGGATTTGCAGAGGTTCCACCCACAGGCGGCGAAGAAGATGACAGAGTTCCAAGCATATCTGTGGAAGACTGGAGTCCCGCCCTCTCTGAATTAGTAGCTGTGTCCCTAGTAACCTGCTGCTGGGTGTCATACGATAAATCATTTAAGCAATATAGGACATTTTTAAGCACTTTACAAATCTCTGAATGGTTTACAACACAGTCCATTTGCCTCTTTTTACGTAATCTTAGGGAACAAGAAAACCAGTTTCTTGTGTGAGGGCTTATCTTGCCGCTATTTGCTTCTTCGCAAAATTACATAATAAAGAGACCCACCTAAATGCATTTATCATTAGGAGAGCGGTGGCCAGATGGGCTCGCCTAGGTGGTGCAAAGAAGGACACTAGGCGCCCTCAACGGTTCACGTCTTGGGGGTTCTCCTTGCCAGCCTCGATAAGCTTTGTTCTTCCCCCTTCGAGGTGACACTGTTTGCGGCAGCATTCTCTACAGCCTTTTATGGCGCATTCCCTGTGGGCGAACTGGTGGGGTCATCTAAGGGCGATTTTACAGGTGGTCTCCAGTGGGCCGATGTACGTATGGGCTTAGGTTGCGTAACAATTTGGTTACAAAGATCCAAGACAGATCAACAGGGAGTCGGCCATTAAACTTAAGGCAGCACACAGCTCCTCCTTGTGCCCAATAGATCACATGGGCTCCTACCTAGCCGCTCGT
The DNA here is from genome assembly GCF_031143425.1 of Pleurodeles waltl. NCBI lineage: Eukaryota > Metazoa > Chordata > Amphibia > Caudata > Salamandridae > Pleurodeles > Pleurodeles waltl. Next base: position 339,450,707 of record NC_090442.1, on the reverse strand, counting down.
CCAGCTACGGGGGCCCCAGCATTGTTCCTTCATATGAACGGGGAGTGCATATCCCGGTATCAGTTCTCTGCTGTAATGGTGGCGGCACTAGAGGCTGATGGAATCGATCCAAAAGGTTTCTCTCTACATTCATTTCAGATTGGGGCGGCTACTCTAGCAGCAAGTGCAGGGATGTCACCTGCAGAAGTGAAGACAATTGGTAGATGATCTTCCAATTGCTATAAACGTTACATCCGGCCTGAGATGCAATGGCAAGTGATACGAATGTCTGATTTAGTTTCTTTATGTGCAGGATACTCATGCTGGTTTCTTTCGTTTCAGTATTATGCAGTCTCATGTGCTTTGGGTGCTCGGGCACTCCTTTGTCTGGGGGCGACCGACAGGTTGCAACTGCTCCCTAAGCCTAAGCTGGCATCAATTTGTGACGTATTCTTTCTGAGGTGTAGGATTGGTGGTCTAGGAGTCCCTCAGCTGCAGCAACTGGTGTAGATAGCGAAAGGGTGCCAGAGTCTCCAGTTCCCAGACCTCATCGCCATACATATATGAGGAAATGACCTGGTTCGACTGGGGCGCAAAGCACTCAGAGAAGCAATTTTAGCACAAATAACCCTGTTATCCAAGGAATTCCTGAACACTGCCATCACATGGTCACATATGGTACGCTGACGCAACTGGGGTCTGAACACTAAATCTAGGACTATGAATGTGTCCATGTGACGACTCAACGCAGAAATGACAAGGTGTGTCCTGGTCAAGGCTCCTTGTGGAATATCCCACACAACCTGCTAAAAGGCTCAGATATCTTTCACAAAGATGGGGTGCAGACCGTTTCATTGCGGACATTTGGGCCTTTTCCCACAGCTTGTTTGGGGGTGGGGAGGGCGAAGGACCCCTGGTTGCCATTGTGGCAGGAGAGGAGATACTAAAGTCACCCTAAGCAACAGAGGGGTCCCCAAGGCATGGTCCCCTGGATAATACCGAAGGTAAGATCCTGCAGTCCTGACCCAACCGGCGGATGTACACACCAGCTTGGGGATTAGGGAGCCGGGATCACTGCGGTGGGCATGGCCATCACGTTACACACCAACAGCTGATTGGTGTTTTTGAGGAGGCGGAACTCGGAGCACGAGGACAAGGGACAGTGAGGTGTGGGGAACCCCCGCCCCATGGATACAGGTGAGGTACGGTTCTCCTGTGTGGTCAAAAGGAAGTTAGGGACGCGGAAGGATCAATTAGATGCCTGGGTGTTAGCAAGATTTATGAATTGATTGATTGAATTTTGATTGACGTGATATGATTTTATTGATGTAATTTTTCGTTGAAATTAACTGTGTTTTTAATGCCAATTTTGTAAATAAAATCCTTCCAATGCAAGACAGACAGTCTTTGATGGTTTACGTGTGGTAGTGGTTGGGGCTAGGGCAGTTTGGTTGCATCCGGATTCTATTTAAATAATAATAGGCAGCTTCTGTGTATTATTTAAGTATGGATAGACACATTCTTTGTTTTGGGAGTTGACTGCTTTTATTTGTTTTGTCAAACTTATTTTGCTATTTACAGTATTCTGCATTCAAGGGTTGCAGCTTTGGGGCCAAAGGACTACAACAGTTGATGCTTAAGTGTACACCTGTACACCATTGAGGTTGATGCTTAAGGGTACATCTGTATACTGCCGGGGTTGATGCTTACAGGTACACCTGTATACCGCAGAAGTTGATGCTTATGGGTACAATAGTATACTGCTGAGGTTGATGCTAATGGGTACATCTGTATACCACTGAGGTTCATGCCTAAGGGTACCCCTGTTTACCGCTGTGGTTGATGCTTAAATGTACACATGTATACCCCGAGGTTGATGCTTAAGGATACACCTGTAAATTGATTAGGTTGAGGTGTAAGGGTAAACATGAACACAGCTGGTGCTGGTGCTTTAAGGTTACTCCAGTACACCGCTAAGGTTGATGGTTAAGTGTACACCTGTATATTGATGTAGCTAATGAGGGTTCAGCAATACTCTACTGAAGTTGCTGCTTAAGAATTCACTTCTGCTGAAGATTCAATGTTTCCATTTAAATACTGATTATCAACTGTTTTTTTCTGTATTTTTTGTATACTGCTCACTTCTATAGTGGGTACAGTATACCACTCACTTAATATAGTGTTGCTCTGCCCCTGGTCTTACTTACACTGCTTCACTATTGGTTTGTTTCAGAGCAAACAGCTGCATGGTAGCAATCGGAGGCTACCAATGAAAGCTGACGAGCCTGCAGACCTGTCACACGGGTGACTCATCACTGTGTTATGGAGAAAATATAACACAACTCATTCTGCGATTGAAATGTGACAAGTACAAAAGCAACGCTTAGATCCTGGCTCTGTTTCTCTGGTTGTCCAAATGATTTCAGAGTGAACAAATACTTTAAAAAGTGGGACTTTACCTTTAAACAATAACAACATAAGGTCAATCCACAGCAGTAGAGTAATCAAATCAGAGCTTATTGCTGGAAAGGGATCACTGGGCACTCCGTGTTCCGAAGCCGAACATAGTTCAGCTCCTAGCTTTACCCGACATCCTTTCTCCATGTGTGCTCACTGCAAAGAAATGACAAGATATGCAACCGACACCAAAGATTATTTAGTTACTGCGCAAACCCAATAGCCTCCTCTGAATGCAAGACCCCTGGACGTGATCTGGAGTACACAATATGAATAGTATTTCAAAAACCTGCTCACTGTCATGTGTCCTTTGCACCTAGCCAATATATGATTATGCTGCTGTACTCTTGGGTCCTGTAGGGAAGGTGAGATATCATACTCAGCCTGGATGAAAGCGCACGGCCTAAGTTGTCCCTTCTGGCGACTGGGTCCTTGTAACCTAAAGCCACTTATGGCATTTGGAATTGAACTTTATGGGCCTGTAGGCATAGGTATCATTTCTAGAATCAATTGTAACAAGTCCTGGAAAGAAAAGACAGAAGCCCATGTGGAGAAAGGGCAAAAGCTTAATACTGTACAGCAGTGGTCTTCAAACTTTTTAATGCCGCGCCCCCCCCCAGTTGAAAAATAAAAATCATTGGCCCCCCCCTCAGAATTTTTCACTATTATTTTAGAAAGATGGCAATGTTTAAATAGGTTTAAACCTACTTAAACATTGCAGTTAAGTACTGTTACCTTTTTAAAACTGCAATAACATGCTTCTGCTTAAAACAAAGGCATGTTATCTGTAAAATATTTCTTTTGGCCAGTTTGGCGCCCCCCCTGAGATCACTTGGGGGCCCCCCAGTTTGAAGACCTCTGCTGTACAGGAAGATACAGAGCAAACGATTGCAGGGCACTCCCCCAGTGTCTTTCCAAATGGGAAACAATTTTTAGTAAAAGAAGCACCGACCCCTTTAATGGACACAGGCTGCTTTAATAAAAATGTTTCCCAGTTGAGAACGCAAGGCAGGTACGGAGTTCTTCTGCACATTGCAGACGGCCATCCCTGCATTTACAACCAATCATTCGGGGTCATAAATTGCAACTTGCCTAATTATGTTCATTAAGCAGGTTGTACAGTGACCCACTGTGATGGACAATTTGCGATATGACCTATTAGGACATAGTTCATATCACTTATTACATTCCCATCTGTAAACTAGCTGTTGTGCAAATTGACGATTCCTGATTTCCGAAGGTAAAACAATACATCAGACCCTTAATGAAGATATTTTGTTTCTTAAAAAACACACAGAGCACAACATTACATGATTAAAGATTTTTACTTTAGAAGGTGATTCTGATCAGGCTGAAGCATACAAACAGTAAAATAAATGCAACTGAGAAGTTACAGACCAATATTCATGAAGGATGCCAGGCTCATGGGTCAGTTAAAACAATTACTGCCACAGATGCAAAGTCCCACCGACTGCCCTAACAACAAAAAAACAACCACAAAAACAAATATCAAGTGCATTACTGCCAGGCTTTAATGGGGAAGTCATTCGTGTTTCCATTTGCATGGGAACACTTGTTTAATACATACAGTATACAGATGAACATGTACAGTCCCAACGTAATTTAAACTACAGATGTAAATTATTTAAAGTGAGAAGTCATACCTGTAAATCACTGCCTTTCCCAACTCTCTTCGTCTGATGAACTATCAGTTTTTCAGTTCACAGTCCCAAGGACACTGGGTGATGTAATGTAGAATTTGTAAATGAGCAAACACAGGCCTTCCTTCCCGCTAGAAAAAACTAATGGCTTGATTTAGAGTTTGTCGGATGGGGTTACTCCGTCACAAACATGGAGGATATCCCGTGCGCCGTGTTAGGATGCCATTTTATCCTATGGCGGATGGGATATCAGTCACCTTTGTGCAGAGTAACCAATCCGCCACACTCTAAATCAGGCCCTAAGACTCTCAACTGTGGTGGCCCAGTGAATTCTGAGCTTTGCAGTGGGATTGCAGTTGAGTGTTGTGATTTGTATCGTAACTAGTAACCACCAGGTGTAATAAGGATTACATTCCTGTTAAATTTCTGCAGGGCACTCCAGCTGGAACATAAGTGGGGAAAGATTTCCAATAAATACTATGACATTCCAGTTTAAGTGCAAAAAGCACCAAAATCGACCTGTAATTCCCCATTTCACAGATAAATCTTGTAAAAGGCGATATTTATTGCACCTGGCAATTACCGAGCATGATACAGCTTTCCCCTTTTAAATTTCAGCATGTCAAACCTGATGGAATTAGAAAGGGGGAAATGTGTGTTCAGTACTGGTACATGTGGATTGTGGTGCTTATCACAACGAAATGCCCACTGTACACCCATTTCAATGCAAAACGTGTTAACATGCAATCATTATTGCTCTCAATAAAACCCGAACACTCAGGTGCAATCATTATCACATCACTGTTACTTAGATAGTCTTACAACAAACCTATTTATATTTTTTGCTTATAAATTGGAAAAATACCACTTGTGGTTTCAACTTCACAAGAAGCGCTCTTTGTGGTCAACAGCAAGCCTGCACGTATTAATATTCTGAGCCTTTGGGTCAAATTACTGAACCTAAATGTGGCAGAGTGTCAGTGGAAGGGGCTTCCTCCAGCTTCCGTTCGTTCCTTGATGTCTTCATTCTGTGGTTAAAATGTCTTATAAAGGGCTGCAGGGCGGGCGTGTACAATGGGAAGGTTTATTTAGTCCACAAACATTGCAGTCTGAATTGCTACAAATAGACATTCTAAAAACGTTCAATAATCCCTGCTAAAAGAGGTCCAACATTCAAAACTTGTCACAAATAACTCATTTTAAAACTGACTCTTCATAGGTCAGTTTTTAGTGGGGGGGAGGATTTCAAATCACGGACTTAACAAGCCAAGTTTAGAATGAAAGACGGTGTATAGTCTCGTTTACGTACAAAGACAAACTAACAATGACTACAAATGTAATTGGATGTAGCCCGTATTTCATGATGACAATTTTTGTAAAAAGAAAATACGGTGCATTTTTTACTTAAACACTCCGGGGTTATTTAGAGTTTAGAGTTTAGCTGACTGGGTATTCCTCCACAAATGTGGAGAGAGTACACGGTCAGTCTCTGCCCACTCTATTTAGCATCAGTCACGATGCTGCTGGCAAAGTCACTACTGGTTCCTCCAGTAGAAAACTCAAGATTGGCGGCCCTGTGAGGTACTTTTCTTTCCTGTCCTGGAGAAAAACATTGTGGCCCTCAACAGAAAAAACTGAAAAAAATAATCCTCACACGCTGAGAGAAAACTTGCATTGTGTCAGGGTCAGTAGTTTTTTTTCTAAAACTAAAACTAAAACCCATTTTGGGAGTTTGTGTCTGAAAACCAATTTTTTTGATGAGCAACCGCATGAAATATGGCGGCCGCTGTGAAAGTTCTCAGTGCCTTCAGAGGAGCCATGGCATGGCGATGCTTCCTTTCATGCCATAGGGATCTCTGCCAGAAGGGTAGAGTTCTCTCAATATGGTGGGATGCAGTCACCTAGGGCAGCGGAGTACATGCCTCTGCTGCCCTGGAAACATTAAGCATATCAGGTCTAAGTGAAAATAACCCCTCTGTACTTTAAAAATAAAGAAGCACACTAAAATTATTTTAATCTCTTGACTCATGGCTTTTGTCGTTACCTGATTGCCATTCTGTTGATAAGTAGAGCTGGAGGACATAACACTGGTTTCGTACAAATCTATGGTTTGATCACTCACACAAAGATTTAAGTTTTTCTCATCCATTCCACATTAGCATTTTACCTTCTGTCATTCGTGACTACCATATTACAAAAGTAGAGCTTGCTAAAGAAAGCCAGGAAGGCTACAAACCAGAAATGCCTTGGGCACAGAAAGGCACGTTATCAAAGTCTGGGCCATCCGTTTAGACAGACAATGCTATGGCAGATGAAAAAAGCTAGCAGGGTTGATTAACTGTAATTAAAAAAACAGCTGAGCTCTTTAACTGTTAAAATGGCTGTGCTATATTGATTAATGTGTGCTGAACCCTCAGCTTTCCACATATGACAAACACACAGATTTTATTACAGTTGAATTGTAAAAATGCCAGTAATTCGAACTCTTTTTAGCAAGTGCTTTTTAGCAGGTGTGATTGAATAATCCAGTATAATGCTTTAAAGGGCTGAAGGATTTTACAGCCTGCACATTTTCAAAGTCCCAGCCGAAAGAAGTACAGTTGTGCTTTTGAGTCTATGGTATATAAGTAAAGAGATATTGCATGTTTGGTATTATTTGGTCAAAGACTGCCTCCGGGGAAGAAGATGGCATTCTTGGCACTCTTCGTTTCATTCTCAGCGGCTCAGCTCTTCACGCCATGGGAAGGTCATGATAAGCTGCGTATCTCCCAGTCACATGATGATAAATCTGTAAAGAAACAAAACTAGAGTTGTCAGTGTTGTACAAGACTTATTAATTGTTCTATATCCTATCAAACTCTTCCGCCAATGGTCATTCACTGACGACACCCCATCAGCACTGCAATTAATTGCACAAGCATACACTTGCTCTTTGTCAGCAAATCAGGAGTTTGACACAGAAAAAATGCAATTATATAGGAGATAAACGACCGCTATGAGCTCTCTTAGATTTAGCTTGCTTTGCCCTTTTAAAATATTCTAAGTGCTTTGGAAATTGATTCAAAAATTTAGATATATCTTATATCACATTTGCCAGTATACTTGCACGAGGATTTTACCTCAAAGCGCTAAGTCATCAAAGGTCCTTTGTGAACTGTTTTATAAAAGTTCATTGCACTTGGATGGGGCTGCATAAAGGATATGCCCTGCTTGTCACTGGATGAAAGGACAGCCAAATTACCACTGCATCCTTAAACCTAAGCTGCTTCTGCAACGTGCAAGCAGGGTCCTTGCTAAATCCCGAGAAGTCCTTGGCTACAAAAATATGTTTCCGATGTTACTAAACAAGATAGAACATGTCACACTTTGTAACTTTATCTTGGCTGCCCAATGCCGATTGTCAAGGCCAGGTGCAGCATCACAATCAAGATATTATTACAACGTTCTGAAAACAAGCAGCAGGAAGTAAAGTGAATACAGAAAATGTACTACTTTGACATTGAACCAACAGACCAGATTAGCAAAGGTCCGGGACGTGTCAAAATATATATTAAACTGTGCAGTCTTCATAACAACTGCCCCTGAGTAAGAGTGAGTTTTCACTTCTATTGAACCCTATGTTGTTTTAAAAGTAAAGCGTGACATCAAGAAGAGGGCGAATTCCCCACCCCCAGTGCTTTTGTCGTAGTGAAGAAGGATATTACGAAGAGTCCCATTTAATTAGGTGAATACATCCTTTATTTCCTTTTGTGTTAGCAGTAGGGATAATGGCAAGTCTTGGGAGAGATTGGTGAGCACAGTTCACACTCTCTCAATTGAGTCCTCTTTGAGAATTGTACCCCTGCTAAAATCTCACGATTATAGATAGTTTCAAAACGTCTGTAACTCAAGATTAAAAATACTTTAAAGTTGAGCTCTTTTCTTTTTAAGCTGGTCTAAAATACTGGATCCCAGTCACCAGTGGATACTGGAAATGCAGCAGAATATATCCAAGCAAAATGATCCATTCTGAAGAATAAAATGTGTGGGCAAGTCATTGTATTCAATAGTACTCTGCGAAAAGTGCACTGATACAGTCAAAACAATATTTTGGTTTAAGCCTCTAATGTCTACATTTTACCAAGGGAACCATTTCTTCTGTCTAAATACAAGTGTGTTGATTCACAGAAGATTCAGAAATAAACAATCCTTGGAAAAGCCAATAGGCCTGCCTTTAATGTGCTAATGCATGCAAACAACACATTTATGCAAGTATATGTTTGTATGCATTAGCACATTAAAGCCAGACATATTGACACCACCAATGTTTGTTTTCATTTGCTTATAAAGCCTGTACATAGTGGTTGTAATAAATGCAAAAGTGGTAGACAAAGCAGAAAAGTCATATACAGCCCCACACCACTCTCCCTGGCTTCCTAAATCATGCCATCTAAACCTAATATGTGCAAAACACAAACGCTGTGGGATAGCGTAACTGGATGGACGGAATGCGGAACCAATCAAACATTCACCCCCAGTCACAGATATGGGTTTAATCCATCCATTATTTTGCTCACCATGCCACCCCAGTTTGAACCCAGCCATATGCAAATCAGTCTTGACCCTGTTCCTCATGGGAACAGTCCAGCCCGAACTGCCAGGCCAGGTTCTCCCTGGACCGGAAACAAGCATCCTGGGACCGGTTTCCGGGTTTCACCCCTCATCAGCCAGGCTAGCTTGAATTCAGTGGCACAGTGAGCCCGGGACCCACGTCTGGGCATACCCGGCGCACTTAGGGCGGCAAAAGCAGAGCAAAACACAAACGCTGTGGGATAGCGTAACTGGATGGACGGATTCAAGCTAGCCTGGCTGATGAGGGGTGAAACCCCGACACGGGTCCCAGGATGCTTGTTTCCAGTCCAGGGAAGACCTGGCCTAGCAGTTCGGGCTGGACTGTTCCCATGGGGAACAGGGTCAAGACTGATTTGCATATGGCTGGGTCCAAACTGGAATGGCATGGGCAGCAAAAAAACGATGGATTTAGGCCCAGATCACTGTACTGGGGGGGAATGTTTGACAATGTTCAGCATTCCGTCCATCACTTGTTGTTTTTGCTTTGTCGCCCTAAGTGGGAAGGGTATGCCCAGACGTGGGTCCCGTGCTTCCCATGCCACTGGATTCAAGCTAGCCTGGCAGATGAGGGGTGAAACCCCGAAACGGGTCCCAGGATGCTTGTTTCCAGTCCAGGGAAGACCTGGCCTAGCAGTTCGGGCTGGACTGTTCCCATGGGGAACAGGGTCAAGACTGATTTGCATATGGCTGGGTCCAAACTGGAATGGCATGGGCAGCAAAAAAACGATGGATTTAGGCCCAGATCACTGTACTGGGGGTGAATGTTTGACAATGTTCAGCATTCCGTCCATCACTTGTTGTTTTTATCTAAACCTAATATGGCACATTGTTTGGATCCCTCATCAGATAAACTAGACTGCTACACGAGCTGCTGTAAATGTCTCTTACGTCTGGCAGGATCTGTGAACGACCATCTTGGGTGGAGAAACGTCCATAAAGAATACTGGAAATCAACGTATAACTCCGTATATTATTCTGGCACAGCGTGTGCACACCTGTTTATCTCACAATACTCATATGGTGCAAGTTCTGTTTTTTATTGTTTGTCTGAAGCAATGGAAATTCAAAAAACTTGACTCTCACGTACAAATATTGTCCCTCTGTTATGTGCTCTGTCACCAACATAGGAGTCGTACCAGCAACTCTCCCGTAGGCTCCAGGCGAGTGGAGACCGCTTGCCTATCACAATCCTGACCTATGGAACTGTTTAGGAGTCCAGAGATAAGAGCACACCTTCAATGCAGATTCACAGTGAAACATGGCAGCCCTCAACACGAACAGCAAAATATCAAGGCCACTAGCTCAGGCAACATGACTGCACTCTCAGCTGTATCGCAGGCTAGCCAAGTGTAGACTACAGATGGGACAGGCACCAAAAATAGGTGAATGTTGGTGTGAAGTGTTTAGAGTGTACAGCTAAGTGTACACTTTAAATAGGGCTGTCAAACATCTGCTTGATTTTGGCAGATGTCCCACACTGCTAAATTCTAGATTATCACCTATGAGTCTGGATTGCTCCCGCCCCTCCGGGACTGGCAAACCGAGAAGATTCTGTGTTAAAATCTTCTCTAGTTAAGCGCTCGGGAAAAAGAGACTCGACTTTACATAACCTACTTCTTGTCTAAATTAACGTTAAACTAAACGAAACCGTTCTCATGTAAGGAAGTAACGCAAAACTTGTTTAATGTACAACTGTTATTATGTACAGCACTCTTTCACTCATGTGTTCTTGTTTGCGTTGTTTAACACTGCTAAATAACTAAAGGTTTAATGTTGCACTTAATGAAGGAGAGTGACACAAGAAAAGGAATAACCAGTCTTGATCACTACGGGCTTGTAGGCTTTAACGACGGCAAAGCAAGAGGTGGGCGCAACTACAACTCAATTAATATATTAGAAACGATTCGCAAACTCAGTGATGGCAACAGTAGATATAAATACTGAACTATGATATTAAATCAGCCTTTTCTGCAGAGCAGAAATATGTGTGTTTTGTTGGCCATTAATCCATAAGGACTGGACCTGCTGTCAGGGTTCTTCTCATTCTCTGGATTTGAAGTGAGATGGCTCGGAGTGGTTTAGGTCCGGCAACGTCTCACTGCCTTACTTACCAGTCTGAGAAAAGCATGGAAGATGCAGGGAGAAACTCTGGGGGTGGGAGAGAAGGAAGTGAAGGCTTCGCCTAAGTAATCATAACAGATGTGGAAACGTGTTGAAAACTATAGAAACTAAGAACATGCCAGCCTATCTCGGATCCCACTATAGATGTGTGTCCTTTAGGTGATAAGACCAGGATTCCACATGAAAGATCTCTTGGTAAATATGTGTTTCATGTAATTAATGTTAGTTAATTAACACACTGAACGAGCTCATAGGCTATCACTTGCACCTTCCTGTTGTCATCTTAGCCCTTCATTCTTCAGAACTTTACTAAGGGAACAGTAAGTCGGATGGGCTGTAGTAGTTCTTTGTTCAAACTTTTCAAGGCACTTTAATGCTCCTGACAGAAAGGGATCTACTAATGTGCATATTATGACTCCCTAATACTTGAGTTTTTTTTTTTTTAAAGAACAAATGTCCTTGACTACTTCTGAAGCTGTTCCATCTCCCCATTCCACTAAATATTTCTGTTTTCAACTGAGATATGGGAGCCCTAGTCCTATAGTGCTTCTCAAACTTCTGATCAAGCATTGCTCAGGGACTCCTTTGGTGTACCGTAAGGGAGGAGAGACCCTCAATTACTCTCACCATCCTGTAGTGTCAACTATTTTAAATAGGATTTGACTGGCAGCAGCATTTGAGAATTTATACATATGTTTTATTGACCATTTACATGTAATTACAGTCTGCAAACTGACACTGTCAAACATTTCACTTTAACCTCGAACATCTACCCCCTCCTCTCAATCCCCCTTCTGTATTCCATCAGTCATTGTTCGCTTTGATTGTGTTGTCTCTTGCACCAGCCACCACATTCCCACATCGGTCGAAATTAGCACATATCTGGCTTCTATAGGTGTTCCATTCGTCCCAGATTTTGCCCCACTTCCTGGGGCAAATCCTAACCTCATAGACCACTTGTTCCGCCATTATACATCAATCCAGGTATCGTGGCCGTGCCCCTAGATCTGGGGCCTGTCCAGGACCCCAAGCCTTTGCTATGTTACTTTTTGCCACTTCCAGACCCAACGTCATCTGTATCATTTGTGCCCTAGTGGCATCAGTCTCACCCCAAATAGCATTTCATAGTTTAGAAAGTTCCATAGCTTCACTCGGGGGAGGATGACTACTGGCCTCCCTTTGTAAATTAAAGCCAGTGATCTGAGGTACGCAGGGCCCATTTGGGTTTATTTTTCTTTCTTACTGAAAGCTGATGTTTATGAGTATTATCTAGACTACATTTGCCGAAATGATCACAAAAACTGGAAGGGGTGTGGGTGAAATTGATTGAAATCTCCTATCATTGCACCTGCGGTTGGGGTTACAAAAACAAAGTTAGTTACTTTTTGGCCTTTTGTGTGCAGGGCATAGCTGTATGGAATACAGTAGTTGCCTCACTAGAGAAATTAATTGTGAATACATCTGCCTTTTGTCATGAAGGCATCAACACCCATAGTGCAATCTGACAGCAGGACAAGGACTCTGTGACGTTTGTGGTATTAAGACACAGACAGGAAAGCAGTTAAGACAGGTATTTAATACTGCCTTAGCAGCCTCCCATCTCCAACTGCCAGCCCCATGACCACCAGTACTCCCTGAGGTCATGAGGATAGCGGAATGTACATCGCGTACATAATGACATAAACGAGAGAACATCACACATATTCCCTTCTTAAAGCAAACAAATAAAGAAAGAAATATCAACCCTAGCAGAAGATGGATTCAAAACACTGCTTAACTTGTTTATGATTTTACATATAACTTTAAACACTCCGGGATTTTACAATTTCTCTTTGGTCTGACCCATTTTTCCCCACTAGGGTTGTTTCCTTCACTGATATCAACACCCGGTGCAGATCTTATTACTTTTTTTATTAACACCCCGGTCAGCACTCCTAGATTTAGCAGTAGTATTGTTTAATAAACCAACCCTACTTAAAATCCAAATCCTTCCATCTTCCGTTTTGAACGTATTCCTAAATAACTTGATGACTTTCGAAGGATCTGTGAACCTGTAACCAGATTTGCACCAACTGGAGCTCGAATTTTTATCCAATATCCGACCTCAACCTGCATATCTCTGACAACATGTGAAAGTCTCTTTTCCTCCCCTCCATTCTATTTTGTTTTCTCTTCCTCCATTTATCCTCAACAGACGCATTAATCTTTGTCCCAATCCATCCACCATGGAACCAACTCAGAATTGGGTTTTCTGCCTCTGAATAAGTCAACAAGTATTTTTCCTGTGGTCAAATGTGGAGGAGGCCGATAGGATACCAAATGTTTTTGAAATTCTTTCTTCCAATCCAATGTACTACTTATTGCCAAATTAATTCCCTCCTTGAGAGTACTATTGAATCTCCCCGCCATACCATTTGATTCTGGTACTATGGGGCAGATTTCTTATGCTTCCTTCCCATTTTTTAAGGAAATCCTCAAACTCTCTAGAACAAAACTGTTAATATACTTCTGGGGACTCCTCCTCTACTGAATAAACTCTCAAGGAATCAAATGACAGCTCGTGATGTTATTTCTCCAGCACACACAACCTCATGCCACCTAGAAAACAAACCTACCACAACTAAAAGATAAGGAGTAGCTTCCTCTCCTTTTAACGTGCCAACTAAATCCTTTGCAATCTGTTGCCAAGGTCCATTGGGTAGTTCTCACATACCATGGGAACATATCTCACCTTATGGATCTTATCATGCTCACTACACTCATTACAATCTCTTACCTTCCTTTAGAAATCCAAATCGAAATCTGGCAACCAAAAGTCAGTACTAGTTATTTCTTAACTATACCCGAGTGCCCTTTATGTACCATAACAATGGACCTGACTCTCACTTTACTAGGAACAAACCAGTCCCCTCTGAAAATAAGATTGTGATAATATGCTAGCTCAGCCTTAAACATCCAAAATGGCAGAATGTTCTCATTCAAGTCGTTCTTTATCAGCCAGCTGTTCTGAATGAATGAAATTACACTTCAGTTTAATAACTTTATCCACTTTGACCTCTGACTTCCACTCATCTCCTGATTGCCCCTTCAGTAACCACACACACTCCTTCATCAGAGCATTCTACATCCTCTGAGATCTCCTCCACAATACTAAAGCTTCTATTTCGATAACAGAATAATACAATTCTGCTCCTCTTAAAGCCCTGGATGCACAAGCAACAGTGTTCTCTGTTCCAGTCACTATATATGTAACAGTACAGCACACAGTCCCTTACTGCTTGCATCAGTAACAATCTTAGTCTACCTGTTAGCAACATACACTTTAAGACCAGGTACATTCAATGAATCCTGTTTCACACATTCAAATTCTCTCTGACATTCAGGACTCCATACAAATTATATTCCTCTTATGCACAGCTTGCACATTTCCTGAGTTTTCCTAAACAGAAAACAGATTATTTGGGAACTTGCTGTAGAACTGCACCATACCCAGACATGATACTACCTCCCCCTTACTGCCAGGAAAACCCAAGTTACAAACTGTGTCAACTAACTCTTCCTTAGGTTTAACCCCTTCACTTGTCAAAATGACAACCAGTCTATTATGTTCTTCCCATGTATCCTCATAAATCAACACATTGTCCTGGAACCAACAAACGCCTTCCATAGTGCCTAGCAGTGAATTCATAACTCTCTGGACAATTGAGGCTGCCAATTCCAGCCTGAACAGCATTCTTAGAAATGTGTAAGGCCCCCCATAGGAGTTATAAAAGAAGAAGATAAAACCTAACCTAATGATAGACAGATGCAAGATCAAGAGTAGTAAAATATCTTGCACCTACCAAAGTGGCCATCATATCAGATATGCTGGGTAAAGGATACCTGCCTACCATTAACTCTCTGTTCAGGACCCTTGCATCAATGCATAACCGAATAGCCCAAAAGAATTTGCATATTACCAAAATAGGCTTTAAAAAGATCTAGCACATGAAGGAGAAATAATATTAGGGCAAGGAAATTCACCTCTGAAATGAGTAACAAGATTACTGAATTTAGTACATGAAACTAGAAAGAGAATGCAGAAATCCCAAACCACATTACCACTAGTGGCTGAGATAAAATAAATGATTTTTGTGGATTTGGAAAATAATTTAAAAACGTACAAAAAGAGGAAATGGATGACAGTTGCGCCAACATGCCTGTATAAATCCATCAAAATTACCAATAATCATAGGCTTGAAGGAGGCTCAGTAGTTAAAAGGCTACACCTTGAATACAGAGTTGCCAGACATTTATAAAGCCAAGAACACAGCTATGAATTCAGCTGGTGCAGTGGCACCAGGGCACCATGTTGTGACTGGTCTGCTACATCACAATTATGGCTGCTTTTTATTACCCAGCTAAAGGAATGGGCTCCATTTTTGGCATTAGGATCATGAAACTCTTGCTAAGCCACAGCATACACCTAAGAAATAAGTACTATACCCCAAAGAAAAACACTGAAACTTTCTTGATGTATTAAGTAAGAGAGATATGACAAAGGCAAAATATGAAACAGTTAAATGGATACTGAATGAGTAAAACTGTAAAGGAATGATGTGAAGGAACAAGTTAATTACTTTTGGAAGCACTCTTTCGGGTGGATACTTTGTGAATATTCCCCCAGGTGCCAGAATGAATCCGGAGACTCAAAATAATGAGTAATAATTCACTTCAGTAGTTGGTGCCACATGGCACAGTGCCAACATCGTTGCACTATTGAAGTGACAAGTGAGGCCACAATTAAGTGCCATCCATGTGTGGTGAAGTCAGTTGCTTTCGGAGGACTGTCCTCATCCTGAAAAGCAGAGCCCATCAGCAAAATGGCTTGACCAGTGTGGCTTTCTCTAGTTTGGGGCTGTTTTTTTTTTTTTTTTTTTAAAAGGTCCAGAAAGGGGAGAAGGAAGTGTCAGTGAGGAACCTGCAGTAAATTGAGTATCCACCAGAAAGAGTGTTGCTCTTCTGATGCTTCTTCCAACCACACATTCCTCACAAGGTGAATAGATACCAAAGCAGTACCTATCCAAATTTCTTGGAGGACCGAATGCACAAATTGCCCATCCCCACAGACATGATTGTCAAGGAAATAGTGCTTTGTGAGTGTGTGTACTAATTCCCACAAAGCAGTCTGACAGATATCCAGGACAGGCACTCTGCATGCTAGTGCAGCAATAGCTACTTTGGCTCGAGTGGAATAAGCCCTTGATCCTTCAAGTGGCTGTTTTCGAGTTAGGGCATAACAGTTTTGTATCTACAAGACAATTTATCTATAGGGGTTCTTTTCTACACTGTCTTGCCCTTATTTCCTCCTGAGAAACCCACAAAAAGTTGATTGTCAACCTGATGGTCCTTGTTACGATCTATCTAGAAACTGAGGGCTCTCTAGGGGTCCAAACAATGGGATCCCTCCTCCTCTTTCATGGGCTAAGGAAAGCAAAGATATTTGGAAGAGAGATAGCTCGCCCAAAAGAGGAACAGTGTTACTATCTTCAGCAGAAATGCAGCTCAAGTTCTAAACAGCTTGTCTGGAAAGAATGGTGTGCAAGGTGTCAAAAATTAAGTGCCTGCAGCTCACTCACACAGCAAGCAGGCATTATTGCAATCAGAAAGGCTGTTTTCAGGGTTAAAAGACACAGTGGACAAAAGTGCATTTTTTCAAATAGGGTCTAACAGCCACTACAGCAAATCTTTTGCAGTCTCTTCCAAAACTTAGAAGGAATCCGATAGGTTCCCTGGTGTTGAGCCAACTAGGACTTCAGATCCCAAATCATAGGCCACGTGTACCATCTAGCACGGTTGACTAGCAGGATGCAGCAGTCCAACAGTCCCAGCAGCCTCAACACCATCATCACTGAGATGCATGACGTCAGCACATTGCTGATGCAAAAAAGACGTGTTACTCAGTCAGTCACGCTTATGGGGTGGAAGGTGCGGTGAGGTAGACATAAATAGAAGGGTATAGTCTTGTTTGACAAGATGGAGAAGGCATGCGTCTGAAATGATGGCTTACCACCCTTCGGGGACATATTTGATCCAGCCTTCTACAAAGAGAATATGTTGAAAAGGACACAATAGAGTGGTTTTGCAGTTGTGTTTGCCAGAGGGACAAGCAACTGAGCTGTACCTTCCAAGTACATGCCGAGAATGCTGCTCTGAAACAACCTTAGCCCTGGTGTAGCATGCTTGATCACTTTATGGGTGCTCTGCCACATGTAAACTACATCAAGTGGTGATACAGAGCATAATTCATCAGTCAATGGTGGCATCTTAGCAGCTATGCTGTTGGCATATTTATCCTTAAATAACAGGAGCAGTTGGTGAGCCTCATGTCCAGGTTATGTTGTTTCTTCTCAGTGGAGGACGCATGCAGAAATGAAAAGAATGTTGGCATGAAAACACCTTCATTTAAACAGCACTTGGACACAATATTTGGGAAGAAGCTGGTGTGAGTTCTCAATGATAGTCATGTCCCAGTGGAATACAATGAAAAATTCTGAGGCACAAGGTTCCGTATTCAACCAGTCAATGTTATTGCTTTTGGAAAAGAAGTCTCTGATGGAAGAAGGGTCATGTAATTTGAGACAAACAGCTTAAAATATTTTTACATCACTTTGGTTAGGATCAGGTTGAGTTGCCAAGGAGCCAAGGGTTGTTAAACTATAGAAAATATGTGCATCAGTTCCTTTGATGATTCTGATGGCAGTGGAAAATTACTTTTTCTGGTATCTTTCAACAGGCTTAAAGGGCTGCTAGATGGGTGTTCCAGGTATATACATGGACTTTAGACCCAGACAGATGCTGAAAAAATGCTTTATATCACCTATTGAATAAATGACTGGGTGAGTTTCTTCTGAAAGGAATCAATGCCAGATATTTAGCCACTTGCTCTCGCACTGAGCTTATTCTGCGGAGCTGGAGCAAAGGCATACAAGAGCGTCTAGATCTAACATCACAGTGTCCTTCAGAGCCCCAGACCCATTCTGTAGGTGCAATGATAGCACCTGGAATTCAAATAAATGAGAACTTTCCCTGTGTCCAGGCGATTCCAAGACTTAGGAATGTAGTCAAGAACTTCTAGGTGTGCCCGATCATTGTGGACCTTTGCAATGTGGAAGACCACCAAAAACATTCCCTGCTCAATCACTGATTCCCAAGCTCTAATGCAGGTGGACAGAAGGACAAGTGTGTGCTCTCATTTCCCCACATAGAAGAGTAGAGTGGTGCTGTCTGTGAGTATTATCACTTTTAACTCCAACACTTCTATGTGAAGGGAACTAATGTGATCTGCCAAAAAAGACCTGGAGAACCAGTGGTACTCTGAAGTATCTACTGTGACTAGTTGTGACGAGTTCTTGGCGGGCAGAAAAAGGAAGAATCACACCATGCAGTTTGTCTATTTGGCTCCTTGCGCTCTACCAGATGAATATTCAGGAACACAAATGAAGGTTGGTATAGGGGCACCCCCTCTCCAGGATACCTGCAGTCCAAGAAGCCTACTGGAACTACCAGACAGATATTGACTTGTTGCTTATGAACTGGTCCACAACCTGGATGACCTCTCTGGCAGAGGGAAGGCCTTTGAAAGTTGGTGTTCAGTAATGGCTCAATGGGCTGGGAGACAAAGCAAAGAATTCCAGTTCCAAAAAGGGAATTGGACTGAATCATCATGGAGAATATGAAGCACGTCACCAAAATCACAAGACTGTGACAAGATATGGCTTAATTTAATTCTTCTCTGCTTCTCCGATGAAATAGCTGGCCAGATAAGAATGGCACTGGAACTTCATTAGCTGCAGAAGGGCAGCCACTAACCCCAGATCTTGGTGATGACTCACATGACTGAACTGTGACCCAAGGACAACATCCTACACTAGCAGTGTTTGTTTTCCACCGTGAACTGGAAATACTTCCTGTGCACCTGCAGGATGAGTATGTGGAATTGTTAGTCCATCAAGTTAGCAATTGTGCTAGATGGCTGCCAGGACCAAGGCCAAACTTAACTTTGCAGGTAGAGGATGTAGTCCAAATAAGTTTGCACACAAGAAAGTAGTGGGTATAAGATAATCATCCCTTGCCTTTAACAAGAATGGGCTCTATTGTATCTTTATAGCTTCTTATGATATCAAATAAGGTACACTTGGCCAGGTGCAGCAGAGGGAGCTGAGGAGTGCAGTCCTTCCGGACCACTGATAACAATTTGGGAGCGCGAATGGCTCTGCATTAGATGTATTTGAGGATAGCCTGGAAGCACCAAAGGTGCCTATCAGGCTATCTTCATTTACTCCTGAGGCAGCAGAGACGAGGTGGGTATACAGTTGGACACCACATTGCGTTCCTTACGCTAATTAGCGTTTGCTCTTCATGCACTCGAGGAGACCTTAAGCTACCCAAATAGGGTCAATTTTTTAACAACACTAAAGTAATAATTTATACCACTTTTTGGTTACTTTTAATTGGTAATCCCTCGAAACACATATGCCAAGATTCCAACCACTGCGTAGATTAGGAAAACTTGGTCCTGAAGAATTGTCACAAGGGCATTAGTGACTTCAATCGGTAATAAAAATGTTGACCCACTGAGCTATCGAAGATCATTGTCTCTCCTGACAGCGACAACCTTTTCAATCACACAGGTGAAATAATGTATTAAGAAAAAAAACACTGAGGACCACTTAGTCTATTTTAGCTCTCAATTTCTTTCACACTTACACATTTTTCATACCACTCTACACCAATAACCCACCACCCAAACTTCACATACATCGTCATATATAAAAGATCTCCGGCAAAGAGTCCCCTTGAGGTGCCCGTCAGGACTGCAGCGCCGGTCAAACATGGAGCATGCCCTATGATGAAGCATGACACCCTACTGGGTGCGTGAGGGCTCTTGCTACAGAAGGATCAGACCCAGTTCAAAACCGAACCTATTTCATTAAACTTCATCTTTTCAATATAAGGAACTGCATGTCTCCATTTACATGCAGCAGTTAAATAAAGTCTATAAAAAAGTGTGAGGAAGATACTACTGAGTGGCAGGAGACTGGGTCAATTAATGTGAAGACGAGGACAAAGACATGGTGTTAGAAATGGGGTCTCTAGTTGGCAGTCAGTTTACACCCTGTCCGCATAGGGACCCTCACTCTAGTCAGAGTAAGAGAGATATCCAGGTCAGATAACCCCTGCTCACCACCTTGGTAGCTTGGCACAAGCAGTCAGGCTTATCTCAGAAGCAATGTGTAAAGCATTTGCACATAACACACAGTAATAAACTGAAAACACTACAAAAGGACACCACATCAGTTTTAGAAAAATAGCCAATATTTATCTGTGTAAAACAAGACCAAACAAGAAAAATCCAACATACCGTGATAAAGATATGAATTTTGCAAGAATTAACTTAAAAATACAGTTCCTTGAAGTCGA
Source organism: Pleurodeles waltl (assembly GCF_031143425.1). Classification (NCBI taxonomy): domain Eukaryota; kingdom Metazoa; phylum Chordata; class Amphibia; order Caudata; family Salamandridae; genus Pleurodeles; species Pleurodeles waltl. The sequence continues at coordinate 339,430,416 of NC_090442.1, read as the reverse complement.
TAGCTCCGACTAGGGCTATCACGGCGTCGTGAACAACAAATCCAACAGTTCAGGCTGGGTTGACTGCGGGGTCGCAGGCCAGCTACAGTGTCGGGAACACCTGCAAACAGTACCCTGGAAATGTAGGGCGTGATGGACCTCGCAATGAGATATGGAGGGCGGCGTCGCTGGCATGTGTTCCGGACGTCGGTGCAGGGGTCCGGGCCCTTGAAGTCACACGCTTGCAAATTGAACTCTGGGCTGATGACGAAGTCAGGATTGCTGACGTTGATAGAGTAGGGGGTGCGGTGGGAAGCAGGACGATTCGACATGCGATGCCCACAGGTCACAGTGGAGGAAGTGGGTCGGTGACAGCATCCTGGGGCGTCAGTGAGACCAGGACTTCAGTGAGAAGCGGGGTGGTGTATCGTGTGGTGTCTCCAGGTCGCCGTGCAGGCAGAGTCATCGTTGTTGCTGAAGCGCTGTCGTTGGTAGGCCCGAGTCCGTGGTACGACGCGGCGCCCACAGGTCTTGGTGCAGGCAGGGGAGTCTGTTGAGGATGCTGGAGTCCATAGCGCTGCCGGGGATTGGTATAGAATGGGACGGTGCTTCGGGTACCTCATGAGCGTTGCTCTCAGGCACGGTGGAGGCAGAAGCGTTGGTGTCAGCATAGAGTGGCAGCTTCAGGGATACCAAGGCTACAGTGTGAGCAAGGCTGAGTGCGGGGCCCACAGGTCACGGTGCAAGCAGCAGCTTAGTGACGGATTCAGGTGGCGGCGGCGGTGATACCAGGGTTGCTGTGCAAAGCAGGGCACGGCTCTGTGCATTGTCGTCAGGTCATGGTGCAGGCAGCGGCGTCATGGTGGTTTTTCTTCTGTTGCCGTACAAAACACACAGTTTCCAGTGCTGTAAGAACATGAACCTGAAGTCTTTGATATCCCTGAGACTTCCACACGGAGGCAAGCTCTACTTCAAGCCCTTGGAGCAAATTTGCAAGCAGGATACACAGCAAATTCCAGTCTCTGTCCTCTTTGAGGCAGAAGCAGCAACTGCAGGCCAACCCAGCAAAGTACACACAGCAAAGGGGCAGTACTCCTCCCATCCAGCTCTTCTCCTTGGCAGAGGTTCTTCTTTATCAAGAAGTGTTCTAAAAGTCTGGGGCTTTAGGTCCACTACTTATACTCATTTCTGCCTTTGAAGTAGGCTTACTTCAAAAGGAAAGTCCCTGTTGTTCACAAGATCCTGCCTTGTCCTGGCCTGGCCCCAGACACACAACAGGGGGTTGGAGACTGCATTGTGTAAGGACAGGCACAGTCCTTTCAGTTGCAGATGTCAGGTCCTCCCTCCCCACTCTAACCCAGGAAGACTCATCAGGATATGTAGGACACACCTCAGCTCCCTTTGTGTCACTGTCTAGAGGAAATTCACAAACAGCCCAACAGACGCGGATTCCACAGGCAGGCAGAGGCACAGAGTGGTTAAGCAAGAAAATGTCCAATTTCTAAAAGTGGCATTTTTCAAACGGACAATCTGAAAACCAACTCTACTAAAATATGTATTTTTAAATTGTGAGCTCAGAGACCCCAAACTCCATATCTCTACCTGCTCCCAATGGGAAACTGCACTTAAAAGATACTTAAAGGCAGACCCCATGTTAACCTATGGGAGAGATAGGCCTTGCAATCGGGAACACTGAATTTGGCTGTATTTCACTATCAGGACATTTAAAACACACCAGTACATGTCCTACCTCTTAAATACACTGCACCCTGACCATGGGGGTACCTAGAGCCTACTTTAGGGGTGGCTTTATGTAGTAAAAGGGAAGGTTTGGGCCTGGCAAGTGGGTGCACTTGCCAGGTCGAAATGTACAATGCAAGACTGCACAAACAGACATTGCAGTGGCAGGTCTGGGACATGTTTACAGGGCTACTCATGTAGGTGGCACAATCAGTGTTACAGGCCCACAAGTAGTATTTGATTTACAGGCCCTGGGCACACATAGTGCGCTTTACTAGGGACTTACTAGTAAATCAAATATTCCAATCATGGATGACCCAGTCACCAATACAATAGACACACGGAGCAGTTGCACTTTGTCACTGATCAGCAATGGTAAAGTGTGCAGAGACCCCAAACCAGCAAAAACAATATCCAGCATACCATACAAACAGGAGGTCAGAAGGAAAAAAGACAGGGGAAACACGCCAAAAGAAGCCAGGTATAACACATGGATAAAAAGAAGAAACAATTCAACATTTTATTGTTTTTTCATGTTTGGGCAAGTGCATGTAAAAACATGGACACACCTCAAATGAAAAATAAATGCAAGTTAAACTAATCAAAGGGAAATATACTTGTTTACCTTATGAAACCTCAGCTGGTTAATGTGATCACTGCAGACGTTGTGTGTGACCATAGAGTCACAGAGTCAAATCCTGATTGGTGCAGTGAGGAAAAGTGACTTGTTTATAGTGCTACAGTGCCCCAGTCTGTGACAGAAAGCACTATAAATGTCATTATTTTACAACTGTATTGAACTGCATATACCAAGCTGCTGCATAATACTGTTTAAGATAAAACAAGTGCTTTAAAACTACACATTTTAGTGATAAACATTCAAACTATATCTAGTGCAAATATTTTTGTGCCAGTGATAGGGCTTTGTGACTGTCTTAATTTGGTGGCTCTTCGTTGATGGATCCTCAGGTTCCTGATGTCCAAGGGTGTGGTTTGAAAAAAAAATGCGAAGCATTTGAACAGGATTACGTCTATTCTCCACACATCAAAACATTTTTAAATTACAAGGATGTTTACTGAACTGGCCCGTCTGAAATGTGTATGATCACTTTCAGCTTCTGTTGGTCATCAATTTATACCTTGACACCTCAATTAGTGAGGCGGACAGGTGCTTCTGAAAAGATCTCCCTCTTTATTGAGCCTGGGGTCTGAGTCTCAGGACCTCTGGACCATAAAATTCATTCGGACAAGTGACACATTTCTGTGGCATTAAAGACCAAGTGATATCTGAGTACAGGCATACACTTATTTTTATACACCACTAGCTGGCCTCTTCCATGATGGTGTTTAACTACCAGAAGTCTCAGATGGGCCTTCTTGCAGTGGAGCGTAGACTCTCTTTGAACAATGCTACAAGCAGACATGGACATATTGGACTCACTCACTTCTTCCATCATCTGATTGTTAGGCCGCAATAGGCATGAAAGTCTAAGTTACAATACAGGTGCACACATCAAGACAACAAATGTGATCACAGATGCCCCGGAAATGTAGGGCATGATGGACCTCGCAATGAGATATGGAGTGCGCCGTCGCTGGCATGTGTTCCGGACGTCGGTGCAGGGGTCCGGGCCCTTGAAGTCACACGCTTGCAGATTGAACTCTGGGCTGATGACGAAGTCAGGATTGCTGACGTTGATAGAGTAGGGGGTGCGGTGGGAAGCAGGACGATTCGACATGCGATGCCCACAGGTCACGGTGGAGGAAGTGGGTCGGTGACAGCATCCTGGGGCGTCAGTGAGACCTGGACTTCAGTGTGAAGCGGTGCGGTGTATCGTGTGGTGTCTCCAGGTCGCCGTGCAGGCAGAGTCATTGTTGTTGCTGAAGCGCTGTCGTTGGTAGGCCCGAGTCCGCGGTACGACATGGGGCGGGCTCCGGGCGGCGCCCACAGGTCTTGGAGCAGGCTGGGGAGTCTGTTGAGGATGCTGGAGTCCATAGCGCTGCCGGGGATTGGTGTAGAATGGGACGGTGCTTCGGGTACCTCACGTTCGTTGCCCTCAGGCACGGTGGAGGCAGAAGCGTTGGTGTCAGCATAGAGTGGCAGCTTCAGGGATACCAAGGCTACAGTGTGAGCAAGGCTGAGTGCAGGGCCCACAGGTCACGGTGCAAGCAGCAGCTTAGTGAAGGATTCAGGTGGCGGCGGCGGTGAGACCAGGGTTGCTGTGCAAAGCGGGGCACAGCTCTGTGCATTGTTGTCAGGTCACAGTGCTTGCAGCGGCGTCATGGTGGTTTTTCTTCTGTTGCCACACAAAACACAGTTTCCAGTGCTGTAAGAAGATGAACCTGAAGTCTTTGATATCCCTGAGACTTCCACACGGAGGCAAGCTCTACTTCAAGCCCTTGGAGCAAATTTGCAAGCAGGATACACAGCAAATTCCAGTCTCTGTCCTCTTTGAGGCAGAAGCAGCAACTGCAGGTCAACCCAGCAAAGTACACACAGCAAAGGGACAGTACTCCTCCCATCCAGCTCTTCTCCTTGGCAGAGGTTCTTCTTTATCAAGAAGTGTTCTAAAAGTCTGGGGCTTTAGGTCCACTACTTATACTCATTTCTGCCTTTGAAGTAGGCTTACTTCTCATCTGATTGTTAGGCCACAATAGGCATGAAAGTCTAAGTTACAATACAGGTGCACACATCGAGACAACTGAGAAGAACATTTTGGAAATAAAATGACTATCACTAGCTGTAGCTGCTAGTGGAATTCAGCCAAACTGTATCCACAGTACTGTACTGAATAATTTAGTGGCACTCGCTCCTCTCTCCAAATAATATTACACAAGCCGACTAGGGGCTGGTTTAGAGTCTGGCAGGTGGCATACTCCATCATAAAAATTACAGCTATCCCGTCTGCCATATTACAAGTACATTACATCCTATGGTACTTGTAACATGGTGGATCGGATCCCATCAATGTCGTCAACGGCTTGACGCCAGTGCAGTCAACCAGCTAAGATACTGTCTGCAAAGTACTGTTCCTCTGTTTTGCCACGAGGGAACATCCTATCTTCTCAAGAGAGTTCCTCACTTCGACATCATTTTTTTAAAACTCTGTCCATCTTGGCGGTATTCAATCCTAAATTTTTATCCTTTATTGGGACTCTTTATCACAGGGATAAATAATAATAATTTAGGCTTGATTGTTGTCTTTTTGATTTTTTATGTTTTCATTTTTAATAATTTTCAGTTTTTTTCAATCCATTGGTCTGCCCAGTGCCTACTGGAATTCTTTCGTATTTGAAGTGTGTTGACAATTCCACTGCAGCCTAATCACTTTTCAGGAGAAACCTTGTGTTCACTGAAAAGAATGCAACGATAACCATGAGGAGACATGGTTTTGGGTTGCGCTAACTACCAATGTCTTATTTTAGTGAGATTTCTGACAGATGGAGAGAGAGGGAGGAGGAGGAAAGGAGAGAGACAGAGGGGAGGAAAGGGAGGAAAAGGAGGGAGAAGAAAAGGAGGAGGCTGCAGAAGGGCAAAGGGTGTATGGGGGAAAGAAGGGAGTCAGACGAGGAGGGAGAGGACGAAGAAGTGGGGAAGGAAAGAGAGGAGGAAGGAGATGAGGAGTTAATTATAATAATACCAGCAATGCTAATAGTTACCATTATTATATTTACTATAATTAATATTACCATTATTGATATTTTAATTGTTGCAAATAGCATTGTGGCTGATACTGCTTTTGACGTTTTTGTTGCTATATTACAAGCCAAATGTGTACATGCATTACCATTTTCTACAATATTTAGTCTGGTGGGAATGGCAAATATTGGTGACAGTCTGTGGTCCATGCAGATATATGATAATTGGAACAATAACATAAAATGGGAGCTACTGAAAGGAAAGGCCCTGGACCCATTTAGCGGACAGTTTTTTCTTTTTTTTTTTTTTACAGTTTATGAGAATCACCAACCTGTCTTTCAATATCACTCAGAAGGGTACTGGCTCCTAGACGGAAGAGTGTAGGTTGCAGCCACTCATCTCCTAGTTCTTCCTTCATAAGAGACAGCCAGGCAAGGGCCTCCTTTGCACTGCGAATGCCTCCTGCGGGTTTGAAACCAACCTAAAACACAACAAAAATCCTTGTTTTAAAACATTTCAATGTTCGTGGGTTTATGAGTTATAGAACGTTTCGGGGCATCTGTGATCACATTTGTTGTCAACAACTCACTTTCAAAATAACCACTTGCAATAAATGCTTGATTGATACTCCACATGGATGGATACTAAAAACTCTCGCAATTCTAGTGCGTCCAAATACCATTAACCTATTAACATTGGAATAGCTCCATTGCTATTCCCACGATTAGAGACTGGACAGAACAATGTCATACAAAATAAAGTCACTTGCCCTGAAACTGGAATGTTGGGACGCTTTGGGGTCAGCAGATTTTACTCATGGGCACAAAAAGAACCATTTGACCACATATGGCAATCATAAGGCAATCAGCAAAGCACAACGAATGTCATAGGTTGTGCGGAAATACACCACATGGGTAAAAACAACTGCTCACATTTGTTCTGATTTTAAAATGCTGGTCATGGGAAGGACTTATCTGTGGTAAGCCCAACTAAAGCAGAAACTCATCGCACAAATAAAATGAAAAAAGTGACCCCCTACACAGAATGCCAGAGGAGCTTTAGCATAATTATTGGGCCTTTATGTTTGTTCAGGCCCTCACTCACCATAGAGAAATGGTATCCCACACATGTGTATGTACTAGGTCAGTGGTTCCCAACCTTTTGACATCTGTGGACCCCCACTTTATCTATACTGGAACCCGGGGACCCCAGTGAATCATTACTGGAATTCGGGAACCCCCCCACTTAGTCATTACTGAAAGCTGGGGACCTAATCTGTTAAAATTATTACATTTTCTAAGCAGTCGCAGACCCCATGAGGAGGCTTTGCGGACCCCAAGGGGTACCCGGACCACCGGACTGGAACCACTGCACTAGGTCGTAAGTGGAATAAGAAAATAAACTACAGCCATATGATTACTATGAGAACTCATAACAAAACATAGGCAAAGCCACTAGGGCTCGCCGCTTTACTTTACTAATGAAATTGGGAGATGTTGTTGAGCAGTGGGAGAAAAATGCAGGCAAAGGCCCTCAAACCAAAAGAAAAAAATAATAAACAGGTAGCAAAAGATGAAGGCAGGTGGTAGAATAAGTAAGTGCACCCCAGGCAGTCTGTTAGTAGAGGAGCAATGGAAGAGAGAGGAATTTTAAAAACAATTACTGAGTGGAACAGGGAGGGGGATAATGAAACATGAGATGAGCTCAGAGATTGGATGACAACACAGAAAGTCCCGGTACAGAGTTGTGAAGAAGAAGCATTACACAAGTGAGATGGGGAGACAACAAGAATACGTACACTCCCAACGAGTGTTAAGCAAAATGAAAAAAATAACCTCTCAATGTAAGCAGTGGAAGTATACACGTCATCCAATCAAAAGGATGGTAAAGATGCTATCTTCCAGGAGAGGAATGCACAAAAGTAGAAGAAAAGCCATCAAATAAGATGCAGAAAAAGGTATTGACAAGATATGTAACCAATGATAAGAAGTAGGATGACCCAAAAAGAACTGTACATATTGTTTTTTTCCACAATCGGTCTTTTGAGATTTAACAATGAAGAACGTCCTTACTTTCATAGTCTGGAGATGTGCGAACAGGTTAATTCAACAGCACCACCCACCACTGAATTTAATTGTAATTAACTTTAAAGGACAACAATACTCCCAATACAAAGGAATTTGCAACGGCTTCTAATTTCTAGAAATGAAGGTACACATAAGACCTTTCCCTTCAGCATTTTGGTTAGTTCACATGAAAGTGAAAATATGCAATTGTTCGAGGAGGGAATCTGTCTAATGCTTATAATCTGAAACTGTACAAATTATTGGAATTTCTGGTTGTTTAGCGACATGGTCCCTTGTTTTACTTTCCCAACAATGGTTTCCTTCTTAAGCTTTGAAAGACGAATAATGAATGAAAGCAGCACAGTTGAGGTTTCCAGTAGGATCCTCTTAGTACTGTGATGGAGAAGTCACAAAAACATCCCTCGAAAGGGCTTGAATATTGAGAGATTCCCATGTCAATAAATTAATAAATCACTTAAAACATAGATTTACGTAGTGGAGCACAACAATCAAAATTACCTCCAATTGCTTCCTGGTGTACTAAGTAGTAGCTTCAGATTATGAAATGGTGCATTTTTAGTTTCTGTTGGACCTGGTCCTTTCTGCAGGGTCATCCTCAAACTTTTTTGCCTTCCTTCTCCTATTTTTGTTGAAGTTATTTTTGTTGACCTTAGGAATCGGTGCACTGCTAACCAGTGCTAAAGTGCCTGTGCTCTCTGCTCAAACATGGTATCATTGTCTTAAAACCAAATGGCATATTTAATTTACTTAGATGCTCCTAGTAAAGAGTTCTACATGTGCCCAGGGCGTAATACTACTAGCGGGCCTGCAGCACTGATTGTGCCACTCCCTTGAATAGCCATTTAAATATGTATCATGCTTGCCATTGCAGAGTCTGTGTGCAGTTTTAACCTGCCATTTCGACCTGGCAAAATAAATCTTTTGTCAGACCCAAACCTTCCTTTTTATTACATATAAGTCATCCCTCGGTTAGGCCCTGGACAGCCCAGAGGGCAGGGTGCACTATATTTAAAAAGTAGGACATGTACTTTAAAGTTTTACATATCCTGGTAGTCAAAACTTCATAAATTCACTTTTTTAACACTGCAAGGCCTGTCTCTCCCATAGAATAACAATGGAGGTGCTTTATTACATTTTATAAATGTAATTTCCAAATGGGAAGAGATTAACGATCATGGTTGGTGTCTCTGGAATCCTAATTTAAAATCCCAATTTATGGTGAAGTCCGATTGTAAATTACAATTCTGAAAATGCCTCTTAGAAAGTTTGCATTGTCTTGTCTTAGCCGTGTGGCACCTGTAGCCTGTTTCTGGTCACATAAATGGTTGTATTTGGCAGCTGCTAGTCAGCCACACACAATGGAAGTTTAGGTGTGACTGGATGGGCCAACACTGGCAGGATGGGAGGGAGGAGCTGGGCCCAGCCTCACTTACACCTGAATAGGCTGTGCCCTGTCTCCACACAAATGGCTACATACCTCCTGTAGTTAGTCTGGAGACAAGGAAGGAAAGGCAGGGCACCTGTGCACTTCAAAGGTATTCCTCCAGAAGACTCTCCCCATTGAAAAGGCACAAATGTGTATTAAAAAAGACCCCAGATGCTAACTCTTCATTACACTTTTGGACAACTGGATACTCTGCTAATAAGAACTGCTGTGCCGCTAAAAGGACTGCTATTCTGCTGAACTGTTACTCAGCAGGAAACTGCTGCCCTGCTTTGTTGACTTGCTGCCTGCTGTGCTCTTGCCTGGGGAAGAAGAACTGGACCTGCAACTTCTTCGTGAACACAGGACCCCAGAGTGACTCAAAGGCTGGCTCAATCTGCTAGTCTTCTGATCTGAACGTCAGGAACACAAATTGCTCCCAAACAGCTCCTGGGCCCGTCTTCAATTAGTTCTTGGCCCCCAAAGGCACCTCTCAGGTCTTGGACTGTTGGTGTGGCTCTTGACCTCTTGAAATCAAGCTTTTGGACTCTTTGCGTTGGTGAATGGGCCTTTTCGCACCAGAACCACGCCGCTTTCTCTGAAAATCAGAGTGCGACGCTGCCAGCCAGTCTCGTCGTGCAGTGGCATTGTGAGCCAACGGGGGACTGCCAATGCAAAGCTCCAGTCCGACCAGCGACGATGCCCGGCCGGCTCTTTGGAGCCACACCGACCACTACCCGTGACTCTCTCCTTTCTCCCTGCGACCCTATCCAAAACCATCGAGACTCTAAGCACAAAACCTGTGAAGATAAATCTTCAGTTGGACTAACCTGGGAATGTATCTGACCCATGCTTTATCACGGTAGTTGGGTTTCTTAGAACCTTTAAGGGAGGGGTGTTTTCCCTTGTGTAGGTAACCCCTAATGATATTTTAGGCCAATTAGCTTCCTGAGCACCATCAGTCCCCTTTTTTCACACCCAAATTCTTTTCCCAGTGTAACAACATAGCCCCAATTGGTGCTTTATGGTTTAATGCACTATACTGCAGTTTATTCTATAAAAATTCATAACTCTGATTCCACGGATTGCATTTTTGTCAATTTGGTCTTGTTTTCCTTATTAAGTTTTGCTCTCTTTTGCTAACCTGGTATGGGTTTTCAATTTTTTACTGTTTGAAGTATTGCACAAACACTTTGTACATTGCCCCAAAGTTAAGCCTGGCTGCTCTGTGCCAAGCTACATAGAGTTGAGCACGAATTAATTTCTGGTTGCTTGTGCCTTGAACTAATTCTAATTGTTTCTTTATATGAACAGCCTGTTGGTCTTTTCAAAGATGTCAACATCTACTGTGTCAGAGTCTCAAACCCAGATTTTAGTAATGGTTAGCACCTTTGGAGTTGTAGAATATACTGGGAAGCTGTATGCTCTGTTGGAAAAGCAAAGGGGTGTCTAGGAGTGCAGTATTTCATTTTACTGTTAAAGTATTCAGAGATTTTTTCAAAAAACACTTCAAGCATATCTTCTTTGGCTACCCTCCAGCAACCTCCAACAACTTGTGAATAAACAACATTCTCACTACCTGGAAGCAATCCCTTGCTGGATCCTTTGCATTCTGGGTTTGGAATATCCCACAGCATAGAAACCGCACTCTTAGAAGCTATTGATGATCTGTGTCTCATTTTGCACTAGGGTGGGTTAACACGGTTTCCCATGCCATTGTCCTCAAAATCGTACACAGCTTTGGCACCTGTACCTGGGCTTTTAATTGGCTCTGGTCTTTTCTCACTTGGAGAACACAAGTTGTCTATCTTGCCCCCATTTCAGGTTACAGCAATGCACCTAGATTGAGGAGTACCCCTAGGCTCATCATTGAGCCCTACCCTTTTCAATAACTACATAACCCCTCTGGCATGAATATTCACATAATTTGGATCCGAAATGTTCTTGTGCGCTGATGACAACCTGATCATCACCTCTACCTTTAGCAATCTTGCTAAAAGTCAAACTAGATTTTACTCTTGATTGACTGAGGCTGCCAACTTTTTCTACCTACCTTTTCCCATCCACACCATTAATTCATGCTTTGCATTTCTTAGATGGAATAAAGTCTACAGATTAAATTATCCATGTTTGATGCAATGACATACTTAGGTAACTATGCACTAATTTGTCATTTTAAAACCAGGATTCTGAAATGTTATTGTTAGATTTTCGCGAATACTTCCTTTCAAGATTTAATCAGACTGTAAAATACGCCAATGCTTATTAATCATTGCCCTGATATGTTGTGATTCTATGTTGAATGCATTAGTAGCTGAAAAGGTTTCTGGAATGTCCTTCTCTCTTTTGGACCAGAAATGTATTTCTTTGCTAGTCAACAACTTTTTTGCTTGTAATATTTAACACATTCTCTGTGTAGCCTTTCTTTTTCATATTCTGCTTCTGTACTGCAGGTGCATTTAATCCTTAAAAGTTAGCATGTTAGCTAAATTGTTAATGGTGCGCACGCTAACAATTATGAACTGCTCAATTTCAGAGAATGCATGCAACACACTATTTCCTTACAGAATAGTATAGTTTGTATCATTTTCATTACTCCCAATTTCATATCCAGAAAGGATCCCTTCTGTTTATCTATATGGCTCCTGAATTGTAAATTCGGAGTGGAATGTTTCTGATCTGGCCATAGATTTGCCATCTGACCAAATGAAGAAAAAGTTATCTATTTTGCAATAGCAAGTGGCTATATAGTCTGTATTTTGGCTATTACAATTCCATAATAATCTCTCTTCCCACCAGCCCAAAAGGAAATCTACCAAGTTGAGAGCCAATTTCGTGCCCATTTCTATTCCTCAATTCTGTCTATATGAGGAATTTTGGACGGTGAATAAGTTGTTTTCAAGGCAATATTTTATTAGAAAAGTAGTGTGCATTGTGTACTGGACTGACCATCTTTAAAAAAATGTTTTCATGCTGTGATAGCATCCAGTCGTAGCAGAAATACTTTATTTGGTTATTATCAGCAACCATAGAAGCACATAAAAACAAATAAAAAATTAACATTACTTATTTGACTTAAAATCCATAAGTGGCTTACATCAATTAGTGGTGATAAAAACGCGGGGACATATTCTCATTTAATTTGTTAAAAAAGCCTCAAGACATTACAAAAACTGTTAATAAAACATCTACAGAATTGTCTAAAAGCCCTTTCTGGCCTTCAATACTGCGCATAAATAAACTGCAAGACCATTACAAATTTTGCACCCAGTTATTTTATGCTGGTTTATAATGAAGAAACATCGAAAGCAACAATTAATAGTTAACCTGACATAGTAAATCAAGTATTTTTTATTTTTTTTTAAAAACACTGGCTCTTCCATATGATGCAAGTGATAACACAATGGTTTTAAGTGATCAACATATTTAAGGTATCTTCCAACAAACTGTCTATCGATGATGCTATGGGAAGTCCTGGTGGTCTTGCAGGATTTTTGTGAACTTTTACTAAGAAACAAATGGTGGGTAATATTGGTTGGCCTCTTCTTAGGTGCTGGAATCCTTTGTGTGGCTTCAGTCTGACTATATCAATCGTGTGATTGTGCATGACAAACTTTTGTCATGCATTAGGGAAAAAAGTAGGTTGCACAGCATTCTTGAACGTGTAATTCACATATAACTTCTCCTAAATACAAATCATGCATATATACAGAGTTATTTGAACTGATGTGATTCATCTAGTTGCTTCAGCAGATATATTTAGAATTGCAGTGCCTCCGAACAAGACTCTTGAATTCTCGTAAACTTACCATTGTTTATTTAATTTTATTATATTTATTTTCAGGTTATCTCAAAATTTAAATTTCACAACTGTTTATAAATACTTTTAATTAATATTATTTTTTTGTTATTAATTTTTTTTTTTTTGAGTCACAGTTTAAATGTACTTGGTCTTTTAAACACATAACATACTTAAGTGAATATGTATGGTTGTACACATTTAACCAATCTTAAAATTACCAAAGTGCCAGGCTCCTTTTCTAAAAGTAAAAAACATTACCATTTATGTAAAGACTCCTGATATCTTTACTACAATGTAATGACTCCAGATTTAAGAACACTGAAGTAAAGGTAACATATCTTACACAATGATGTAAAGTCAGTAATTTAAGCCTTTTCCAGAATAGAGATAACAACTGATTGTATTAAGGAGTTATCTTGTGATTAGTTTTGTATCCGAACAATTCTTTTAACTACGTTTAAGTGGCAATTCGTTATTTGTTGGTTATACATTGCAACACTGCTGCATCTCAGGGTCTCCTATTCATAGAAGCGTTGAAGACAGAACGCTTTAAAAAACACTACATCATAATGCAGTAACATACCACAAAACAGATGCCTCTCAAATCAGTTGACTGTATCCTTGCCTTTGACCGTGTACAGTGCTATGTCCTCTATACAAACAACACACACAAACACAGCATACATTTTTATGTAATAAAAACAAAATATTTGTTTTTCTAATGTGATTTTAAATTTAGGGGAATGTTTTCATTTCCTTGGTGTGCTATCATGTTTGTTACCCCCAAAAGGTGGATACTGAAGCATCTAATCTCAGGTCTTCAGAGGAGTCTGTAAGATTATTTCAATTAAATCTATACAACCTATGTTTCATAGGGTTTGGATGTAGAAGGCCATCCATTGGATAACGTGTTAAGAATCGTACGTTAATTTCCTTCTTCAGACGTTTCACACAATAAGTTTAAATATGAACCAAATGTAATTTGCTATTATTTTAACAGTGAAAATTCTGATTCAAACAACCACAAATATTCTGAGGCACACAAGTCTGCTCTGAGATACACAAGTTTAATGATGCTACAATTGTTACATACATAAGAAGAAATTACTGTTCGCCTACTATAAAGAATAAAATAGGAAAGGAGGTTGGAAGGAAATTGAGAGACAAGTTTAAGGTCAGGGTTTCGAAGAAAGTATTACGTACATGTGCCCGGAAACGAGACTGTTATAAACACGAACAGACATCATCTTATTTAACAATGAAGATGGAGTTATTTGATTATATTACGGCTCAATAGTTTGTTTAGTTTGCTTACAGAAGCTTAGACACTTTTTGGTGAGAAGGTTTTACTTAGTAAGTCTAGTTGTGCAGTTAAGAATCCTCAAGTCTTGTGTTTTCAATTACCAGTAATACCATTCAGTACCATAGTTTGGGTGACAATTAATAGTCCATTTAGAACTGCAGACAAAGAAATTATCATCTTGTAAGTAATGGTATAATAAGCTTTTTTTTTTCAAACAATCAGATACAGATGTTCTCAAATCACATTGCTTCATATCACTCACACTTCCTTTCATAGTGAAAATAGCTGTCCACAGAAGAAATCCAGTCTCCGAAAAGGTAATGTGGATTCATAATGCAAGGTGAAGATAAAAGAATGATGTTTGAGTGAAATTGGCCCACTGATAATTCTAATCAGGCTAAACTATTTCTAGACCTAGCCAAAATTAAATTAGCCAGCATAATTTTCATCATTTCGGGAACTTAGTGTTACACTTGTTACAAAAAATTCTCGAAATTACGCCATTATGTCACTTTACGTATTTAGGCGCCATTCGTAGTAATAATTTACAGTCACTGCACAGGAACCACCAAACACATGCTGCTGTTGTACACAGTGCTCTTCTTTAAAAGCACACCAAAAAATAACAAGACGATGCATTTCGCTCAAAAATATTGCATAAAATGACAGATTTGCCTTTTGCACAATTATGTGCAATGTTGTGTAATTTTTAAGTCATTTAGCGTAATTACACAGAAGTAAATTATGAAGATTTGCATACCAACTAACCATTTCTTGGCCAAATTGGTACTCTGGTACACGCTCGAAAAATGTAAGTTTTCTTTTGGATTCCATTCACTTCATATTTTGTACCACTCAGGGACAGATTTGGGACTGGTATAACTGAATAGTTTTAAAAAGACAATCTTAATAGATCTTTTATTTTCCCATGTATGGTTTTGCTAGGATGATGTGTGTAGCATGAACCTAGCCAGTCACTCATGGCAGCCCTCATACCAATTGTGCAGCTAACCTAGCTAGATGTATCAAAATTATGATCAGCACTTAATATACAGTCTGATTATTTCACTCTATAATGTTCCACTCCTCTTCCCTTATTCAATGCACCATCAAAATCAGGTTTTGTGCAACCACTAACTATTTCATTGCTTACGTTCTTTTATCCAGGTCTCCATATGGAGCATTTCTGATTATAATGAGTATATGTTAACTGCCACCACAATACAAATACTCTGCAAAATGTAAAGTATGGTTTAACTAGAATTAATGTAAAGCCAAAGAAAAAGGGAGAAAAAGATTCCTTAATGCGGTGCTAAAGGTAACTGCAAATAAACCAGTGTAGCAAACCCTTGACAATTAATAGCAAACGAACTGAGGAAAAGGCATACTGTCAACAGCAAATGTAGGGTGACGTTAGCAGGCATACGAAAGCCACACAGTCATCTAGCAAAAACTGTTATGTTGTAAATGCATTTTGGAGAGCCAATATAAAATGGTGGTGCAGCTCACAATTAGTCAGAAATCTGCAGACACAAACCATAAAAAATGTGCAAAGCTTATGTGGTTACACAATCCTCTCTGAATCAAAGAAAGCATGCCCAGTGGTATCCATACTGACGTTAAGCTGGTTAGTTCAGTCAACAAGAACTGACAAAGCTAATAGGTCTGGGTTTAATGCAACAATGCATGTAAACAGGCACACTCAGAAATATTAAAACCATATTTATTGGCTTTTTCGAGGCCTGGTAGTGGTAATAGCAGTGTGGTAGTGCTGGTGGTACTCAACGTGGTGGTTTATAGTATTGGTGGTGATGCCATCAGTGAAGGTATTGGTGGTGATTTTGTGGAATTGGTATGTGTGGTATTTTTAGCAGTAGAGATGTGGTTTTAAAGTGGTGTATTATTGGTTATCATGGCATAGCTGGTGTTATTTTTGGTGTCTACTAGTATTGGTGGTGTCGGTATTGGCGGTAATATTAGTGGTGACGTCGGTAGAACTGATGGTGGTATTGTTGATGGTGGTTTTGCTAGTAGTACTTGAAATGCTGATATTGGGGTACATGAGGCGTCACCAGCTAGAAGTTCGGGGGTCACTGGCAGCTCTCCAGCTACCTATAAGTAGCTCTCATGTGTGCAGCCCAACCTACTAAATTAAATGTTTTTGCTTGGTTTAATTAATGTATGTATACCAAATTGAAAAGCATGCTGTTGAGATGTAAATGTGTGCATTTTCAGAACTCATAGGCTGATGTGAGAAAAATAAGTGTAAATTCAAAATACATTTAAAGCTGATATTCCAGTGATAACTTGTGTCATTGGGGAGACTTACTGCAAACATTTTACATTGATGCCTGGGGCACTGCAGCTATGGTTGTTATGTATTACCCAAGTAGAAGCATTGCATATTGACAAAACCTTTTATATTACTGCTGGCAACCATGCCTCATGTACTGAGATGTTCTCTGTTGGTAATCTTCCATATGGCAGCCACAAATGAAATCCTGTCTCATGAGGTCACTATTACAACACAAAAAATATTAGTAGCTCGGAATGATTTTCATTCAATATGAGTAGCTCTTATTACAGAAAAGTTTGGAAATCCCTGGTGTGGATGGCATTGACGGTTGGTTGAAGTGAGGGTATGGGTTCTAGAATTTGTGGTGTGTGGTATTACCACTGGTAATGGTGGTATTTATGATGGGATGGCATTCGTGGCAACAATTATTATTGTATTGGTGGAGTGGTTCAGGAGATGTGAAAAAAAATAACCATTAGGAGCCATCTTAGGTTTAGGCTTGCACTTAATAATAAATACATTTAGGATTAAATGAATTAAAAAAGAATTTGCTTTGTCTACATGGTGCGGTGAGATAAACTGAGCGCAAAAAACTCTTGGCTGAGTGTACTCTGTCGAGGTAAAACGGTCACTAATGTAGTGCAATGCAAGCACTCTATTGGAGGTGGATTAATACACGTAACTGCCATTAGCATTACAGTGAGAGAAAAAAATACTCCTCTGGGCTGGTCTAAGATGCAATTGACAATCTCCCAGCCTAATGGACGAAAGAGACAAATAAGCCAACAGTCAAAGGAGGCCGGGTCCTAAACCTAATCTGAATATATAAGGTAAACGGACAGCCAGGCTCAGATCTAAACAATTACCTGCATGTACAAGGGCAGTCAATGCTGTTTCATTCCAGTTCATTCTTGTGTTGAGTGAGTTCTTTTCCTTAAGAACTTTCTCGTCACCTCACATAAGTAAAAGTAATTGTTTTTTTTAGGCAGAGGGGCTCCTAACAGCAAACCAATTTGTGTTTGTCCTTCAATCATGACAGGAAAAGATTATCTCCCATTATGTTGCACACTTTTCATATCATCAACACAGCTTATCATTCAATAATGCTATTCCACAAGCATGTCCTCCTTTCAGAAAGTTTATTTTCTGCATTGACCCAATTTAGCTAGCCAGTGCTTGTGCAGAAAACCTCTTTAAGGGCAAAAGAATTTTATCATGAAATAAGCAATTTAACAACTCTCTTCTGATAAAACAGCTTCCAATCAACGAAAAGGTCAAGAAGTCAGCTTACACCCAATTCAGGAAAACCCTCTCTTAATAGACCATTTTATTCTGAATTTATTATTTTTAAATGAGAAGTAAATTGAACTTGCTACTTCTTAACTTATTACATCTATCTTAGAAAGGTGACTCTTTTCCTGATCTCTCTAATAACATATTGCTTCGATGCGATTTTATCTGCGGTACAGAAAAAGGCGGAAAGGGTAGAAAAAGAAATAACTTATTGTACAAGATACCTTGTTTCCCGTTTTCCAGAAGAAGTCTCGGATAGCCCTCACCATCACTAAAGCTACAGGGAAGGTTGCGTTGACTGTTTCTTTTCCTGTCGAAGTTTTAATGAAATCAGAACCTGTGAATAAAAAAAAAAACCTGCTGTGAAAACATACCATAACACAAGGCAAAGGATCGAACTGTGGCTGCATGGGAGAAGATTAGGACAGTATCAGCAGGGAAATTGGTGGATGGAATGAACATATTTCCTTCTATAACAAGGCGCAACCGAGAGTTAACTGTGCGCCTGTGTGAGGGATGGGGGTGAAACCTATTTCCAGTGATAAGACAAGCAAGAATGGCAGGCCAGGAAAAAAACTTCTAAATAACTTTTTTTGAGAGAGGCTGCTGCATGAAGCAGAAAGGAAACTGTCTATGGCAGTTCTATATATTTCGAGGGAAGACAATATACCGTATAAAAACGCTCACTGGTGTATAGGGTATGTATGATCTTCTTCCTCACAACTAGAAACTAACTGGAGTGCACTAGAAAGGACAGAGCTCAAAGTTAGGCCGCTCACTTTTTCTTTGATAAGACATTCCAGTTACATGAACTGTGTGTACCTGTAGAAACAAAGGGCCTTGGTTATATAAATAAATCAAATAGGAAAGTGACATCCGTAGGTTTATTCCCACACGTGGGTGCAGACTTACATTTTTGTTTAGAATTCACCAATGTTTCTCGAATTACTCCAGGAAACCTGAGACAGTGGGAGATTTCCCAAGGACGATTGTGAATTCCCAATTACATGCATCTGAAGACACTTCCCTATGCATAATTGTAAACACATTTCAATTTGTCGTGAAAAAACGCCTTTGCTTTCGTGCAACTGTACTTGAATGTATTTTTATTTTTTCATTGAGAATATATTTTCTCTTTCACCAAAAGCCCCCTTATCTCTACCCCACAACTACTGTGGTGTTCCTACCTCATTAACAGCCTAAAAAAGGATTGTTTCTGCCTCTCACGGAATAAAACCTCTATTCCCAATGCAGAAACTGGCTGAGAAAACGTTCGGGAACAGCTAGACAATTGCAGGTTTCGGGCTGTTCAAAACCCCACTACACGCCATAGAAGATACTCATGCTAAGTATTATACAAATCTGTGAAAATATTACCCATAAATAATCTCTATAGGAATGAAAATTCATATATTATGAACTTTGAAAGTGAATTTAGACAGACTTGTCAAATCATTAGGGCATGTGACATGCAAATGACAATTTAAATTGTACCTTATTTAGGCACTCCGCCATACAATGCTCAGCCATCAAAGAGCTTAACCCCTTCTCTGCCAGGCCCTTTCCCCCCGTCAGGTGCCAGGCCTTTTTTTGGCTATTTGGGGCAGTTTGCGCTTAGGCCCTCATAACTTTGGGTTCACATAAGCTACCCATGGCAATTTTTTTTTTTCCAACACCCTAGGGATTCTAGATGTACCCAGAGTTTGTGGGTTTCCCTGGAGGAGACCAAGAAATTAGACAAAATACAGCAAAAATTTCGTTTTTTTAAAAAGAATGGGAAAAAAGGGCTGCAGAAGAAGTCTTGTGGTTTTTGTTTCTGAAAATGGCATCAACAAAGCGTTTGTGGTGCTAAAATCATTAGCTTCCAGGAACAGGCAGACTTGAATCAGAAAAACACATTTTTCAACTCAATTTTGGCATTTTACTGGGACATACCCCATTTTTACAACTTTTTGTGCTTTTAGCCTCCTTGCAGTTAGTGACAAAAAATGGATGTGAAACCAAAGCTGAATCTCGAAATCTAAACATTTTTGAAAAGTAGATAACATTTGGAATCCACCAAGGGGTCACTTGTATAGATCCCACAAGGTTTTCCTACATAAAATAACAGCTGAAATAAAAAAAAAATTAAAATTGAGGTAAAAAAAAAAAAGGCATTTTTTCTCCACGTTTTACTCGAACGTTTTCCTGCAATGTCAAATTTTCAAAAGCAATATACCATTGCGTCTGCTGGACTCTTCTGGTTGCGGGGCTATATTGGGCTTGTAGGTTCATCAAGAACCCTAGGTACCCAGAGTCAATAAGCTGCACCTTGAAATGGGTTTTCCTTGTAAACCTGGTATACAGCAATTAATTTGGTGAAATATAAACAGTGAAAAATAGGTATCAAGGAAACCTTTGTATTTCCAAAATGGGCACAACATAAGATGTTGAGAAGCAGTGGTTATTTGCATATCTCTGAATTACGTGTGAATCACAGGGCATTTCCCAAATAGACGTCTTTTTTACACACTGTCTTACATTTGAAAGGAACAAATGTAGAGAAAGACAAGGGGCAATAACACTTGTTCTGCTATTCTGTGTTCCCCCAAGTCTCCCGATACAAATGGTACCTCACTTGCGTGGGTAGGCCTAATGTCCGCTACAGAAAACGCAACATGGACACATCACATTCATACATTGAAAACTGATGTGTTTTTTTGGAAAGTGCCTAGCTGTGGATTTTGGCCTCTAGCTCAGCCGGCACCTAAGGAAACCTACCAAACCTGTGCATTTTTTAAAACTAGCCACCTAGGGGAACCCAAGATGGGGTGACTTGTGGGGCTCTCACCAGGTTTTGTTACCTAGAATCCTCAATATTTGCCCCCAAAAAACTTTCTCCTCACATTTTGGTGACAGAAAGTTCTGGAATCTGAGAGGAGCCACACATTTCCTTCCAGCCAGCATTCCCGCAAGTCTCCTGATAAAACTGATACCTCACTTGTGTGGGTAGGCCTAGTGTCCGCAACAGGAAATGGTCCAAAACACAATGTGGACACATCACATTTTCCCAAAGAAAACAAACTTGTTTTTTGCAAAGTGCCTAGCTGTGGATTTTGGCCTCTAGCTCAGCCGGCACCTAGGGAAACCTACCAAACCTGTGCATTTTTTTTTAAATTAGACACCTAGGGGAATCTAAGATGGGGTACTTCTGGGGCTCTCACCAGGTTCTGTTACCCAGAATCCTTTGCAAACCTCACAATTGGGCTTAAAAACACTTTTTCCTCACATTTTGGCAACAGAAAGTTCTGGAATCTGAGAGGAGCCACCGATTTCCTTCCACCTAGCGTTCTCCAAAGTCTCCCGATAAATATGGTAACTCTTTTGTGTGGGTAGGCCTAGTGCCCACAACAGGAAATGCCCCAAAACACAACGTGGACACATCACATTTTCCCAAAGAAAGGTGCTTAGCTGTGGATTTTGGCCCCAAGCTAAACCGACACATAGGGACCTGTTAGAAAAGGGGTCTTTGGTTGGCAGTCAGGTTACCCCCTATCCAAGCAAGGACCATCCCTCTAGTCAGGGTAAGTCACACAATCAAAATTATCCTGTGCCCACCCTCTGGTAGCTTGGCACTAAGCAGTCAGGCTTAACTTAGAAGGCAATGTGTAAAGTATTTGTGCAATAAATCATGCAATAACACAATAGAACACCACAAAAATACACCACACAGTGTTTAGAAAAATATGTAATATTTACCTCATAAGATGCAGGTCAAAACTATCAAGATTCAATAAGTATATGTTGAAATATCACCGTACAAATGATATAAAGTGTCTTTAGTCTTTAAAAAGCAACAAGTGTCTCTTGCAAGCACAAAGTATCTAGTTTGCGTTCACATTTCCTGCAAGGGACCGCAGAGGAGGAGTTGCATGGAAAACGGGGAGGTGTGCGTAAAGTTTTCCGGTGCACAAACACGATGCGTCGCTGAGTTTTCACGCAGGGCAGGCTTTGCAATGATTCCAGCGCGTAGACTAAGGGTCCTCTTCGGGTTGCGGGGTTTTCGGATGCCCTGGGGACGATGCGTTGAAATCCTGGTCATGCAGGACGAAGTCACAGGGGCTGCGTTGCTCCAGTGGGCGATGCATGGAAATTTCTGCCGCACGTCAGGCGCTGCGTCAATTCCTCTCAGGAAGTCGGGGTGCGTTGTTCCGGCTTGGCTTTGCATTGATCCAGTGGGCCGTACGTCGAATTTCCAGTCGCAACGCTAGTGCTGCATCATTCTCCTCTTCGGGAAATCAGGCTGCATCAATCCGGTTTGGCGTGCTGTGATTTTCTCACCTCGATGCAGGCTGTGCATCGTTTCTTGCAGGCTGTACATCGATTTTCACCGCACAAGGAGTTCTTTTGCAGGAATAAAGCCTTTTTGGTACTGAGACTTCAGGGAACAGGAGGCAAGCTGTATCCAAGCCGTTGGAGAGCAGTTCTCAGCACAGCCAGAAGACAGCAAGGCAGCAGGGCAACAGCAGGGCAGCAGTTATTCGCAGAAAAGCAGTCAGGTGAGCCCTTTGGGCAGCTAGGCAGTTCTTCTTGGCAGGTTGCAGGTTCTGGTTCAGGGATTCTTCACCAGTGATATCTTGTCCAGAAGTGTCTCAGTTGGTAGGGTCAGAGACCCTGCTTAAATACCCAAATGTGTCTTTGTAGTGGGGGGACTTCAGAGAGTGGCTTAGAAGTGCACAAGGTCCCCTTTCTGTTCTATCGTGCCTGCCAGGGTCCCAGTAGGGGGTGTGGCAGTCATTTGTGTGAGGGCAGGCTACTGTCCTTTGACATGTAAGTGTCAGGTCCTCCACCCTCCCAGGCCAGGAAGACCCATTCAATATGCAGATTTGTGCAAGTGTGACTGAGCATCCTGTGTTTGGGGATGTCTGAGTGAATGCACAAGGTAGCTGTCAACTAAACCTAGCCAGACGTGGATTGTAAGGCACAGAAGTATTTAAGTGCAGAGAAATGCTCAATTTCTAAAAGTGGCATTTCTAAAATAGTAATATTAAATCCAACTTCACCAGTCAGCAGGATTTTGTATTACCATTTTGGTCATACTAAATATGACCTTGATACTCCTTTCAGATCTACCACTCAAGAGTATATGAGGGTAGCCCTAATGTTAGCCTATGAAAGGAGCAGGCCTCACAGTAGTGTAAAACAAATTTAGGAGTTTTACACTACCAGGACATATAACTTGCACAGGTACATGCCCTGCCTTTTATCTACATAGCACCTTTCCCTATGGGTTACCTAGGGCCTACCTGAGGGGTGACAAATGTAGAAAAAGAAGAGTTTACGGCTTGGCAAGTACTTTTAAATGCCAAGTCAAGGTGGCAGTGAAACTGCACACACAGGCCTTTGAATGGCAGCCCTGAAGTATGGTTAAGAGGCTACTTATGTGGGTGGCACAATCAGTGCTGCAGACCCACTTTTAGTATTTAATCTACAGGCCCTGGGCACATGTAGTGCACTTTACTGCAGTCTTACAAGTAGATTAAATAAGCCAACTGGGTATAAGCCAACTGGGTATAAGCCAATGTCAACATGTTTTAAGGGAGAGAGCATATGCACTTTATCACTGGTTAGCAGTGGTAAAGTGTGCAGAGTCCTAAAACCAGCAAACACAGTGTCTAAAGAGTGGAGGGAGGCAAGCAAAAAGTTAGGGGTGACCACCCTAAGGCTGTCAGGTTTAACATGTGCCCCCCCCAGCTGAAAGTGGGGAGAGCTTCCCAACCTCCTGGGAACTCTCATCGCCAAGGCAGAAGTATCTGGAGAGACCATCAGCGTTGGTGTGGTCAATCCCCAGGTGATGCTTCACAGTAAAGTCCATCCCCTGTGCGGAAATGGACCACCTCAAGAGTTTAGGATTCTTGCCCCTCATCTGCATGATCCATCTGAGGGGCCTGTGGTCTGTCTGAACCCGGAAGTGAGTCCCAAACAGGTATGGTCTCAGGTTCTTCAGTGCCCAGACCACAACAAATGCTTCTCACTCATTAGCACTTCACCTTTGTTCCTGTGGTAATAGCCTTCTGCTAATAAAGACTACTGTCTAGGCCCTCCCCATTTAGCTGTGCTAGAACTGCCCCTATGCCATGCTCTGAAGCATAGTCTGCACAACAAATTCTTTGGAGTAGTCAGGTGCCTTAAGTACGGGGGCCGTGCACATGGCTTCCTTCAGGGAGTCAAAGGCTTTGTGGCAAGCCTCTGTCCAATTCACCAACCTAGGTTGTTTCTCGGATGTCAGTTCTGTCAAGGGTGACACAATGGTTCCATAGCCCTTGCTAAACCTCCGATAATACCCAGTGAGGCCCAAGAAGGCCCTCACCTCAGTTTGGGTTCTAAGTCTCAATCTTGACCTAGAGGGGCTGCACCTTGCCACCACCTACTAGGTATCCCAGGTACACCACAGAACCCTGCCCAATCTGGCACTTACTGGCCTTGATGGTCAGGCCTGCCTGTTGCAGGGCCGGAAGCATCTCCTTGAGGTGGAGCAGGTGTTCCTCCCAGCTGGAACTGTAGATGGCAATTTTGTCTAGGTAGGCTGCGCAGAAGGCATCCTTGCCAGCTAGGACCCCGTTAACCAACCGTTGGAACATAGTGGGGGCATTTTTCAACCCAAAGAGCATCACCCTGAATTGGTAATGGCCCTCTGGTGCGGAAAATGCAGATCTCTCTTTAGCCCCTCAGTCTTGGCGATCTGCAAGTACCCTGATGTGAGATCAAAAGTATTGAGGAATTTGGCAGCGCCTAGCCTGTCCACAAGCTCATGAGCTCGGGGGATGGGGTTAGCGTCAGTCCGTGTGACTGAGTTGAGACCCCGGTAGTCCACGCAGAACCAGAGTTCTGGTATGTCACTGGGTGCAGCAGCCTTGGGTACCAGCACCACAGGGCTGGCCCAGGGACTACTGGACTTCACAATAACCCCTAGGGTCAGCATCTTGGCTACTTCCTCCTTGATGCTGGCCTTCACCCTGTCTGACAACCTGTACATTTTGTTTTTTTACAGGGGGACTGTCTCCTGTGTCAATATCGTGGACACACAGGTGTGTGAGTCCATGGGTGAGGATAAACAGAACAGAGTACTGTTCCAGTAACTGGTAGCAGTCCCCTCGCTGGTCCAAGGTCAGGGAGTCAGAGAGAATGACACCCTCCACTGACCCATCACCTTTTTTGGCAGAGAGGAAGTCAGGTTCACTCTCCTCCTCCACACCCTCATCTG
Organism: Pleurodeles waltl; assembly: GCF_031143425.1. Lineage (NCBI taxonomy): Eukaryota > Metazoa > Chordata > Amphibia > Caudata > Salamandridae > Pleurodeles > Pleurodeles waltl. Next base: position 339,405,610 of record NC_090442.1, on the reverse strand, counting down.
TCACCAGAAGCATGTTGACCTCTGTCCTCTCAAAATGTGGCTTCAGTCGATTGACATGGAGTACCCTTAAGGGGATTGGAGGTCCACTAAGTATGTGGCCTCCTCTTTTCACTCCTTGACTTCAAATGTGCCAGACCAGCGATTCTGGAGAGCTCTAGGCTCCACTGGCTCCATTACCCACACCTTTCTTCAGGATGAAACTCCACCAGGGTGGTCTTCTGGTCATACCAGCGTTTCATTACCTCTTGACTGGCCTCAAGGTTACTTTTGGCCATCTTCCAGAAGCGGTGCATCTGGTTGCGGAGGGCCAACATGTAGCTGACCACATCCTGAAGGGGTGCCTTGGGAGCTTTCTCCCACCCCTCCTTGACAATACTTAAGGGCCCCCTGACAGGGTACCCATAGAGAAGCTCAAAGGGACTGAACTCCACCCCCTTCTGGGGTACCTCTCTGTAAACAAGGAGAATGCATGGTAAGAGGACATCCCACTTACGCCTCAGGGAGGCCTGTGATCATGCCTTTCAAGGTCTTGTTGAATCTCTCCATAAGACCATTGGATTGGGGGTGATAGGGTGTGGTGGACTTGTAGGTCACCCCACACATCCCACATGGACTTCATGTATGCAGACATGAAGTTAGTGCCTCTGTCAGGCACAATTTCCTTTAGGAATCCCACACGGGTAAATATCCCCATCAGAGTTCTGGTCACCACAGGTGCAGTCACCGTCCTCAGGGGGATTGCCTCTGGGTAGCAGGTGGCATGGCCCTCGAAAACCAGGGTAAACCTGTTGCCTAGGGGCAGTTTTGGGGTCCAATGGACCAACAATATTGATGCCCACCCTTTCAACAAGGGTGCCAACGACAGGGAGGGAGATCAAGGGGGCTCTTACCGTTTTCCCTGTTTTTCCACTGGCCTGGCAGGTGAGACAGGACCTACAGAAAGCATCTGAGTTTGTCCTCATCCGGGGCCAATAGAAGTGGGTGACAAGCCTGGCAACGGTCTTGTCTTGCCCCAAATGTCCTGCCAGGGAAATGTCTTGAGCCAGACCCAGTAGGAAGGCCCGGTAACACTGGGGAACCACCAGCACACGTGCTGCCCCAGACTCAGGAACCTTAGGCTCACTGTAAAGGAGATCATTCTTCCAAAAGATCAGGTGATCACCAGAGGCTTCACCTGCTGCTTGGGCTGAGGCCTGTTGCCTCAAGCCCACAAAAATTGGACACTCTTTCTGCACCTTGCAGAATTCCTCCCTGATGGGCCCACCCTCAACTTGCCAGCCAGCAAGCTCAGGTAGGTCACCTAGGGCGGCAATGTCTTCCCACGTTAGCTCAGGGGCCTCTTCCTCGAGAACCCTGTCAACCACCATGGGAATTTCTGGGACCGGTTTCCCATGCCCCTTGCCAAGGGGACAGGGTCAAGACTGATTTGCATATATGGCTAGGTCAACTGGGGTGGCGTGGTGAGCAAAAAAACGATGGATTAAACCCAGATCTTTGTGACTGAGGGTGAATGTTTGCATTGTTCAGCATTCCGTCCATCATCCGTTGTTTTTGCATTTGTCGCCCCAAGTGGGATCGGTATGCCCAGACGTGGGTCCCATGCTCACTGCGCCACTGGTTTCAAGCTAGCCTAGCTGATGAAGGGTGATACCCTGAAACCGATCCTAGGATGCTTGATACAGTCCAGAGAGGACTTGGCTTGGCAGTTCGAGCTGGACTGTTCCCATGGGGAACAGGGTCAAGTCTGATTTGCATATGATTGGGTCCAAACTGGGGTGGCGTGGTGAGCAAAAAAAACAATGGATTAAACCCAGATCTTTGTGACTGGAGGTAAATGTTTGCATTATTCACAGTCCGTCCATCATCTGCTCTTTATTGCATTTGTTGCCCAACTTGGGAACGGTATGCCCAGAGGTGGCTGGGTCCAAACTGGGGTGGCGTGGTGAGCTAAAGAAACGATGGATTAAACCCAGATCTTCGTGCTGTTCAGCATTCCGTCCATCATCTGTTCTTTTTGCAATTTTAGAAAATTGGCATTTTCTTGCCTCAGCCAACCGATGCTGTCTCTGGTCACATGACTGGGTGTAGCTGACCATTGGGTTTTATGTATTCCTCCTTGAAAGCCACACACAAAGGGAGCCTAGCTGTGCCTGGATGGGCCCTCACTGGTAGGATGGGTGGGAGGAGCTGGGCCCAGCCCCACTTACACTTGAATAGGCTGTATCCTGCCTCCACAGAAAGGTTTGCATATCCCCTGTAGTTAGTCTAGAGACAGGAAGGAAGGGCATATGTGCACTTCAAAGTCATGTCTCTAGAAGCTTCACCCCACTTCAAAAGCACAACTTTCTATAAAAGAAGGCCCTCAAACAACACCAACTCAGTACACTTCTGGACCTGTGGATACTCTGCCAGGAAGAAGGACTGTTATACTGCTACAAGGACTGCCACTCTGCTGAATAACTGTTCTAAAGGAACCGCTGCCCTTCTGTGTTGGCCTGCTGCCCTCTTGCCTGGGGAAGAAGTGGATCTGCAACTTAATCTCGCAACCCAGGACCCCGGAGTAACTCAAAGGGCAAGCCTGCTGGCCTTCTGATCTGAGAACCTGGACCCAGCTGGCCTTCTGATCTGAGAACCTGGACCCAGCTGCAGTGAGTATCTGACCCCCAAAGTGGTGCCCCTCAAGTCCTGGACCCTTGGAGTGGTTCAACATCCTTATAATCAAGCTTTTGCCCTATATGCAACCATGAATGGGCCTGTTCACACCAAGACCACGGCACTCACACTGAAATTCAGCACAAGCCACCGCCAGCCCTTCTCCTCACACAGGAAGCATCGATCATCCACGGAGGACCACCAACGCAAAGTACCATCCAGCTGTCCGCACCATTCATCCTGCTTATCGCGCCATGCCAACCACCACCCATGACACTCTCCTTGCTCCCCTTTGCCCTCTCAAATGTGAACGGGTCTCATGGCACAAAACTTGAAAAGGTAAAACTTCAGTGGGACTAATCTGGGACAGTATCCAAGCTGCGCTCCATTGCGATTGGTCTGAATTTTTTACTTTGCCCCAGACCAGCGTGATCAGATAGGCAGAGTTGGAGCTTTACGCTTCTAGGCACTATTTTACAGTTTATTCTTTACAAATTCATAACTCTGATTCTACTGATTGGAGTTTTGCCATGAAGGTCTTGTTTCATTTATCATATTTTGCTCTACTTTTCTAACTTGATGTGCATTCTTTTTGTGTGTTTTTTTCTCACTGTTTTACTGTTTGAAGTGTTGCACAAATACCTTACACATTGTCCCTTTGTTAAGTCTCATTGCTCGGTGCCAAGCAACCAGGGGGTTGAGCACAGATTAATCTGAAGTATGCTTGTGCCCTACTCTGAATAGGTTTGTGGTTCTACAGACTAGCTCAGCAGTTGATGAAGAGGCATGGCCAATTGGAAGGTCGTCACTGGTGCTGTCAATGTTTTTTTTATTTTTTATAAAAGTAATCTAACGTAGGCAGTGACAGGTGTGGATTGCCCCATTTGCAAACATTAATATTAAAGATAAGTTTATCTTCATCTAATTTACTGTTGTGCCTGTGATAGGTGTTTGAACCCCGGCTGCGCTGACTCAGCGTTTCATCATGTTGAAGTTGATGAAATCAGTACTGTTGCATTCTTATTATAAAACATTTATTACCCCAAGTTTTATAGTGTTTTAGTGTTGCATAAAAAGGGCATTATCCTTTAAACAAACGTTTTTATTTTTATTATGTGAGCTGTTCTGAGAGCATGACAAACTGAGCTCTTCTTTTTTCTAGCAAGTTGTTGTTACCAGGAACATGTTTATTCTAAGTGGCACCCACTGTCTTAGATCAGTTACTAAAAAAAGGTGCCACTGTCATTCTGTATGTACGTGCACACTCATAATGGTGCATTCATGGGCATACAGAATGATGCTACAGCCAACAGCAGCTTCATGATTGTGCCTTTTCTTTTTGCCATATTAAACAACACCGACAAAATAGCTTTTTACAAATGTACTTCAGAATTGCCAAAAAAAGCTGTCTATGCCTCTAGTTCTAAATGCCCAATTTCACATAAATTGTGTTATGCACTGTGCCTGAGTCAACATTCTTCATAGCAAAGTGGAGCACATAGCAGATGTTTTAACCAATTAAACAACAGATAAACTCCACTGACATTCCCAAAGACAATAGCTCTTGGATTGCAGAGACCTATTGGCTTTCTCAATGCTTGTTCCGAATTTTACTCCTATTTCACATTCATAGACTTCTGACTTTGTTTTGTTACCACACCAGGGATACCTTTTCAGAATGGTCCTGGATCTCAGCTACATAGCATACTACATTGTAAAGAAGCGGAAGGAGTTCTGCAAGGAGAGGGGGCTAGTCGTGAAAAGGAGATCCACTAAGCAGGATCGTTGAGCAGCCCTGTATGCTTATGAGGAAGCAAGAAGAGAGGGGAGCCCAAAGAGATGGAGCTCCTTGTTGGATCCAATGCAGGAAGCAGTGTATACTCCCACACACCTTGTCTCCTGAGGAGTTAAAGACAGATAGGCTGCAAGGGACTTGAGGATGCATCTGGCCCAACTGGCTGCAGAAGAAAGAAAAACTAATGCTGACAAAGCCCTAGAAGAGGAGAGGAGGACCGGGGCTGAGCGGGCCTTGGCCATGGAAAAACTTTCAATAAAGGCAGAACAAGGAAAGGCTGAGGCTGAAAGTACCTTGGAAGAGGGAAAGATCTCAGCGGCTCATGAACTGAGTCTGAAAAAGCAGTTAAGAGTCCAGCAGGAATTGTGGCAGCAAAATTACAGTGACCAGAGCTGAAGGAAGGATCCTCTAGAGAGGCACAGGATCCCTGAGGAGGATTGCAGCACTGGCCTTAGGAGGCATATATCTAGTGATGGGAGGGACACCGTATTAGCCCTATAGAAGGAGGACAGGATGAGGTATCCCATCAATGCAAGAAGCCCTTGTGAAGTGATATGGATTTCCCCCCAGAAGAGTACAGGTTGAGGTTCTGGGACAGTCAGTAACCGTCTCACTGGCCCTGGAGGGATGTTGTGGGTTACTTGTATAAGGCAATGGATGTTTGGGTGAAGGGTAGTTGGGTAAACACATATGAGGGGTCTGTACAATTTGATCAATAAAGAGCACATGTTAAGTCACTGTTTTCCAGGGCGACACCAACACGTGCAAGTTTAGTGACCCCAGGGAGCTTGAAAAAAGGCAGACCTTTTGGGGGTGGGAGGGTACCAGAGTGTATGGAAATGAATGGGAAATGATCCTAAGAAGAGTGGCTCATGGTCCCCCCCAACAGAGTGAAAGCATGGTATGCAATGATCCAGGCAGGTCCCAAAATGGTATAAGGGGAAAGGGTTCCCATATCCCTTTTAATAGTAGGAGGGAAGGTTTCAGTGAACGGAGGCCCAGGGCACCCTATTTCTAGCTCTAGGGCTTGGAACTGCTCCTAGAGGGGGCAGAAGCAAGGGGGACTTGGTGTGTACCAAGAGACAATCCACTGGTGGGAGATCCATGGTGTCAGGGGAGCTGGGTGGGGTGGCCGCTCAAAGTGTCCTACCAGTTTCTTTTTCTGGGGGGGTACCACTCCACAGCAGAGGGTACAGAAACCTAGATGGAGGGGCAGGAGGTGGAAACATGTCACAGTGGGAGAACCAGTGGATCAAGGATTGTCCGCTCTGAGAACAGAGTACCCCAAGACTAAACCTGGTGAGGCCACTTCTGACTTTGGGGCAGGGAGGCTCCCTGCACTGTCACAGAGATGGAGAGCTGAAGATCTGCGCCAGGCAGAAGGCATACCCCTGCATGACACAGACAGAGTATGTCACCCTTGACGGGGTTGGTAGTTTGACCGTGGAGTCTTTGTTTGCCAGGCAGATGTTCAGCCTCAGGGTACAGACCCTGGGCTGTGTGGTCAGTCTCAGGCTGGCACCCCTGAACTTGTGAGACGTGGAAGTGGAAGTAGGGTGCAAAACACCCTGGGTACAGCCCCCCACTCTGAGAAACCTCAGAGGTCAGAATGCTGTAGATGGGCTGGGGCTGGGGCCTGACTGTTGACATAGACAGCTGTCAGTGGCCGTATTGGTTGTTGTCCTTATGGGCAGGGCTTTCCTTGGGTTGAGGATGCAAGTGTGATCCAAGAGATGGAATGGGCCTCATCACTTTAATGCCCAATTTTGTTATTATCTGCCTACTGTGAGTAAGTAAAAGTAAGGTGCTGCACAGATGGGGTCCACAGATGAGAAGCCTGGTTCCCCATGGGTCAGGTCAGTGGCTCAGGAGAGTATAGACAGAGGGTTCCAACTGAGTTCAGAGAGGCATAGAAGTGACAAGTGTCCCTGCATAACAAGACCTTCTTCCATGTTCTAGTGCTTAAGCAGGGAAGCCCATTAATGTACTGATTAGTTTATCCTGCCATGGTAAATGGTACAGCAAATCTTTCAGTGGCGACAGAGGTAAATGCTGCATATGGACTGCAGTGTGTATTTACAAGACCCGCATATATCACAAAAATTATAAGTCTGCCACTACGGTCACGGAGCTCTGTCTGTCATGTAGTTGAAAAGCACTGCAATGACAAATGGCTAGGGAAAGTGCCTTTAGCAGGTAGAAATCCATATGCCACTGTGCCATGTATGCGCACAAACACAACATATTTGAACTAATATGTTCTTTTAGTGATGAAATGTTCAAAAACTTTTCACTGTGAATGTTTAGGCTACATTCCAAAAGAAAAGGCATAAGTTTAATTAAAATCTTTAATTCATATTTCCACTTGGAAAAATGCTAGCAAAATGAATCAGTTATTTTCCACTCTGTTTTCAAAATCTTATTTAAAGGTGAAATCAGATTGTTGATAACTTTAACAGAAAAGTAACTTTGTAAAAATGCACCTGACGATGTCTGAGCCAAAACATACTTAGGACCACTTTTACCACGGTCTTCTAGAGGCCCAATACAGATTCCTGGCTAGAGTTCGCTACTCTTTTCAGAAGAGGACAATGGCTTAGCCTCTTAGCCCAAGAAGGCAGGGGTGTTGTCAGTGCATGGCACCTGAACAAAGATTAGCCATCTGGGATGTGGAAGGAGCCTTAACACTACCTCTTTTAACTTGGTGATACCAAATAGGGCTGACAGGTTCTGCTCCCATTTATTCCCAGGACCTCTTAGACCGCCCACAACAGGAAGAAAACCACTTTCGACCCCAACAGATAGGAGGGTATCTCATGTAAATAGGGTACTGGTTTAGGAACAGTAAGAAGCCCTTGTTAAAGAAAGGGGTTAGTAATTTCAGATTTAGGGCTTCTGATAATTTTGACAGTAAAGTGAAGGGATAAGGAGAGGAAGGAGATGGGCATAGGGTGAAGAGGTAGACAGGATTGGGCAGTGAAGATTCTCTGCTCACTGGCTAGTGCAAATGGAAAGATTAGCACCTCATCAGAACTTTCCTGGATCTGGGATGACAACACAAAGTAAAAAAAGACTTCAGTGGAAAAAAGGAATCAATGACTCTTGACTGCTGCACACAGTATCATTGCTCTCCAAGGATCAGGAGACTGGCCATCTGTTTGATTGCTAAAGGGACAAATAGCAGAATGGTGCCTGACTAAGTTTAACCAAGGAGGGCTGGACCCTACAAAAGCCCTGGATGGAAAGAGACCGGGTATAAGTCTGCCCTGAGGACCGGAATGCTGCTGAAGTGACAAGGGGAAACGTCCTCAGAAGTTGACATTGATTTCACCCAATTGACTTAGTCATTTTTTTACCATTTCTGGAGGACCTGGACAAGGTGCTGCCACTTACCCAGGAAGGTGGATCCAAGGTGGGTAAGAAAACCAGGTTCTCCCGCTCCGATCTTTTTGCTGCGCAGAATACAGGTTCAGCAGTACTTTGCAGAAAAGGTATCCAACCTCATGGAGCGCTGCCTGTATACAGCTTTCACCATTGCCCTGCTAGAGGATTAGAACTGGGTTAAGGTGGCAAATTAATCCCAGGGTGAAGCCACAAGGACTGATACGAAACCTTTTTGTCTCCCTTACAGATTTTGTTACCAAAATCAATGGCTTCACTCGATGACAACATATCAGACTTCAAAGGGCCTTTACCAGCTTCAGCTGTGGATCTTGCCCTACTGGAACACTTAGATCTCCTTCCAAAAAGGTCAACTGCGAAGGTAAAATATTTTACCGGGAATACCCTCTTGATGTAGCAGACCTCCATTACATTGCATCTGGCTCAAATCATACCTAGGCCATGGTCAATTACATACTGATATTTTCAATTGGGCTTTACATGTTCTGGACACTTTGAGCTTTGAAACATTAAATATTCATTTTGTTTGTTTTAAATTCTTGGTGTCTTTCAGCTTATACATTTTTTCTAAACTAGTTTTAGAATGTTATTTTTTTCTCGACTTTAAACTTGTTGGTACTGCTAAAAATTAACACACGTCTCTGAAAAACGGTGTGCTGCTTTTGCCATAGCTACAGTAGGTTAAGCAGAAATTATCTAAGCTCTGTATCGTCACTGCAAACCCATCTATCCTTTCAGTAACCAAGCCTCACTAAAACATTCACGTGTGAAAATGAAACATTTGAATCCAATGTTTCAAAAGAGGACGATTGTTCAGGGCACCTACTAATGTAGCGCAAGCTTTCAGCAGTCCTTTGTGTGGCAGATATGCAGGTAAGGGTTTGTACAAAAAGAGTACTCTGGACTTCTTTAACAATTGAAGAATGAAAAGACTCCAAGTCCTGTTACTCTCAGTATGTATTAGGCCTGGCATCCTAGGTTTGGTTTGTCCCCCTAACTGTTTGTGTTCAACCCTCTTGTTTGCTGACTTTGTTTTAGCTGGTTTTAGGAATCAGCCGACTTTACAACTGCTAACCAGTTCAAACATGCTTGTCGTCACTCCTTAATACATGGCAGAGCTGGCTTATACCCAATTCTACAATTGGTTATACCCAACTGGCAAATTTAATTTATTTTTAAAACACTAGTAAAGCGACACTACCTGTACCCAGGGCCTGTAAAGTAAATGCTACTAGTGGGTCTGCAGCAATGATTGTGCCACCCACTTAAGTAGCACTTTAAACATGTTTCAGATTTGTCACTGCAGCCTGTGTATGAAGTTTCACTAATGCAAGGCCTACCTCTCCCATAGGATAACATTGGAGTTACCTTATTACATTAAGTGATAATTTCCAAAGGGGAGCAGGTAACTAGTTCCTGTCTGGTGTCTTTTGAATTGTAATGAAAAAACATTTGTGTATTCCTCCTAGACAGCCACATACAAACGACAGCTTAGCTCTTCCAGGATGGGCCACCACTGGAGGATGGGAGGTTGGAGCTGGGCACAGCCCTACATACACTTGAACAGACTGTGTCCTGCCTCCAAACAAAGGGATTCATACACCTTGTAGTTAGTCTGGAGCCCGGACAGGGACGTGAGGAAGTCTGTGCAATTTCAAAGGTGAATCTCTAGAAGCTTCTCCCACTTCAAAGGAAAGCTCAGGAATAAATATTGGACCCCAGATATCAACTCCGCAGTTCCCTTCTGGAGTTGTGGAGACTCTGACAGGAAGGACTGATGTGCTGCTGAAAGAACTGCCATTCTGCTGGACTACTGCTCAGAAGGGCTGCTGTCCTACTGTGCTGACCTGCTGCAATCTTGCCTGGGTGAGGACTAGACCTGCATCTGTTACACCCAGGACTATAGAGTGACACCAAGGGCTAATTGTCTGACCTCCTGACTCGAGCCTCAGGGACAGAAGGCTCCAACAACCCTGAATCCCGCACCTGGACTCTGCCATCTGTGAGACCTACCCTACCAAGTTGTGCCACAGCAGTCCTGACCCTTGGAACTGGGCCTGAAGGTGCTCTGACAATCATCTATGGATCAAGTAGAAGTGACGCATTGCATCTTCTGCGAGGAGTCTCTCAGTGAAAGGACTCCGCATTGACCTTGCAGCCAGAATCGGGCTTGCCGCTTTGCGGAATCTCACTGATGCAGGCTATTGAAACGCAAATCTCTCGTCGATGGCAGCCTGAACAACGTGAGTTCTCATATCGCTGCCCCCAGCTCTATGGAACCGATGTATCGCCTCGGATGCGTGAGGCATCCTGGACCTGGAATTCACATTGCAAGCCCTTGTCGCAGGATCCTCGACAACGACGCAGGCGCTCACATCACAGCTTTGCAGCTCCTCAGAATCAACGCATCTCCTCAGCTAGACGATGCATGCTCGGCATGGGACCTTGCAACGCTCTAAAACCAGAACTTAAAGTACTCTTGTTCAGCGGGCATAACTGGGCACCTGTAGCTAGCTTGCACTCTACCGCGGCTGACCTAAACTTGTGAACTTGTCCTGGTCTGGTTCAACCAGATACCTGCAGTTGTTGCTTTGCGTTTATAGGCACTATTTTCACTGAAATCTTCAAAACTGCATTTCTGTGGATCTACTGATTGGATTTTTAGCTGTTTTATTTATTAAAATGTGCTCTATTGTTCTAAATTGGTGTGGAATTTAGTTGTGTTGTTACAGTATTACTGTCTGAAGTGCTGTATAATACTTCACACATTGCCAATAAGTTAAGCCTGACTGCTCTGTGCCAAGCTAGTGGGTTGAGCAGAGGTTAGTTTAGGGGTTGCTTGTGCCTCACCCTGACATGGATAGCGGTTGCTGCTTCAGTAGGGTTTCACCCACCACAACCAGCAACCCATTTTTTTGAATATGTATGCAACATCTGGCAAAGATTTTATGTTGAGCCCACACACAAGACCAGGAAGTGCTGTGAGCAATGTGTGACTAAAAACTAACAAGGCTACAAATTACTGTGGGACTAACTCTATGACTTACAAGATTCCAAAGCTGCTGTGTTTTGTTGTTTTACTGTATAAACATTCCTACCTGGAATGTAAGCTGTCTCTAGATTTTCAGGCCAACCGCATTGTGTCAACATGTTTCTGGCTGTCAGAAAGTGGAGGAAAATGTTTCCTCTCATCCCCCTCTTGGCACGGAAACAAGTGGCTCTAGCATTAGTTCTGTCAAGAGTTGATTACTGTGATTCCCTTGATTTGGATGCCACCAAAAGCTAAACTGTAGTTAGTGCAGAATGTGGTGGCCAGGATTACCCTGGATATTTCCAAAAAGTAGTCGGTGGCCAGGGGAATGAACGCATGACCTCAAGGCCGCCTGTATAGTGCATAAGGCCCACTACCAGACATGTCAGGTGGAGATCAAGGCTATGTATCACAGGTGTATCCCTGGAAGAAATCTTCGTTCAGCCTGCCTTAATCTGGTGACAGTGCCCAGATTTCAGAAGAACTAATAGGGAGGCAGAGCTTTCTCGGTCACCGCAGCTAGACTGTGGAACTCGCTGCCAAGTCACTTGTCAGGTATCAGATTACTCTCTCCCTTCAGGAAAGTGTTAAAGACCTGGGTTTTCACGCTATAGGGTTTTCCTCCTGCTAATGCTGGTTTTAATTCAGGCTGGCGGAATCATACCTTTAAGACAGCGTCTTTACATCTTTGGGTATTTGTGTCATTTTATAAATCCTCAAATCAAATCATTCACTAACCTTTAACATAATCACTTTAGTCTATCAATGCACACAGTGATTCAGAGCAAGTAATTTCTGGGCAGTTGGCAAACATGGTTGGTCTTTGATATTTATTGGTTACCACTTTACAGGACTGCACCAGTGTGTCCATTAGGGCTCAAATAATACAAATTGTTAAAAAAAAACTAAAGAATCATCTTACTGCCTCAAATGCCAGCAAAGCACATAACAGGCAGAGGTACTGTCTATATGTTCACAAGTCAATAGGTGCTAAATGTAAAGTAGCATACCACCAAATAGGAACTAGCTTTCATATAAACCTCACTTCTCGTTATGCTTTCACAAATATTAATTATATGTAAATAAGTTGAGCATACATTATAATTGATGTAAACCAGTGGTGTTACAATTTAAGGAATAAATACTATAAAGGAAGGGGCAGTGTTAAACTTGGCCTTGAAATGCCTACGTTTGCTCACAAAGAGCACAATTCTTAAAGGTATTTTTGAACCTAGCTGACTTTTAAGGGCACAAACACGTACTTTATGACTATAAAACATAAATTTACACTCAGAAGTGGACTAACGCATAAAATATCGCTATTGCATTAATTTAAAAGTGAGTAAGCCTCCTTACGAGGCAAAATCATTCAGCAGTTAAGGTTGAAGACACCTGCAAAAGGTAATGAACATCCAGAACCTTCGAGGTTTGTGGGCATTTACAAATCAATTGCAGATAGCTTGCCTCCCTCAAAAAGTTTAAAGTTTTACTCCTGTCCCACACAAGTCTAAATCCGATTTCAAGGTGGGATGGTGGACCCACTCTCAAAGATAGGTGGCAGGACTTTCAAAGAGGGAGAGAGCGTTCCACATAGCAGCAAGAAGCCAATGTATGAATGTATTACATTTACACATTTGGAAATATAGCCTTGATACTCTTAAAAAAGGGTAAATGTTACGGAATTCAAATATTGTGAGGAAGCCCTGACAGTCACTGCTTCTCAAAAATACACAAAAAGACAGAAATTTGCTCCAAATATCAGAGTAATGCTCCAGAACAAATTACTAAATTTATTTGTGAAACTGGCCCAAATTAATCAAAACCACTTCAGCGTAATTCATTCATACACAAGTATGTAAATGAGAAGTTTGAACAAGCAAGAAATCATATGATAGCTTTTTTGGCGAGGCAACTGTCTCACTGAAAGGCATATTTCATAAAGGATATGTCTCCTGGGAACCCTGTGGACTGCATCCATGCATGGCAACAGACACCACACTAATGCTGACTGCCTGCCCCAGACAATCAGAAATATCCAGGGCAGCGCGGACAACATATTCGGCCACATCCTAGCCATCTTGAATGCTTTGTTACAAAGAGGCTATACATGTGTGTGGATTGTGGCCATGTCCTAGAGGGGTGTTTGTAGCAGCATAACAAGCAAATAGCATTAACTAACATAAAGGCTAGGCTATCTGAAGAGAACATTTGTTTCCTGAATGCCTCAATGCTCTTTGACCCATCTCTGGGGTCGTCGGGAATAAATCAGGTTTCACCTTGCTGATGGAAGCCTGGACCACCAGACTCTCTGGAGTAGGAATCTGTGTAAGAATATCAGGATTGCCACGCATCAGTATGCCTATTCACCGGTGGGCAAGAACAAAGTTTAGTCCAAATGCCAATCACAATGTTGGTGGGGGATCCATTGAAGAGAAGTAACGACTCAGAGGACACCAGCCCAGGCTGCAAATATTCCTGTAAGGATATTTGTCTCAACTTCAACAGAAAACAGTTGTAGCCCTGAATCATCAGGAATATATCAAGCCCACTTGTCTCCTGTAAGTCCATGTAGAAACTGTCATTATTATAGGGAGCGGATAAATCATTCCCCTCCTCACTAATGACATCTGTTAGAGGTTGTAAGCTCTGGTCAGAGTAAGAACCAAAAAGATAATGGAGTCTCTGTGAAAGGGTTTACATAAGTGGATACACTGAATAAAAATTAGGGTGTATGGGAACTGGGTGTGCTATAGTGGAGTCAGAGTGTGACCTAGGTTGGCACTGACATGAAGCTGGTTTGCTGCCTGACATCAGAAAACGCACTGGATGTCCCTCAGGCACTGGTACCAACTTTGATGAATGAGGGTCCTGTGCAAGCACTGAAGCTGGTGTCGAAGTCAGCACCAGAGTCAGTGCAGAACTAGGGACAGGTTCCAGCGGCTCAAACGGCACTGAGGACAGAGCTACTGGAGGTATGCCGACTGGAGGCCCTGGCTGTTCTTTGGGACCCAAAATAGCACCAGAAGGAACCAGAAAAGTCTCGAATATACATAGCATTGCCTCCTTAAAGGCCTTGCCTTCCTGCAAAGTCACTGATGGCCCGGGGACCTTGGGGCGCATTGAGCTCAGCTGCTAGACTGATGCCTCACTTACAGATTGAGAGCAAGTTAGAGTGGCACCTTGATGCCTTTGCAACTTCTCTTTCAAGGGTGGCGGGAAAGGGTTGAGTTCCCCTTCGCTTTCTTATGTTTCCACTTGGATTTAGATTGTGAATTACCAGAGAACTTCGACCATGAAGAGGACCTCTTATTGGAATGATCTCAGGAGTGGGTCCACGCTCTTCACTTTGAACAGGTGTTTGGGACTTACTCTCTGTCCACTTCTTCCTATGGTCAGCCACGTACAGCTTCACTTCACAGTCCCAGATCGCCCTCAGGTGCATGACAGCGCACTAATCGCACAACTTTAAGTTGTGCTCTGATCCAAAACTCCAAAGACATTCTCCTGCGGGTCTGTTCCTAACATTTGTTTTCAGCAGTTGTGAAGTGGTTTGAAACCTGTAGTTTTACGCGAGAACACTATTCCCTTGCACTGTGGATTTTGTTTGGGGGTCATTCACCGAAAAGGTTAGTGGAGCTTCAGATCTGCATTTGAAGGCGCAGAAAGAAAATGTATATTAGCTAGCAGAGGAGGTACCTACATGTGGTAACGCTGCATCACTTCAGAGGTGGAATGAAGCCAACATGGAGCCACACGGTGCCACCTAGTGGTACGTGGGACCACTGCTATGAAAACTTCCAGAACCTGCTTGGCGCCTGGGGAATATTCTGAGGGTGAGGAATATGCAGTTAGAAATATCTATCAGAAAAGGAAGAAGTGAATGAGAGGGAAGCAGTGACAAGACGAAACAGAGGGATGAAACAGAAATTGAAGATATGAACAAAAGAGACAAGAAATAGCGGATAGTATAAGAAAGAGGCATGAGGTGGAAACAAGATGAGGTCGCAATAGTATTTGGCAGTGAAGTGCAGTGGGCCCCAAAAATTATTTTTTACTTTTTCATTTTTTTATTTTTTTTTGTTTTTACACAAACTAACCTCAGTTTAGAAGGTAAGCAAGCAATACTCCAGGCACAGATACAGCAGGAGTTAAGTATAGTGGAAAACGGAAAATAGCATCACTGTGGTGCCACACATTACACACTGGCTTCAATTACACTGTAGACCCCTTGACTGGAAAGTCTTTTCCCATCGTTCCAGGGGCCAAACTTCCCCGTCCCTGAAAAATGATGATTACGAGCATGTCAAGATGAGGGTAAATACTGCCTCATTTCAAAGCGTTTTTGAAAAATTTGTATTTAAGAAGGCTGTTGCAGGTGCTGCTTGATTTGATATGACATTGGGATTTGAAGAAGCTTTTCAATGTGTAGTCTAACTTTTACATATATAAAAACAACTAACATTTGGGCAAAAAGTTCATCCTATGGTGAACTAATGAATATATTTCAAAGTGAATTAACTTCTTATTGTCTTCCACATGGATGCAAAGAACTACACCACTTCTGTTTTATTCACAGACTCCCACATAACGCTGATGCAGGCAGAAAAGGAGCTGCTGTTCATTTTTTTTCAAGGAAAACTGGTGCAAATGTTTATACAACAGAGTGTAGAAAGACCTTCCTTATTTCTTTTCAAAAGCAAAGATTAAGTCCTGCAAAGCAGCTGCTTTTTTCCAGCATAAGGCTAGTCAAAGCCTTTGTCAGCCCTGTAATTACAATTCTCAGTAGTACAGTTTCATTAAAAACTTTCATTAAACAACAGCTGCAATTGTATATGGTCGTTTAATCAATTTGGTCAAATAGAATGACTTTTAATCAGCTGTTGATAAAAATAGAAGATGAAATTTGAATTCTAAAAGATTAACCGCAAACTGAAGACAGTCTTGAAAATCCATCTCCCTCTATTCTCCAGTGGATTTAATGACTATTCAGCAACTCATTACTAAATAGAACAAGATGAACATTTTCCAGTTCATTAAAGAAATGTACTATGTATTTTTGCATTGTCCTCATGATTCGTTACAGGGAGTCTTAATTACAAGATAATGGATAATGGTTATTAAATGCAGACTGCGGTAATGAAGCTCTATTCATTTGCGAGCCTCAGAGACTGTAAAGAGGGAAAAATAAAATTACTAGCTTAAAAAGATTAACGGATCAAATTATTATTCAATTTTGGGAACCTCATATAGTATCTGTAGAAACAAGAAGAGGCTAAAGGGGAAAAACACATGCATATAAAAGTAAAGCAGTGTTTTTTTTAATAACAATATGTGAAGGTTATTACCAGTGTAATCAGCCTAAAATTGGGTTATTAGGAAAACATATAGTCATTTTACCATAATAATTTTCACAGGATAAAATACACATTTTCATTCCATAAATGGTTTTGGTTTGTGGATGTGGAGTTTCTAGCATTGATAACTCATTAGAACAAGCAGATCAGTTACAAATAACATCGGAGAGCATAGTCCACCATCGGTTCCTCAGTCTCGCTCACCAAGTAGATGCTGTTACACTTGTCCCTGGAAGCGCTATCCTCGACTGGGCCACCAGACTTGCAGCCACAGGTACTGGGTGTGCTATTAAACAGTGATATTACTTGAGCTAGAACCTACTAAGAAATGAATGTGATCAACTCATTTTGAGGGTGATCCGTAGTAAGATGTTACAAAAAATACAGTACGTAATATGCAGGTTTCTTAACATTCCAAGGGACTTTAGAACTGCCTCATGCCCTTTCACTGATTGGTGTCTTTAATAGAAACACCCCAGGTAGAGTGGAGAGTGGCTGCTTTTGGCAGAGCCAGAGCTACAGTCAAGGTAGCATTTAATGAACTTTTACATATGTGTAACTATACAATATTTAAACAATTAGCATACTTTACACTATTAAACACAGTGAGAAATTGGGTTACTGGTTGACTGGGTTATGAGCCCCGGTCAAGAAGCAACCACAATCCTTGTCAGGTTAAGCTACAAGCAAACCGCAAATTAACCTGTGCCCAAACCCCTGGTAGCTTGGACCATCCTTGTCAAGGTGAGGCACAAGCAAACCCCAAATTAACCTTTGCTCCACCCCCTGGTAGCTTGGCACAGAGCAGTCAGGCTTAACTTAGAAGCAATGTGTGAAGTATTTGTGCAACACAGTAAAACAGTGAAAACACCACATAAAAAGGATCCCACACCAAGTTAGAAACAAATAGCTCAATTTAATAAATAAAGCAAGACCAAAACGACACAAATCCAATTACAAGAGACTGAGTCATGAATTCTTTAAAGAAAAAAGTGACTATAACGCCAAAAAGCATAAAGAGACAACCACGGCTATCTACTTGTGTTGGCCCAAGTCAAAGTCAAAAGTTCAGGCCGACCGCGATGGAGCACAGGTCGGATACAGTCCCAGATTAGTCCCACTGAAGTTTCACATTCTCAAGTTTTGTGCCAAGAGTCCTGTTCGCTTTAGAGAGGGCCGCAAGGAGAGTGTTGCGGGATACTGACGGCATGGCACAAAGAGCAGGTCAAGCATTGCGGACGGGCAGGAGCTTCATGATGGTGGTCCCCCATGGGCGGTTCATGCTGCGGTGCAAAGAGACGGGCTAGCGGTGGCTTGCGCTGATTTTTGGTGCGAGTAGCGCAGTCTTCATAGGAATGGGCCCATTCATAGTCACAAAGAACCCAAAAGCTTGATTTAAGCTCACCGGGCCACATCAAAGGTCTAAGACCTGAGGGGCACCACTTGGGGGTCAGGGACTCACTGCAGCTGGGTCCATGAGCTAGTTGGTGAGCCTTTAATCTCCCTGAGGCTCAGATCAGGAGACCAGCATACTATCCCTTGGAGTAACTCTGGGGTCCTGGGTTCAAGATGAAGTTGCTGGTCCAGTTCTTCCCCAGGCAAGAGGGCCGCAGGCAGCAGGTTAGCACAGCAAGGCAGAAGTTCCTTTAGCACAGCAGTCCAGCAGGGTGGGAGTTCTTGTAGCAGCACTGCAGTCCTTCTTTCTGCAGAGGATTCACAGCTCCAGAAGTGTAATAAAGTGGTGGTGTCTGAGATCCAGTATTTATACACAGTTGTGACTATGAAGTGGGGAGAAGTATTTAGAGGCCCCGGCTCCATGCTAACTACAGGGGGTATGCAGCCTTTTGTGTGGAGACAGGACTCAGTCTATTCTAGGTAAGTGGGGCTCAGCCACAAGTTCCTTCCACCCATCCTGCCGGTGATGGTCCATCCAGCAACACCTAACCTCCCCATTGTGTGTGGCTGTCTAGGAGGAATACACAAAGCCCGACTGTCTGCTACACTCAGCCTTCTGACCCAGGGACAGCTTGCAAATACCAAATGGCCAAGTCAAGAAAATGCCAAATTTTCGAAAAGTGGCATTTACAGAATTGCAATTTAAAATTTGACTACACCATATGTTAGGATTTTAAATGGTGATTCCACAGACACCAAACGTGAACTGGTAATCTCTGCCCATTTGAAAATTACACTTATAAAATGTAATAAGGCAATTCCAATGTTACCCTATGGGAGAGATGGGCCTTGCTGTAGGGAAAACAAAGAGTCTTTCACTACCAGGACATGTAAAGCTTAAAAGTACAAGACCTGCTTTTTAAATACATTTCACCCTACTCTCTGGGCTGTCCAGGGCCTACCACAAGGGTGGCTTACATGTATTAAAAATGAATGTTTGGGCCTGGCAAAGGTGTATTTTGCCAGGTCAAAATGGCAGTTTAAAAACTACACACACATGCTGAAATGGCAGGCCTGAGATATGTTTAAAAGGGCTAATTAGGTGAGTGGCACAATCAGTGCTGCAGGCCCACTAGTAGCTTTTAATTTACAAGCTCCGAGTACAGGTAGTGCTACTTTACTAGAGACTTACAAGAATATTAATTATGCCAATTTGATATACAAATTGTTACCATGTTTAAAGTAAACAGCACAGGCACTTTAGCACGGGTTAACAGTGGAGTCCTAATGCCAATAAAAACTAATTCAGCAAAATGTGGATGGTAAAAGGCAAAACATTTGGGGATGGCCCTGCAAAAAGGGCCAAGTCTAACAAACACTACAAAAGGGTGGCTGTAGGAAACGTCAATGGTTTAAAATCTGATAAGTCAGAATTTACACAAAAGATGTTGAAGACCTGAAGTGCAAGGAAATGTATCAAATAATAATTTACTAATCTACAATGTGTCATATCATTTCACTGGTAAGGTTCCTATCCATGTAGCCACTGCAAAAGTAGGCTAAATATCAATGAAATAATAAATACAAAATATGATGGTGCAGATGCAGCATAGAGAATGTTACAGAACTTCTGAGGTTTTGGGCTCTTCGGGACCGCAAACGGGCCTGTTTGCGCCAAGCTGCTGCCACCTCGATGAACGGCAATGCAAGATTTGCACTTCACGCTACAGCATTGAGAGCCTGTGGTAGCCGCCATTGTGAAGCTCCAGCAATGACCGTACGTGATGTCCGACAGAATCTTCATGCTACATCGATGATTCTCTGTGATGCCCACCGCTTTCTGCGCTACATCTACTACCATCTGCAACACTCTCCCTGCTCCTTGCGTCCTCTTCCACCGCAAAAAGGACTCCTCACGCCAGAATTTGAGAAAGTCACTTTTTCATCAGGCCCTATCTGGTCCCTGTATTCAACTCGCCCTCCATTGCAGTAGGCTTGAATTTGTGATTGTCATCCAGTCTTGCACAACCAGTTAATAATGAGTGGTGCTTTGTGCTTTTAGGCACTATGCTTACCTTAAATATTTGAAATTTCACATCTCCAGTTTTACTGATTGGATTTTGTAGTTTTGGTGTCAAATAATTAACAAAATTGTAATCTACATTTTTTTTAATTGGTGTGGGATTTTTCTTGTTTTGTGTTTTCACTTTATTACTCATTGAGTGCTGCATAAAAACTTTACACATTGCTTTAAGTTAAGCCTGTCTGCTTATGTGCCAAGCTACCAGAGGGTTAAGCACAAGTTACTTTAGTGACTTATTGTGGTTCACCCTGACAAGAATTGTAGCTGCTGCTTGAGAAGGGCTCACACCCCTCAGCCAACAACCTAATTTCTCACAATGCTTTATTTTTAAGTGTCTTGTATTTTTGGCAATTGAAATGCCAAAGACAACCCTGTTATGTTTCTTGGGAATTGTGTCAATGAAGAGATGTGGATATAGTGGAAGTAAAGCAATTGCCTTCAGATGGATGCTAATTGGGGGTTGTTAAGAATAGCAGTTTTGAGATCCCATCTTTAAAATCCAGGATCCTGGTAGGTTGCAAAATAAAGCATCCATGTGAGTAGGAGTAGTGAAGATTTGAGGAATCAGCTATTAAGATATCTCCTCTATTGAGAGGTGATAGGATGATAAATTAGGTTACAGATCTAAAGCTATCATGCTCTTTAGTCTTAATTATACTTGGGTCAAGGAAGATAAGAGCCACATAATTATTCAGAATGTTAACAACAACCTCAATGTTAAAGTTAGGGAGTGGTGCTGGATACTTTTTTTCAAATCTTTCTACACTTAGAGAGGTGAATGGTAAAAGACAAATTCACCATTCGACCACCCATTTCATCATCTACCATATGAACAGACTGATGAATCTAAAACATTGCATACTTAACTAGATGATCCCTCTGATTTGGAAGCTCTGACCTCACCCACATATTGTGGTTTGCTTGATCAATGCTCATGCTTCTTCACCCCTTTGTACCATACTGAACTATGGTGGAGCTCTGATATTCTCTGTTGCTCTTGAGAAAATAAGGGATACTATGGTGGTCATTCTGACCCTGGCACCGCCGACAGGCCGGCGGTGCTCCAATGGGGATTCCGACCGCGGCGGTAAAGCCGCGGTCGGACCGGCACCACTGGCGGGCTCCCGCCAGTGTACCGCCGCCCCATTGAATCCTCCACGGCGGCACAGCTTGCTGCACCGCCGCGGGGATTCCGACCCCCCCTACCGCCATCCAGATCCCGGCGGTCGGACCGCCGGGATCCGGATGGCGGTAGGGGGGGTCGCGGGGCCCCTGGGGGCCCCTGCAGTGCCCATGCCACTGGCATGGGCATTGCAGGGGCCCCCGTAAGAGGGCCCCTACATGTATTTCACTGTCTGCTGCGCAGACAGTGAAATACGCGACGGGTGCAACTGCACCCGTCGCACAGCTTCCACTCCGCCGGCTCGATTCCGAGCCGGCTTCATCGTGGAAGCCTCTTTCCCGCTGGGCTGGCTGGCGGTCTGAAGGCGACCGCCCGCCAGCCCAGCGGGAAAGTCAGAATGACCGCCGCGGTCTTTCGACCGCGGAACGGTAATCTGACGGCGGGACTTTGGCGGGCGGCCTCCGCCGCCCGCCAAGGTCAGAATGAGGGCCTATGTGTATTGATGTGAAAACTGTCTAGAGGAGCCCCAAATGAGTTTGATTTTATTCTGTGGGTCACTCTGACACGATTAAAAATACAGTCAGGATGGTCTCAGAGCCCTTCGCACCCTTATCATTAATGGTAGGGTGCTAAGGGCCCTGAGACCTTCACAGTTATTAGCCGATTGGCTATGTTAAGCCCCATTGTCAAGGGTCCCTAGCACATACTCTACATAGGTGCACAAAACAATGTTCACTCTATAAACATTTGTTACAATTGGGCAGTCGTCCATTTGCTTGTGATCCTTATACTTGATTTCAGGACAAGAACTTGACCCTTTGCAAAAATAAATCGTACACTTACACAGCAATAGTGGACCGACTTATGCAACATAGTATACTAAATTATGTGGCTAAAAAAGAGAAATTGTGTGGCATTGTGCTTCTTTTTTCTGTGGCAGTATTTTCTCTATAGTTTAGCAATTTACCACATGGTGATACAAACTGGATCTCCTTTCAATGCAAAATACAAAGTAAAAATGTACACTAACTGACCATATTCTTTGAAGAGGCTATTGATCAACAAATAATGATTTTGTCTTGCATGGAAGCACAGGGACACCATTAAAATTAAATTACTTTGTCTTTAAATTATGAGGCTGTAAAAGAGAAATTGTGTGGCATTGTGCAGCACATTCTGTGGCAGTATTCTCTCTATATGTTATCCTTTTACTGAGTTGATGCAAATGAAATTTCCATGCAATGTAAAATACATAGAAAGAAAGTTATACTCATTGACCATATCCCATGAAAATGCTATTCATCAACACATTATGATTTTGGGCCTGATTTCGATACTGGTGGATGAGTTACTCACTCACAACGGTGATGGCTGTCCCTTCTGCTGAAATCTAAATCGTCGGCGGGCGGGATATCTGTCACTGCTGTGACAGAGAAACTCATCCACAAATTTCTAAATCAGGCCCTTTGCATTGCACGGGAGCACAGGAACATCATTAAAAATACATGGCTGCACTCAGTAGGAAGCAAATGTTGATGTATTTAAACACGTGTGCCTTTTTTAGGGTCGAGCCTGCGTTGCATGCGCTTGCGCATGAGTTTCGCTTGTGAGACGCTTTAGGAATTAGAAAAGGGCTGGGAGCCCCATTGATGTCACATCAGTTGTCTTTCATTGGTTCATGGGCTTGCCTGTTAAAATCTGCTTGCTTTCATTAGTGGAAGGCACGCATACGTCATGCCTTTTCCGGTGGTTAGCCCTCCTCGAGAGCAGCGACCAAGTACTGGAAACATGCGAGGCTCTCTGTTTCCCGTCAAGTTTGTGGACTACTTTTTATCTTTTGTTTGCAGCGCGATCTCGCTTGGCAGAAGTCGAGCACTTTGTGTAACATTGACCATGTTAATTGCACTCTTGCCAATAGGTTTCATTACGAGTGAACTGTAGCAGCACGATTGCGCTGTTTTCTTTTTTCTTTCAATGTGGAAAGAAAAATCCGGTTGGGAGTTTACAACTACTAACAGTTTTTCTTGAAATTCGTGTGGCAAGAAAAGTCACTGCTGGTTTATAATTACCTCATACCGTTCCCATAGTCCTTGAGTCTGCTCAGTTTTAAAGTGTGAAATTTCAAAATATTTGCCGCGGTCATGGGGGTTGGGGGGGTGGCAATGAGCAGCTAGTGTTCAAGGCTGAGCCTGCCCTGAGTGGCATATGGCTTGGATGCCTGATTAAAAGACAACCTGCGGAGTTTGGCTGTATGTCTGACAGTGAGAATGCTCGAGTGTGTCTTAGCAGTCGTGAAAATGATTTTCAGAGGGCAGACGGTTGACCCAAGGTGCCAGACTTTATTCCTGCAACTCCATTGGGTTTGAGCAAAGGGAAGAGTACAGCTTGAACCCTAGATTGTATCACTAAGAGACAGCCTGAGTGCCATGCCCTGCGACTCAGCCATTGTACAAGTTACAACAGATGTTGATTAGGTCGAACGCACAGGCGCTTTGATCTGTTGTAATCTATCTATGGGCTCTTAACCACGCCCACCGCACCCCCATCACTATCACTCATTCGTGGATTTGCCTATCAAAAATCCTTTATCATCATTGATAAATGCTTTGCCTTTGTCCCTCCTTGGGGTGCTTTTGAAACTGCCTTGGACACCGGCCCTGTCACATAGATGATTGCACCTTTGCTGATACTTTTGAGTGCAAGCGAACTTCTTTTTTCTTTTGTCTCACCTTCGCTCTCATGCTTATGGCGGCATTGGCGCTTTGAATTGGCTCGCTAATGTCAATTGTTTTACTTTTCATTTTCAATTTATATGGCAGGAGAAGTCTAGTTAGGAATTTACAACGCTAATAGCTCTAACTCGAGCAAACGCGAGACCCACTGCATTGCAAATGCTTGTTATTCTATGTAGTTAAGCTATATTTCAGAAATGGTTTTCAGTATTAGTTTTCCCTTGCGTCCATAATATAGTATGTGAAAGCAAATCTTTCCATTAAAGCACTTTTTAAAATAAAAAAACAGTCAACTTGAAAAGTATATTACATACATATAATGTAAGTGTGTCACTAAAAGGCACAGTAACATTCAAGGCAAAAGAGGTTTAAAATGTTGGGGTCTTCTGTACTCCAAGTGCCATCATGAAAAAAAAACTGCTGTTTTTGTAAACCATGTATCTGGTATAAGAAGAAAGTTCATAACCAATTGATGCAAAATATACTAACAGTCGCCCCGTTTAATTTATGTTTTATTAGGTGAGGTTTTTTTATGCAGAGGATAAAAACTTACCCAATTACATTCAATGGAGAACATACATAATTCCTAGGCAACCATTTCCCCTCAATAATACCTGAATAAAGTAATCAGGAAATAAACGTGAACAGTGAATCGTTGCAGTGTCGGCCAATGTGTGGCACCATCTGTTTTGCATCTTTTAGCAACCTTTGTCAATGTGTGCTAGAAACATTTGTTGTTGAAATCTGCAAATTATGCAGAAGTGGGTGGAATCTCTGTTAAATCCATAATCATATGGAAATGTTACAGCTCCACAATTGTGCTTTTCTGTAGTATATACGTGCTTTGACTTATCACTTGAGGAGGAGTGTAAAATGCACCTTTATATTGCTCACACTCGCCCTTGCAACACGAGATTTATGAATCTAATGCCAATGGGACTTTGACACAAAAAGTTCAAGACTGGATGCCAGTTAGTTTATGATGCTAGTCAGGAGCCAAACTTATAAACCGTCACTGGCACTGCTCCAGTGTGGCTGCCTGTATTCTTAAAGGAGCCGTGCATTATGGAAAAAATAAATGTTCTCTTCATCTAGTATAACCTTTCTAACAATCATTAACAACAAGCATCCTAGGATATTCATTTGCGGACAGAAGCCGGATTGGGTTTTGGGAAATATTTTGACAACATTGCCCGAACGGCCCATTTAAATAATGTATCCCACAGAGATTAATTTGAACTGATCCATGCTCATCTAAAAAGAAGAGTCGGAAGGCCGTAGTGGTGCAGAAAGGGGAGACTTGGGGCTAACGCTAGCGTGGCACAGAGAATAATGTACCAATCTATATCTAAATACCGATTTAAAAATAGGTTTAAAATAGGTCCCGCATCTACGGAGCAAGAAACTCCCTGTGGGGATGTACTGAGAGCAGTACTCATTCCTGACTGAGTAAACAAGAAGACCTAGTGATTGCTTCGCACAGAACAGGTCCACGCACACACCGTCAGAAGGTATTTACTACTGGATACACAACATTTTCAATGTGAGGTCAGGAACTAGGCTGATAGAAAACACTATTTATTAATTAAACGACAATAGTTTAGTTAACCACCCGGAAACAATTACATGGACTGATAACGTTATTCCGACGCCGACACAGTGCTCGGACAGCGTTCATGAAGACTGTGAAATCGCATTTATTATGTTCCGATGAAGACACTTAAAGCCATCCAAAAGTCACAGTCCCCGCTAATGGAGAGTGTTGTGTTGCTGCGCAGTGCAGGCATTCGCACTTCATTTAAACGTGTAAAGTGCTCACGCCAGCGCCAGCACCAGCACGTTCCGCCACTCTCACCTCTCCAATTCAATCACCCACCGTGAGCCGCCGGGGAGCGGGAGACAGGAAGACGATGAGAGCGCACTCACACAAAGGGTAACGGTACACGCCGCTTCACCATGGATGTGGTGGAGTAGGAGAACGTGTAGACTGCGGCTCGAAACGAAACTATCACAAAAGTTACAAACAGAACATCCACAAAAAATGTTAAAACGCTATCTAAATTATGTTAAAAATTACCTAATTGTATAGTTTCCATAACCCAGGAATATACCATGCATTAATGTGGGGTGTTTTTTTTCACCTCCCGGTTTCCTCTTGCAGCATTATTACAAAACACAGATTCTCATTTACATTCTTTCGGAAATACAATACATGTACAACAATTACATTATAGCACATTAATTTGCATTTCATCAATTTACAGCAATGTGGTAGTAAAGCATTACAAAATACGGTAATACCGTTTGCACAAAGCTGTATATACTATACCAAACTGAGGTATAGTATGCACAGAGTCCAGGGGTTCCCCAGAGGCCCAACTGAGGCTAAAGTAGACAATACTAATGCTCTCTTTGGTGGTAGTATGGTACAGCAGTTAGGCTTATCAGAGGGTGGAGCAAAGCATTTGTTGTACACACACAGTCAATAAATGTGGCACACACTCCTAACTCCAGGGCAATTGTTTTTATATTGTAAAAATATATTTTGTTACTTTATTACTAGAACAAGAAGAACTTTGTAGCAGGTAAGTACAGTTGCAAGTAGGTATCAAGCGTATGTATCAAATGTACTTTGTTTGGTTTGTAGCAGATAAAGCAGTTTAAAAGTAGGTAGCAATTTTCTATTTCAAAAGTTGACAATGCAATTTTTCATAGGAACCAATGCAGTCCTAGGGGATGAAAAGTATTAGTATGCTTTGAAGGTAATTACTCGGCTTACAGTTTAAGTCTCCGGGGATTAGGATGTCCACAGGCCAAAGTTCAGGTTGACCCCAAATATACACCACCAGCAACACAGGACCAGCTGGGTGCAGATGTCAAAGTTGATGTCGGGTTTAGAATCGGATCCTGTGGAGACTGGGGGCACTCAAAGAAGATCTGCTGGCAGATAAGTACCTGCATCCACGGGTAACAGACCTAGGGGTTCTAGAGGAGCACCAGGGGGGCCACAGGTCTACACCAAACAAACACCCTCAGTGGCACAGGGGCAGCTGGGTGCAGGTTGCAAACACAGAGGTGGTTGCCCGATACCTTTCAAAAGGGGGACCCCGGGGTCACAAAAGATGCTGCAGGCTGGATCCAGGGGGTCAGTTCCGGGAAACCAAAGGCTGGAGAGGTAGGGGAGGCACCCGCTGGACAATGCTGGACCATCAGTTGGATTCCCCAAGGTCAGGGAGCTGCAGATGCAGGGGTTTCCTTGGGCATCAGGAATCTTCGTCAGATCTGGTCGCAGAAACGGGGGGGGGGGCTCCTCCAGATTCATGCTGCAGGCGTTGTTGTGTTGGCCAGGAGGGATCAACCCAGAGTGGACTCAAAGTCAGAATCGCCTGGGGACTCTCTCTGGGCCAGTGGGCCACCTGAACTCGGGCTGTGAGTGAGTGGTGCAGAGTGGGCAGGCCTCGCGGATCCTGAGCGGCTCTAGAGTCCTTTTGGGGATTTCTTCTGGACATGGCCGCTGTCCTTGGGAATTTTTGTTCCTCTGCTGAGCAGGCAGCCCACTGGGAGTTTGTAGAGGTCGCTGGTTTTGCAGGATGGTTCGCCGTCTTGGAGCAGGGGTCTTTGAAGCTGCAGACAGACAAGTAGGTCTGGGGCCGAGTCAGTTGTCGTCTGGAGTCTTTACTGCTGGGGTCGGCGCAGCAGTCCTCCTTTCTTCTGAGGTCGCCAGAAATCTGGTGAGTAAGGTTCAGGAGAGCCCCTAAATACTAGATTTAGGGGCATTACAGGGGTCAGAGGGCAGTAGCTAATGGCTACTGTCCCTGACGGTGGCTACACCATCCTTGTGTCAACTACCTTTGGGGAGGGAGGCACATTCCTAACCCTACTGGTCCCTATCCTCCAAAACAAGATGGAGGTTTCTGCAAGGAGGGGGTTACTTCAGCTTTGGACACCCTATTTTCCTGCCGGACCTGCCACCAAAAGTGGGGCTTGGTCTCTGGGGCAGGCATCTCTACTAGCTGCAGTGCCCAGGAGCACTGCAACAGGAGGCCTGAGCATTTGAGGCTCACCACTAAGTGTTACAGTTCCTGCAGGGGGGAGGTGTGAAGTACCTCCACCTAGAGCAGGCTTTGTTCCTCACCCCAGAGAGCACAAAGGCTCTTACCCCCTGGGGTCAGAAGCTTGTCTGTTAGTGGCAGGATGGCGCAGACTGGTCAGCCTTACACTAAAGGGTTGAGTAAAATAAAGGGAGCATCTTATGATGCCCTCTGTGTGCATTTTACAATATATCCAACATTGGCATCAGTGTGGGTTTATTGTGCTGAGATGTTTGATACCAAACTTCCCAGCCTTTAGTAAAGTCATAATGGAGTTGTGGAGTTCGTAATGACAAACTTCCAGCCCAAGTACTTAATATGGCCACACTGCACTTACATTGTCTAAGAATGGACTTAGACACTGTAGGGGCATATTGCTCATGCAGCTATGCCCTCACCTGTGGTATAGTGCACCCTGCGTTAGGGCCAGAAGGCCTGTTAGAGGGGTGACCTACCTATGCTGCAGGCAGTGGTTTGTGAGCAAGGCACCCTCCAAGAGGTACCATGTCACTTTGCCTTTTTCGTCCCACCAGCACACACAATCTGCAACGGCCTTGTGCAGGTGCTTGGTGAGGGGTCTCTTAGGGTGGCAAAATACATGCTGGAGACCCCAGGGACCCTCCCTGGTCACAGAGCCCTTGGTACCGCTAATACCTTTTAAAAGGGACTTGCTGTGTGCTAGGGATGTGCCAATTGTGCAAACAATGGCACACTTTAAGGAAAGAACACTGGTGCTGTGGCCTGGTTAGCAGGCTCCCAGCACACACACAGCCAAGTTATCATAAATACCAGGCAGAAAGTGTGTGGAAGGGGGGAATTGCCCCCCCCCCTCTTCTGTGGTTCTGTTCCTGCCCCCTGCCGGTCAGTCCTGGTTAGATTGTTTTGTTTTTCTTTAGTTTGGCTTTATTTCATTTTAGTGTGAGCTTTAGTTCACTGAGTTTCATGCTCTAGTACCTGTGACCCTCACCACTTGTTCCAGCGCGGTCCCTGCCATTCGCTGTCTGCATCCTGCTGCCCACCTCCCCATGCCCCTTCCAGGACATACTTAATGGAGTGTGCAGCACAACCACATTGAGCAGGTGCTCACCAGGTACCCCTCGCTACTAGGCTTTGGTCTCCTTAGGTCCATGTGTCCTCTCCATGGTTCTGCTGCTGTTAGTTGTTTTTCTTTAGTTTCCCTTTATTTTATATTATTTTATTTTGAGCTTTAATTCGCTGAGTTTCATGCGCTAGTACCTGCGAGCCACGCCCTTTGTTCAGGCACCATCCCCATATCCCGCCACCTGCTTCCTGCCGCCTGCCTCCCCAGCACCCCTCTGAGGAACTACTTAATGGAGGCCAAAGCTCAGCAGCACAGCAGGGGTGCTGCCGGGATGCCAAGGGCAAGCCAGTTCGCATCAGTTTGTGCCGAGACCGTGCCCAGCGCCAGGAACCCTAGATCACCTGCCATTCACCGCTACTATGGAGCTGAGCTCACTGCCCTGAACTCCGGACCCTGTAACAAGAACTGGCACTACACCTCTCCTTGCTAGGCAGCAGTACCCTTCATCTGCCACCACTCCTGCTACACCAGCGCACCGATGACTGCACGCGACAACTCCATTGCCTCCTGCTCAACACCAGATTCCTCTGCTAGCGTGCAACCGAGATATGGGTCACCATCACCACACTCACCCCCGACATTGTCTTCCTCACTGAGACCTGGCTCAACTCTGCTTCAGCACCAGACATCGCCATGCCTCTCAGCTACATAATTGTTCACTGAAACGGCATCAACAAACACGTAGGTGGAATTGCCATCATCCACAACAAATTCATCCACTGCACCACCATTACAGACAACTATACGCAGATCATAGAGCACCTCAACTTCCAGTTCAGGATAGACGGTAAGGATACCATCAAAGGCACTATCGCCTGCAGACCCCCATGGCCCCGCTACAGCTTCTGCAATGTCATCCCCAATTTCATCGCCCCCCCCAAGCCATCAATATCAAACAATAAGTTTTACTCGAAGACCTTAATTTCCACCTCAATAACACCAACACCATCAATCTTTTTGACAGCATGAACATCGACCTTCCTCAGATAGTCACTGACTCCACGCACATCATACGACAAACGCTACATGCTATTGTTACTGCCAGCAACAGAGCCAAATTCATTCACACCACCAAGCACACCTGGACAGTCCACACAGTCACACATTCACCTAAACCACAGCCCCCAGCCATGTCACCAAATCGGTCAGTACTTCCCACCACAGGTGAAACAGAGTATCTCAGAACCAATGGATCGATGGATCCATGCCCTCAACATACTCTCCCCCAACACATCCTTAAACGTCGATCAAGCAGTCAGAAACGTCACCACCTGGATCTTCATCAGCATCGACAGAATAGCCCTCAGCAAACCTTCCAAACCCAACAGGCAGTCCAGACAAGACAGCTGGCACACCCCGGAACTGACAAACTCCAAGAGCAACTGGAAAGGAGATGGCACACCACCGAAGAACTGACTGACCGGACAACTTTCAAGATTTCTCTCAGTCAATAACACAAGCTCCAGAAATACACCAGAAGGAATGCCTTAGCCATACGCATCAAAGCCAGCTGGTTGGGTGTTATACCAGTTTGGCACCCTTGGCAGGACTATCTGTGATCAATGGATATTGGACTTTTTACTTTATGTACACATAGTAAGTGTGAACCAAGAGAATAGCCACTTTGTGTTTATATTGTAGCTACAACCACAACAACGAACTGTTTAACATTGTTAAGGAGTTCACCAACCACTCAGCGACTGGAAACATCATCACTCTCTCCCAGGAAATCTCTGACACCCTAGCTGACTTCTTCTGTGACAAGATATCCACCAGCTACAGAATCTTCAAACCCCAACCCATCGCCGACACCTGCAGCCTTCTAGACCCCACAGATGCCCCCGTTGATAACAGGATCATTGTTTGGAACCAACTCACCACAAAGAACACCACTGAAATCATGTATTCCATCCACTCCGGATCTTCAATGGACCCCTGCCCACACCACACCATCAACCTTGCATCATCAGCAGCAAGCTCACAGACATCTTCAACAAGTCTATCAGCTCAGCCACCTTTCTGGACAACTGAAAGCATGCTGAGATCAAAGCCCAAAAACTTCTGACCAATCTCCATGCTCCCCTTTCCTGCCAAAGTCCTCAAAAGGCCATCACCTCACGGAATACCTTCTGAATGCATCCCAATCTGGATTCCGCTCCAACCACAGCCCCGTAACTACCCTGATCGCTGTCAAAGACAACATCAGAACCCTATTAGGCAAAGGAAACTCAGCCACTCTGATCCTTCTCGACTTCGCAGAAGCTTTCAAAACTGTCTCCCACCATACCCTGATCAAGAGGCTCCATCAGATCGGCATCCAAGGCAATACCCTCAAACGGATCGAATCCTACCTCTCCAGAAGAACCTAGAGTCCATCTCCCTCCCATCACCTCAGAGCCCAACAACATAATCTGTGGCATCCCTAAAGGCTCATCCCTCAGCCCTACCCTTTTCAACACCTAATTGACCACCCTGGCCAACATCGTCAGAAACCATGGACTGAAAATCATCTCCTATGCGGACAACACCCAGCTCATCCACTCACTTTCCAAAGATCCCTCCACCATGAAGGCCATCTTCCACCGCTGCATGACCAGCGTTGCCAACTGGATGCAAGACAACTGCCTCAGACTCAACACACATAAGACAAAAGTCCTGATCTTCAGGAACACCACTTTTCCATGGGACAAGTCCTGGTGGCCCACTCCTGGAACCTCCCCACCCCCACGGTCCAAGCCTGGAACCTTGGCATCATCCTAGGCAGTAAACTCACCATAAAGAGCCAGATCAATGCAGTTTGCTTGGCTTGCTTCCTCACCCTCTGCATGCTTTGTAAGATCTTCAAATTGCTCCCAGTTTCGACCATACAAACTGTCACTCAAGCTCTCATCACCAGCTGCCTGAACTATTGCAACACTCTATATGTCTGAATCACATCACACCTCCTGAAGATATTCAGACCATTCAAAACTCAGTGGGCAGAGTCATACTCAACCTCCTCGGATAGGCTCACATCACCCCCACCTGAAGAAACTCGACTGGCTCCCATACACAAGAAATGCCAATTCAAGATTTTGACACTGGCCTACAAAGACCTTCACAACCAAAGACCAGCATACATCAACCGATGCCTGAGCTTCCACAGACCCTCCAGACTCCTGCACTCCACCTCTCTCTCTCTCTCCCTTGCTCCCACCACCCGCATCTACCGCAGCAACAGTGGAGGTCATTCCTTCTACCAACTCGCAGCAAAATCTTTTGGGGGGCTCATGAGCCTACTCAACCACCCACGTCGTCTGTTGGCAGTACCCAGGCTCGCCAGCGGTACCACAAAAGCTAAAATTATTACTGTTCTAAGTTCCGCAGGGGCATTATGGGGCACTACTTTGAGGAGCAGTAAGTTTCAAATAATCAGCTCCGCCGCTTTCTTCATCGGCATGGGGCCTCGCACTGCCAGTCTTCTTCCTTTTTTTAACACAAAAACAAACAAACATGGGGGTGCCTGGCCTCCCTCAGGAACCATGACTTACCTCCATTCTTGGGGAGGGCACTAAAGCCCTCCCATGGCTGCCCTTGCCAGCTCCCCATCCAGTTAGCACCCTTCTCTGATGGTACAGGAGCTGATGTCTTGATTCTCTCTGCCCGCTCCAGGAGGGTACAGTGTTGTTGCACGATGACCACCTTTGCTTCACCCAGACATGGGCATGGGAGCGGGCCCAACATAGTTCGAGGGCGAATGCGCTCTCCCATGTGGTTCTTTGGGTCAGAGCCCTGAGAAGGAGTCCTGGGCACAATCCTTTCCCTGTGTGGTCAGGAGGGGTGACAATGGTCCCCCTCTCCATCTTGCAGCGGGGGGGGCAGAAATGGGGTCCCGAGCCCACATTTGCCTGTACAAGCCCGGGCTAGGGGTTCCCAGGGCCTCAAAGAGCTATGGGGAGGGGGCCACTGGCACTCCTCTTTCCTACAGAAAAATAATTAATTTCATCTTGTGTGACTCCAGGCAACTGCCCACTCCGGTAGGGAGGGGACATAGGGGGGTAAGGTTAGAATTTGTCAAGATTCCTCACACGATTTGTTTCTCCCAGGGTAGTCAAAGGTCAGGATCTTTAAAAGTGAATATCTCCAGCTCTGCTGGGCCAATTTGGATGAGCAGACTAGGATGTTGGTATAACATAACCATTGGTACAACAACCATTCTTGGAGTGGTGTGGACGAAGAATTTGGAGAGAAAAGAAAACACTCTATCTTATGGGGGTTGAGCTTGAGATGGTGCAAGGTCATCCAGGATTTAATTTTTTTACCAGAGTGAAGAAGAGTCGGGAGATGTCAGTAGGGCAGGGGAGACAGTAGAGCTAAGCATCATCTACGAATTGATGATAGGGATTATCTGAAGTCCTTCATAAGGTCACCCCATGGTTCCAGTGGGGGCGGTGACCCTCAACAGTGAAGGGTCATCGAGCCAGTGCCAGTCCAGTGGCAGGCACAGTAAAAAAAAAAATCACAATGCCTTTAGGCTAAGATTCCAAAGTTCTTAATCATGGCTTGTTATTATAACAGCCATGACTAACAGCTCTGAAATTAAAGCTGAAGGCAATGTGAGTTTCACAGTGCCTGCCAATGGGACCAAACGAAAAAGAAAAAACATTTTTGTTACCCACGCTCCTTGATGTGATGGCACCTCATGGAGCCTAAGGCAGCTCCCTTCTCCAAATCCCAAAGCGGCTTTCATGCTGCAGATAAGCAGCATGAAAGCAGAGCCATGATTGGCTGTAACGGCCTGCTTCGCCGCTCCAGCAGGCACAGGGGGCCTGTGCCTGCTCCCCACCAAGCTGTGTCTAAGACAGCTAGGTGGAGATGTTACACTGCGCATGTGAGGTTGGCCGGCTCAAGACAGCCATCCAAACTGCCATGCGTAGTGTGAACTGGGGGAGTGAGCACCGCTCCCCTGCTACCAGTCAGCAGCAGCCCTGCCCCCAAACACTGCTCGGGCCGTGAGCAGTGAAAAATAAAATGGTAATTCTTTTTATTACCATTTTAACTTTCACTGGTTTGCTGCACTGGCAGCAGGGGGGGTGACGCTCCTCTGTCCTCTGCCGGGGGCCCCGCTGAATGGTTTGAAATAGAGGTTGGCCAGGGCTAAAACAGCACCTGGAGTGACACTTTGCTTGGGCGACTACCGAAGGGTTAGGCAGAGTATGTTCCATATAGATCACTTGTGAGCGGTTCTCTAGATAGGACTTAAACCATTCTAGGACTCTCCTTTCAAAGCTCATATTGTTGCGGACCAAAGTAACATGGTTGACCAAATCAAAAGCCACTGGGAGGTCAAGAAGGATGAACAGGAAAGATTCTCCTCTGTCCATAATTCTGAGTTAGAGACAATTGACTACCACCTAAAGTTTTTTTTAGAACAGCCTACCAAAAAAATCACGATTGGATGAATGAATGGCAAATAAGATGAACTATAAAAAATTTACTATATAATTATTATCAGTAACATAAACAGCAACACAGATAAGAACTGGCAGTCTGCCCTCAAAAGTGACAGGGTTATGCCCCCACTAAATGACAACTTGGACTTCGAAATGAAATGCCATTGCAAAAACAACCCATCATCAGTCAACACACCTAAGATCAATTAAAAAAATTAATCCCTAATGAGGACTTTAAATAAGTGGTCCATGCTTTGGTTATAACGGTATTTCCTTAATCATTGTACTCCATACTATTCTGAAACTCCCTCTAAGAGCCATCCTGAATGTAGCTTCAAGAATTGTGATGACCATCAAATGACTGGATCAATTATCAACGGCAATGATCTGACTTAAAAAGTTCCCTAGTACAAGCCAGTTGCATATTCAGATCAGGCTCTCAAAATTCTGAAACTAAACATATCCTGCTAGCTTAGCAAATAAAAGACACTAACAAAAAACTAGCTGACATCTACGCCACATAATTATACCTGCAAAACAACTTCTTAAAAAAGTTGACAGGCTATCTTGTTCCTTCTCATGTTTTAAAACACAAATATGAAATAGTCTACCTGTGAAAATAAGATAAAAGCCATCCTTTGTCTCTTTCAATACCTGCCCCGAGAACCACCTTCTTTTCAATCATCTCTTTTTAATCTCAAACATTACTAAATTCTCTTAACCTATGATTACTAGCAAACTATATCTCTTTAACAATTCAAGCCTGTAGTATATGCATGTGTAGACAATTTATGTAAACTATCACACAAATCATGTAAAGCACTCTAAAATCATTTGGGATGAATATTCTATAATACAATAAAAAAGGATCTCCATTCGAGGGGTGAAAAAAACTTGCTACAATGCACATTACAAAACGTGTTGCCATAAAGTAACAGGATCGACAGGATTGGTGACTAGGGTTTAAATCACGCACAATCAGAAACTTTACATACACACCTGTAACTGGAGATGAATACCACAGAAACTAAACTTTAAAACAGCAGAAAAAATGTTTCAAAACATAGGGATTCTCATGCCTTTTTTACATCTTACCTACAGACATCTTTTAGCTATCTGTTGTTGAAGACCTATTGTGTACTATGCCAACACTTACGTTGGCTTTGGGCCAGCCCATTTGCTTATCATTTGCTA